>NW_022985070.1:412211-781886 GCF_010015585.1 Eremomyces bilateralis CBS 781.70
CCCCCCCCTCCCGCTTCAACGAAACCCACCCCGACTTCCACCCCTCCCCCTATCCCCGCAGCTTCTCCTCCTCCTCCATGCCCAGCACCCCGACCTCCACCCGCTCCCGCTCCCCCTCCATATCCTCCCTCGAAACCATCCCCGACATGCCCGACGTCGAAGCCGCCGCCGTGGAGGAGGAGATGCGCCGCCTGGAGCTGCTACGCGTGCGGTCCGAGGAGCGCGCGGAAGAGGAGGTCGAGGGGGAGCCGGCGCGGGGACGGGGGTGTAGGAGGGGGAGCGTGGATGTCGGGGGGCAGGCGAGGGGGCAGGGGTTTGGGTTTGGGAGCGCGAGGGAGAAGAGGAAGAGGTGGAGTGTGTGTGGAGCGGAGAGGAGGCAGGATTTGGACTTGGAGACGATCTGGGAGGATTGAGCGTGAGGATGGTCGATGTGATGGAAACCTGCGTTGGCGTTTCATGATGCGGTGGGCTGGATTGCGTTCAGCGCACTTGATAAGGAGGAGCGGAGGTGCACGATGACATGTGGCATTTGCTTGCATTGGACGGCGTTACACGGCTCAACCCACGGCCGGGTTGACTTTTTCTCTCATGGTTTCGGCGTCGATGGTTTCCCTGTGGGAACACTGAAGGTCTGGGACGGCGTTCGCTCTGACGCGCCATCCACTGGAATTGAATGAGGCATGTCAGACAGTACGGCGCATGTCTCATTGGTCTAGCATGACGATAGGCTAGAGAAAGACGATTAGGAGAAATGATCAATTCAAAACTCAAATGCATCTGGACCTTGCTGCGTGCCGTGTTTATCTACCATCAACTAGCCGAACTCAATACCTCGACATGCGGGCGTATACCGCTCGCATTCCCAATTCATCCTCCCCACAATCAAAGATCCGTCCAACGCGATGATGAAACCCGACTTGAATAGCAGCTACCTTACTTCGCCCAAGCTTTTCTACCGCCCCGCAAAGTTTGCTCGTGCCTCATGTGTACGATCCCCGATCCTCCCGAAAAAAACTCCGAATGCATGTCGGGGGAATCGATTCGTGCCCACCACCACCTGATCACCCCTTTTCGAGAAAAAAAAGTCCATGTATTTGCTCCGTACCCAGCATTTCCCCCGTTCAAATATTACGTTGCGCGGATGTCGAAAAATCCTCAACCACACTGCACGTGCCGTCCCCGGTCGTATCGATGATGGCGGGGGTGCAGTTACTTTAGTTTCTCCTCGGTGAAATCCCAGAGGCTCTTCACGAGGAGGTCGGGGAGGGTGTACAGGTCGACGTGGAACTCGCCGGCCTCGACGTCGTTCTTGGTGTACGTGTCGGGGGACTTGCCGTCGTGGACCATCTGCACGACATTGAGAAGGTCGTCTTCCGAGAGGCGTTGCAGGTTCTCTGCGAGGCGCTCCATGTCGATCTGGTTTATTTATTAGTTGCTGGGATAGGTGGGGGGAGATGGATGGATGGATGGATGGATGGATGGAGGGATGGGTGGGACTCACGTTGCCGCCCTTCTTGCTCTTCCGCCGCTCCGCGCCCTCTTTCTTGCCGCGGACCCCGTTCTCCTCGCCCACCGGGCCCGATTCCTTCAGTAACGCCACCAGTTCCGGCTTGGGGTTCTTGAAGACCTGTGATATCCCCATCAGCAACCAGCAACCACATCCCTTTCACCAAGGACTGGCGTAGGGAAGATCGCGCCAACATACCACCACGTGCTTCGACTCATATCTCTCGCTCTGGAAGTTCAGATCATGTGTGATATCCGACTCCCCGCCCTTATGCGAATGATACAACTTAATCAACATATCGAACTCCCCCCATCCATTCTCCTGGATCTTGAACGGCGGTTTCTTGAACGCTGCGCGACGCGTTAGCAATCCCTTTCTTTAAACCCCTACTAACCCCTTGCACTCTATCCTGTTTCGGGGAGAAAAAGGGCGATGGGTGGGTGGGAGCTTAACGTACTCTGCTTCGCCCGCTTCTCGAACGACGGGTGCAGGTTGTATTCCACCTTGTCGAACACCACCGCCGGCATCTCCTCGCCGCTCCCCTCGTGCAGCACGTACAGTTCGACCGACCATGATCGAAGGGGGAGCTCGTCGGGGGTGGCGCCGGGTTGACTGCATGTCGATCAGTCAGTCCATCAGTCCGTCGCGTGGGATTGCGGTTCTGTCAGAGGAACGCAAAAGGGAGGGGGGACGTTGGGGGTCGGGATGCCGTGGTTAGACGGAATGGGGGGAACGCGAAGTCGCGACGTACCTGATTCTTTGATGCGTGACCAGTTTGATGGTCCTTTTGATCTGCGTCGCGACGAGGTTAGCTATTGCGCCTATGGTATATCGCGATCGTCGTGATGCGATTGTATGTAGAGGGACTCACCTCCGTTGTGGGCATTTTGGCGGAATCCGGTTTTTACTGATCCTGATGTTCGGATTCGATTGAGGATCCGGAAAAATCGGTAAATCGTTAGACGTTATTCGATCCGGTTGTGGCAGACTGGGCGATTTCAATGACCTGCACCTCACTCTGCCGCGTCGTCTGTCTTGATGCTTTGGTGGGAGGATCGGAGTCTGGTTGCCCTGAGGAGCCAAGAGCGCAATTTTTGAGCTGGTGCGAAATGTTGCCTTGATGCCTTGAAGCCACGGCTGCAGCTGCAGTAGCAGCTCGCAACTGATCAAGATAAATTGATGACGGAGAGAGCGACAGGTTGTTGGGCAATTATAGCTAGGAGTTATTTGGTGTTACCAAGTGCATTGGAGGTACCGATGATGCGACTACACGCTGAGAAAACGGTGCTTTTTGGGAATTTCTCACGGCGTCAGTGGCCTGATGCTCCCGCACAGTCCGAGCCGAAACTCTCGGATGTCAGTTCACCATTTGATATAGCCCGATATGCACGACGCTGGAGATCTAAGATCCCCAAGAAACCTTGAACGTATCTGAATCTGCTGAATGGGGGAGGGTGTGTGTCTTATTTTTATAATAACTCATAGGGGTGGAGGTGTTCATCAATGCTGTGCTGTCTACATGCTGTGCTTCGCGGGGGAATCCATCCTTCTAACCCATCCAACCTTCGTCGTTAGGATGTCCGTGATGATATGTGTGTGTGCAACGTCGCTCCCAACTCGAGGACCACGTCCTCCAGACCATTATCGCCTATCTACGATGTCGCGCCGGCGGAGAATAGCTTCTCGTTCTCCTGCTGCGCCTTGATGAATGCGTCGCGGAACAAGTTCGCATCTGTCAATCGTCAGCAACCACCCTACACCTTCTCCCGTCTTGGGGTTTAATATAAATAAACTCACTCTCGCTATTCGCAAACCGAATCGCCAATGTCTGAGCCTCTGGCTCCCCCTCACTCACATCCGCCGCCGCGTTCCACACCCAGCTGCGATCGCTCCCGACGTTCGGGCTCAGCTTCATGTCCGGCACGAGATAGTGGTTCGCGCAGACCTTGAGTGTCTTGTCGCGGCGCATCACCAGGCGGGTCTTCCCATTCTCCTTGTGTTTGAGCAGGCGGACGTCGCCCGTGCCCCGCTCCTTCCACTCGCGCGTGTCGCGGTCGAACTTGAACAGCTTGGCCCGCATCTTGAACACCTGCGCTTCGGATTCTTCGTTGGTCTTGACGTCGACTTTCTCCGTGAGGCGGATCACCGGCTCGAATTCGACATTGGCTTCTTCTTCAGGGGCTTTGTCGTCGTCCTATGTCAGCGCTGTTAGCCCCCGCACCGAAAATTACACTCTCCAAACAAACGCAGTCGTCAGTCATAGATAGAAATTGGGCATATCCGTACCTCCGCCGCTTTCGTTGCCTTGCTACTCCCCGACCGCTCGTTCTCTGCGTCCTCCTCCTCCGCCTTCTTCTCCTTCTTCGGCCCCCCACCAAACATCGAGAACACCTCGCTCTTCATCGTCTCCGTCGCCGACGATGCCGCCTCCGCCGCCTGCGCCGTCACGCTCTTCCCGGCCTCCGGCTCCGTCTTCGGCTCGTCAGTGACGGCTTGGGTCACCTTCTCGGTCTCGCCCTTTACGAGCTGTGGGGAGGCATCGGAAGTGTGTTCCTCTGCGGGGTTGAGCTTAGTGGGTGCGGGTTCGGCCATGATTTCTTTGAATTGGGGGAAAAAGATGGGGTTTACGTGGGAGATGGGATGGGTGATGATGGGTGGGTAGGTTTTTGGGAAGCTGGATGGATGGGATATTATCAGAGGAACCCTTGAGGAGTGTGACGTGAACCAGACCAGGCAAATATGAAAAAGTGGGTGTGGGATGTTGTCAGGGACACTTCACTTGCTTGGCTTGTGCTGCTGGTGTGTGTGCTCAGTGCTGTGCTGTGCTGTAGACTGTGCTGTGCATGTCAGTGGCTGCTGGCTGCAGCCTGCAGGCTGGCACGTGATCCCATCTGACTAAACACCAAATCCCGAATTTTCGCCTCCGTTGCCTTGCCAGAGCCCAGTTGGTGCCTCGCTGATCTTTCCATTGTTTGGCTTCGCAGGGGAATATGATCATCATGCTCAACACTGGTCACTGCAAGAAAAACGATCAAGTCTATGGAACGGGTCTCAATTCGATATTATACCAATTGCATCGAAACGGATCAAAAAGGATGCCATCGCCGCCTCGAACACCGTTCATCCAGTGCCAGGGACTGATTCACACTCTGACCGACTGATCATTACCTGTCTTCGTTGCAAGTCGGAACAGTAGATCCTTTGACAATCCATCACGACCGCCCCTCTAACCAGACGCCCCTTCTCCGATAAGTACCAAATCCATAAACGCCCTAGCCTATTCACCAATCCCCAATGAACCCACCCATCCTCAGGTGCCGACACTTACTACACGTCCTCCCCTCCTCTTCCGGTGCCATCGCCTCCTTCACGCTCCGAAATAGCTTCTTCGCATTCCGACTCGCCTTCACCTTCGCCTCCTTCGCCACCTTCCACTCATGCTTCACCAGCTCCCGTTGCATCTCCCCGATGTCCTCCGCTGCCAGGTTCAGCCGCTGCTGGAACAACCCCCACGACTTGCTCAGTCCCGTCACGATCTCCGTGCTGACCGCGGTCACCTGCTCGTGGAACTGCTGCGCGTACGCATGCGTTTCGAGGTGTCGTCGGACGGCGACTTCGGTGTCTTGCATGCGGACAGCGACTTCCTGGCTGGCGGCTACGAGGATGTGGCCCAGCTCCTTGCTCACCTCGCGGAACCGCTGTTCGAATTCGCCGGCCGCGCCGTGTAGTGCGTCCGAGAGCCGCTCGGAAGTTTGCTTGGCGGCGCGTTCCGCTTCCTCTTGATGCTGATCGAGGTTTGCGAAGTATGCCTGCGGACGGCGAACCAGTTTCTTGAACGATCGGATCCAACCGGCCACGGACCTCTCCACGACCTCTACGGTCTGGATGTGCACGATGGTCTTCTTTGCTGTGAAAGACGGAGCCTTCCACACTATGACTTCCAGGATCCCGTACGCCTCCCGGGGATCGACCGCGGGCACACATTTTCCGTCGACTTGCGTCATGACGAAGGGAATTGATCGGGAAATCGGGTCTTCTTGGGTGACGACGCGGGAAATCTCGATTTTACGATTGGGCAACACACATGCGTTCTCGCGGTTGGGTCGCTCGAACACAAAAATCTCCCCCTGACGCGTGCCAGCCTGTTCCTGAGTCTCCTGAGGTGCAGGCGGTGGAGACACTTCAACTTGTGGGGCATCCGGCTCGATGTCCGCCGAATGGATTCGGTTGTAGAAGTCCTGCATTGCGGATCGCCAAAGCTCCGAGGAGTCCATCTGTCCGGTCACCGCTTGCTCGACCGGGAGAGGTAGGTTGGGGGCGACCTGAGCGGACGGGATCGGTGTATTTGCGTGCGTCATCGTGAACATGGTGATGAACATGATAATTGGAATTGCGGTCGCGATGATCATGAACCGATCGCGTGGATGTTGCGCGGACCAGGCCGTCTTCCATCGTCGCGCGGTGTCGCAGACGCTCCGCACCATCATGGTGGGGAGGTGGCCGGCTTTCTCGAATGGAGTGCGTTCGGTGGGAGGGCGGTCCGTGAAGAATTTCGGCGGCCGGGCCGACTTTCCCTGTGCTTCGAACTGTCCTCGTTCCACCTGGTTGCTCCAGGCCTGCCAGTCGGCTTGATCTAGTCGGTCCCTTTCATCTTTGCTGATCTCTTCCTCCTCATAGTAGCCTTCCTCTCCATAGTACTCCTCCCTGTACTCCCCTTCTTCCCCTTCTTCCTCGTAATACTCATCCCCATCGTACTCATCCCCCTCGTAATGCTCTTCGTCCCCGTAACCTTCTTCTTCCCCGTTATGTCCCCAACCCCATTCCTGCTCTTGTGGCTGCTCACCCCATTCCCGCACTTTCGGCTCGTCCTTCCCGGCCTCCGACCCATCCGTCACAGCGACGCTGGCCGATTCATCCTGCCCGTCCTCCGTGAACCCATCAAGCGACAACGACGCGAGAGACTCAGCGTCCGACGGCAAGGGGGAGACGACCTCATAGGCAGAGTCCTCCAGCGAACTAGCAGCTTCGTGTGCACTCATTTCGGCATCGACGAGGGAGCTCAACCACTGGTCGACGCGGAGGGTGGGGAGCTGGAGGGTATGGGATGAATCAGCGCGGTGGGTGACGTCGGTGTTGGTCTCGTCGCGTTCCCGATCGCCCGACTGGATGGTACTGCGAGGGGCTATCATGGGCTCAGTCAGCGCATGGTGTTCGGGGGAAGATGGGAGGAGCGGATGCGAGGGGTTTAATAGTCAGCTCGCGGCGTGGTAGGAGTTCGGTAGCGACAGCGAGCTGATGCCGGACCTGTGAGGCAGAGCTGAAACGAATCCATGCGGGCTGATGATTGATCCGTTGCAGAGAGGATGTAATGTCCGGATCTGGGTAAAGGGAAGAAAGCGTACCGCGTACCGCGTACCGCGTACCGTCCCGGACTCTACAACACACCACTTTCCCGCCGCGGCGATTGGTGTTGGGGGGGAGGGGAATGTTGGAGGGGTAACACCGGAACGCAGGACCAGGCAGCCACGTTCCTGACGTTCCTGGGGTCGGCGAATCGGTCAACACACTAAGATAGCGTAACAACGGCGGATCATTTGGATGCAAACACAAGAGGTCGACGTCGACGATGGCTAGAGTTAGTAAGTTACTATGTAATGCGTGGGAGGGAATGGGGATATCACGGCTGGAGCGACGAGGTTAAGGCAGTAATGGTCGTTGCACAAGACCAGGCGGCGACATGCTGCAGGGTGGGGTTGCGGCCAATCAGCGCTTAGATCGGGGGGTATCCTGGTCGGTCCACGTCAATCGGTACCAACGTCATTGGATGCCAAGAGGTCACGTGGTTCAGCTAGGTACGGGTTGGGTTTAGCGGATACTATCGCGATGATAACCACCATAGCCTCTGCTCCCTTTATCTGATAATGATACACTTCTCGGTTTCAGTCCAGCTCACAGCATCTTGGAAACGGTGGGGTAGAACTGCTTTTGGTCCGGAGGAAATCGACTTGCATACAGGACAGGCAGCTGTGTCGTTCGAAAGGCCGCCATACATAAATCTTTGAAGCCATGAAGTGAGGCTTCCAAACGCATCGCATGATATTCCGGATGCAGCAGGGGCGTAGTATACTACAGTGTTGGGAGGGAGTAAAACACCAAATGCAGGGTCGATTTGATTCAAGTGGGAATAGAAACGTTCTCCCTCAGGCACCATGTCCGGGAAAGTATCAGAAGATAAGTACAATACTGACGATGCCTCATGAATGATGAGATTCTTGTCGGCTCTATTATACATAAATCTAATTAGTCCCTAGTAGTAGTTTCCCTAACAATGCCCGTGCGCCATCCGGTCCATGCAAACCCCGTCCCCATCCATCGATCCCTCTATTGTACCAGAGACCAACGCATTGCCAACTCCAGTCCCTAAATCCGAATCGAACCATCTTCTTCGCCAGGAATGCCCAAGGAACCCATGACCCCTGACCTCGCTGATGATAATGCAGGCACGTCGACAAATGAAACCGCGACGGTGGCTAAGTATGTAAATCTCCCTCTCACGGACTCGCCCACCCCCCGGCTACCTCCACCCACTCCGGCAAACAACTCCCCTCCTTATCCTCCACCTCCACGATATCCGTATCGCAGCGACACCGACATCCGACGCCGTTCTCCTTCTCGCGGTCGTACATCTCCCAGTAGTGGTCTTCCTCGATGCGCAGGCGGGTGTTTTGAGTCATGGGGTCGAGGTAGCGGGGACGTGGGAGTTGCCGGGAGGGCGCGTTGGCCGGGCAGTGTTGGATGGTGGTGTGGCGGTAGCCGAAGTCGCGGAAGTAGTGGATGGCGGAGACAGGGAGGAGGACGCCGGCGGCGAGGGAGTGGATGGGGGCGTCGCCCCACTGGGATGGTTAGTATTATATAGTAGAGAGATGGGATGGAAAGATGGAGAAATCTCACCCGCTCGGTCCAGAAGCCACCGCTGTGATCCATCATGTCGAAGAAGTCGGTGTACTCCTTACTCCGGAACCAATCCAGCCGCGCGATCTCGAAGTTACTCCAAAAATGGCACATGTTATAATCCTCTCCCTCCATCGTCTCCGTATTGCCCTCGGGCTCCTCCTCCGCCTTCGGGTCCGGCTTCATGATGTTCTCCGGGACCCACGGCCTGGGCTTCGGCTCCGCCGCGACGCCGAACTCGTCCGTCGCCGGCTTCTGCACGAACATCTCCCACAGGCCCTGCGAGGTGATGTTGTTCAACCGCTTGTAGGCGGAGGCGTAGCGGAAGATGTTCGGGACAGTTTCGCGGAGCTCTTTGACGGCGATGGTGAAGCCGTAGATTTTGTTGGCTTCTTCCATCTTGATGAACGGGTCGCTGGACGGTGTTAGTGGATGGCTGCCAGCGGCAGGAACGGACGTACTAGGTGATATCGCAGAAATACTTGATGTCTGGCTCTAGTCGCCAGTACCATTTGTATTTTTGGAGGAGCTCGTGTTTATAGAACATCCTAGACTGGTCAGTCGGTGTCTAATGAATGGTTGATCAAACATACCCTGAGTAGAATCGACACATGTGGTGGTAGCTCTCCATGCCACCATACATAATCGCCTGGTCCCCTTGCTTCGCGATCGACTCCCTCGCCGCACTCTTATCCACCCAGTCCGGATACCCCCAGTCCTCGGGCTTGATCTTCCCAAACTCGACCGGCGCGCTTGTGTAGTTCTGCACGGTCTCCTTGAACGTACTATTAAACTCACCGTCGTTCAGAAACACATATGGATAATGGAACCAGCGGTTGAAGTGGCGCTCGATGGACTTGATCGACTGCACGACGCCGTCGAGTTCCTTGTTGCGCGCGAGGACGACGAAGACGGCGTTGGCGCGGGGTTTCTCCACGGCAGGCTCGACGCAGCCGGTGACGAAGACTTTGTCGTGTCTCTCGCTGATTTTCCTGGAGGGGTGTTAGCTGGGGGTCGAGGAGGACCGAATGGCACCTAACACGTACCGTATGGAAGGTGGGGAGCCTGGAGGCATGAGCATGCGGCCGGCCGGGGCGGGATAGCGGAGGAAGAGGAGGAGGATGACTATGAGGATGAGGATGGGGAAGCCGAGCACGACGACGAGGGGGACGGAGATGGAGGAGGTGTTCTTTAATCGTACACGGCGTTGGAATATGGAAAATTGGGATGGTCTTCTGTCGTTGTTCATGTTGGTCGTAGCATGTTTGGAGGTCGAAATAGGGAGGGTGGGTTTCATTCTTTGAAAAACGGTGTCGGGCTTCTCCAACGAGCCGTTGAAGGTCGCCATGTGATGTTGATGTCTATGCCAGCGCGGCGGAAGTTGTGGTCAACTACCGGTATAATGCACGATTCCACGCGAGTTCCTTGTCGACTCGAGTGCTTTGGTTTGCGCCGTCGGAAGGGGGAAGTCGTGAGTCGCGCGGCACCGAGAGTAACGAACGGCTGGAGTCACGCCCTCCAATTTCGATGAGGGATGGTGATGCGAGGAGTCTGGTGGTCGGTTCGTTGCACTGATGGTTCGTCCGGACCCGTGAATGTTGTTTGCTCGTCTGGACACGCACTTCGAACTTTCTTCCCAGGTACGATCCCATCGGAATCCCAATGTTGTGATGTCCACGATGCAGCAATGTCAGCCTCGCGCAGCCAATCCAGCGTCCGCAACAGGATCAATGCCATCAAATCTCGTGAACCGGGGGAGATAGGAGGAGGAGCAAATGGAGATCGGACATTGCGAAACAAAGAAGACGGGCGGTGGGTCACAATGGCACGGATGGGAGGGATTTCGTGGAATTCCTGTGCCATCATCGACCCGATGAGGTTCCATGGTACATTTTTTACAAGACAGCTAACAACACAACTAATTAGACAACTAGACAAGGAAGCGGAACGCCACCCGGACAGGGACCGTTTGTTTAGAGGATATTATTGGAGATTTATTCCTCCATAATTACCCATTTGATACCCAATTTATCGAGATATCCCAAGCAATTGACTGGGTCTAGACGCGTCAACAGACCTGTGAAGTCACTCAGTGTCAACTATCAACTGTCCACTGTCAAGGACCCCCTATTAATCTATCCCCCACGACCGCACAATAGCACGAGCTATCCATGGTTCGCGAATTAAATCCTAAATTGCTATTGAGCGCCCTGGTTTCACAACAGGGACAACACGCAGGATCTCCACCCAGGAAGTTAAGCGGCTCGGCGGCAGACCCCGAAGGCGGGCCGAAGTGCGTGCTGAACTGCTGATCGTCGATGCGAACCATTTTGAGTGTTTGACAATTGACACCTGCATGATAAATTTGATAATTAATCCCCGAGACGACGGTTTTGGCACCGGGCCCAGGCTTCTCGATCGACACCGTGGTGGATGTCGTCACTGCTCAGTGCTAAAACTACTAATCAAGAGTTACGGGGATCAGGTCCCTTCAACGATCAGCGTTGAAGCTAACGGTTAACGGTTAATGTACGTGCCTCAATCTTCGAAATAGAGGCCCAACTTCAGTTCAACCGCACAGCTTACACGCCTTCCGCTCAAGCAATTCGACACCCCAACGCCACCATGTCCTTCAAAGCCAAGAATCTAACTTACGGTGTGCACACCTTCCACTCTCCCCCAACCAAAACTAACCCACCCAACAGAGTCCGAAGACCCCGCCTTCCTCCGCCGCCTCAAAGGCCAGCTCGCCCGCGGCGACACCGACCGCCACGAGCGCCCCCTCGCCCGCCCCAAGAAAGCTGCGCAGGCCGACGAGGAGGACGAGCCGACGTACGTGGATGAGGAGACGGGCGATACGGTGTCGAAAGCGGAGTATGAGGCGTTGTTGACGGGGAAGGACGTGGATGTGAAGGAGGATGGGGAGGGTCAAACTGGGGAGATGGATACCGGGGACAAAGCGAAGGGTGGGGGCAAGGAGGAGGTGAGGGCGGAGCAGAATCGAACGGAGATAGGGGTGCAGAAGAAGCGGAAGGCGGGGAGGATTATTGGGGATGAGGGGGCGGGAAAGGAAGACGAGGTGAAGTCCGCCACGACGAAGAAGCCCAAGACCAAAGCGAAGAAGAAAGCCAAGACGAAGTTGTCTTTCGAAGAAGTCTGATACATCATAAACCTAACGGCATCATGTCACGAACGGAACCTTGAAAAGCTGCGATTCTCCAACTACGGATCTACGTTACAGCGGCGGCAACGTCTCCCGGCAGATCGGACACTGCAGCCGATATTTCATCCACCCCTCCAAGCACTCCGTGTGGAAAATATGCCGACACGGCGTCACCATATACGCTCTCCGCGCCAGCAACCCCGCCGGTCCCGACGCCGCCGCTTCGGCCGATTTGGCGCTCCCGCTCGCATCCTTCGTCACCACCATAACCGCCAGATTATGCATGCAGATCGCGCAATCGAACACCCTCTGCCCCCTCCGATCCGCGTCCCGATCCCTATCCTTCGACTCCGCCGCATTCGAACCCGTCGGGCTCGGCGGCCTAGACGCGCCACCCCCGTCGCCCGCACCGACCGGAATGTTTCCCCCCTCCTCATCCTCCCGCAACACCGGATGATAATCATACACCGGCGGCAACCACTTCCCCACGCGCCCACCACACACCACGACCCGCGGCCCGAACAGCTCCTGCACGCCCAGCACCCACACCTGCACCCATACCCACCCGCACAACACCATCAACGTGCGCAGACTCCCCGCATCCACGTCTAGAAACGCTAGATTTCCGGGATACCCCCACAGATACGCGACCGGCACGACACGGAGCACGCTCTGCCCGACGATGAACCGCCACCCAAGTGCCTTGCGCGCGTTGCGCACGACGTTGCGCGCGATCTGCGGCGTCCAGAAGCTGAGGTAGGTAAAGGCGAGGAGGTTGGCGTATGCGGAGCGGAGGGGGCGCGGCCAGCTGGAGGCGTGTAGGGAGAGGAGGGCGAGGCCAATGAGAAGGAAGTAGAAGCGGGAGTAGAGGCTGCCAAGTTCGCGGCGGGGGGCGGTGGGGTCGGCGGTAGGGGGTGGGTCGGGTTGGGTTAGGTCTTGGTCGGGGGGGAGGATGATGGGGATGGTGCCGGAGGGGCTGATGGGACGGGGGGTGGTGGCGGGGAGGGGGAGGGTGTCGTTCGTGGATGGGGGTGGTTGGGCGGGTGTTTGGGGTTGTTCGGATGGGGTGGGTGTTGGCGTCAGCGGAGGTGTAGATACAGTCGCATTAGCCGAACGATCCTGTCGCTGGCGCTCTTGCATCTGCACGGTCCAAATATCCATCAGGAACCGCAGATCGAAGAACGTGACGGCGACGAACGCCATGAACCCGGTCGTGAGCAGCGGGAGGAACGCCGACTCCACGAACATGCTTACGGGGACGAACACCACGAAGCCGAACCCATCACCTAGCGACATCATCGCGATTGTGTAGAAGCTCACCCGACTCAGCGTCGACGGCGTGCTCGCGTCCTTCATCTGCCGCACCATCAGCAGCACCTGCCCCGCGATCACCGCCGCGTACAGCAGCGCGTGCCGCCGCGTGGCGTTCAAGATCACCTCGATCTTCGACCCTTGGAGGTGCCGGCCCTCCTTCGGCGCGAAGTCCGGCGGTCCCTTGGATTCGAGCACGACGCCGCAGTCCGGGGAGAACAGGACCATCGACATGGACATGGGGGTCGCGCGCGCGCCGTGGTAGCCGGTGGGGAAGCGGAGCTCGCGCTCTAGGAGGTCGATGGGGGTTTGGGAAGAGGGGGAGAGGTGGTCGGAGGGAGGCTGGAGGGGGTGCTGTTGGAGGTAGAGGAGGTATTCGCAGTGCGGCGCGGCGAAGGGACCGTCGGAGGCGCCGTCGATGGTCGAGGACCAAGGGTTCATCCAGCCGCGGTGGTTGTTCTGCTGCTTCTCGACAGTTTCGGAGAGGGTGCGGTTGAGATAGGTTTTGGAGAGGGCGAACGCCGGCTCCGAAAAGGTGAAGTACGGTAGGGCGAAGATGCCGGGGAACCTGCCGGTCAGTCAGCGCTGTTGTCCCAAAATATAAAACATCTTCCACTCACTTCTCACTCGTCGTCGAAAACACCATCCCCCCCGACTTGACGAAATGCACCCCATGTAACTTCGCCTGCCACCTCCCCCCGGATCCTTCCTCATCACTCACCTCCACCTCCGCCGTAATACTCTTCACCTCTCCCGCCTCCCCCGCCGGCAGCATCCAAAACCGCCCCTTCTCCATCGGCCCGCTCTCCCGCAACCGGATCTTCACCCCCCCGTCCGCGCCGGTGACGTTCCGTAGATACAGGCCTACGTACCGCCGCTCCGGGACTAATTGAGTCAGGTTCACCGCCGGGTGGTCCGTTTTATCTGGGCCGGCGATCCTCGAGCGCACCCAGGAACCTTTTATGTACCCCGACACGTTGCGGTACATCGGCGCCAACATGTCGTCGCCGGCCCTGGTCTCCTGCTCGCGCTCCTGGCCCCCTTCCGCCGTCTCCTCCGCTCGCTTCTCCCCCCCTTCCCCCACCAACCCCCCCACCCGCTCCCCCAAGGCCCTCACCATCTGTGCCCGCACCTGTCCCCTCACCCCCGCCCACAAATCCCAGCGCATCCCATCCCCCTCGCGGAACGCGGTGAGGTTCATCCATTTCCCCTCGGGCGGGTCGAAGGCGGGGAAGGAAGCGTTGGCGAGGAGGGAGAGGGCATGGTGTTCGGTGGCGAGGAAGGAGGATTGGGCAAGGCGGTCGCCGGCGGAGGTGGGGGGGGTGTCGGGGGTGAGGAGGAGGAAGAGGAGGAGGAGGGTGAGGATGGTGGCGCGGGGGTTGGCCATGGTTATGGGTGGTAGTTATTGGGGAGGCATATTAGTCATTGTTTGGACTGGGCTTCGGAAAGAGTACGAAGCGGGAATTTTTGGGATGAGTACGGATGGTAGCTGTGGGGTGTATTATGTGAAGTTGGCAAACGAGAGATGGAGGATGCTCTATGATGGTGATGGTGATGGTTATGGTCAGAATACCGCGTGGTTCCTTGTCGGGGTGAGTACCAGACCGAAGGACGGCCAATCAGAGCGCTGATGGACGATTTAACTGTCTTCGAGTGATATTTATTAGAATGAATATGAAAGGGCATATTCTAAGCAGTTTAGTAATGGTTGATTCGATATTATTTAATCCGTGGTATGTCCTCTTGGTCTATATTACGGTCCGCTCGAGGCCTTATCGAAATAACAGATACGAAGGACCGGGTGAAGGTGACTTGAGGTCGGAACCACGTCGCGATGCTATTGTGATATCTATAGCTACCAGTTCCATCGAACAATCGCGTATTCCATACGAAGTTCGGAAGAACGCCATCGCCATGCCCATATACATATACACATAAACGCTCGAAAAGATGCTCATTAATCGTCGAACCCACCCCCTCCATCATCATCCCCCTCCCCCTCATCATCCTCCTTCCAGTACTGCAGCGCGTTATAATCATTGTCACCCTCTAGATCATCCTCGTCGTCGTCGAACGCATCGTCCAGCTCTTCCTCCGGCGCGTCCGCGTCCTCGTCGCTGTCCGCCGCATCCTCGTCGTCGTCCACCCCCGCTTTCTTCCCCTTGCCCTCCACCTCCTCGTCCTCCTCGTCGCCGATCCGCTCGAGCCGGTCTTTCGCCATCTTGCGCTTCTTCACCGCCTGCTCCTCCTCGGTGAGCTCCCGCTTCTCCGGATCAAGGAGCGTCCAGAGTTGCTCAGGGAAGAACCGCAACTCTGTCAGAGGTGGTTAGCGACGCCAACGCCCAAGGGAAAACCCGCGCTCACCATAAGATCTCGTATCCAGCTTCGGGATCTTCCGCTTCACTCGCTTGTATGAATGTGCGTAGGTCGGCATGTCCTCGAAGGGATTGGACATTGTATTCACAGATTGCGGGATATACTCGTTCACCCCTTGTGTAGTTTCGCCGAGGATCGCATAATGCGGCCCATCGCGGATGCGATCGCGGATGTCGCGATAATGGGCGATCTGCGTGCGTTCGCGCGCGGACGGCGGGATCGGTCGCTGGACGATGTATTTCTGTTGCGGATTTAGCTCCGGTCGGGAAGGGGTGACGAGGGACATTGGAGGGCTGGATCCGACTTGGAGCGCGCTTGCGGAGATGAGGATATAATATGTGCATGATGCGGGGAGTAAAGATGGAAAGCTTGGTGTTGTGGTTTGGGGTGCGACGATATGAGGCGGCAGCTGCTCAACTCGTGATGCCTCCGCCTCCCACACATGACTAGAAGCTGCGGAGCATCTCCTGGACGTTTCCAAGGAAATCTGAGACTTACAGGATATGTTCCGATGGGCTTGTTCACCTGATCGAAATATTTGGCGATCTCACTATCCAACTCGAACGACAACTCCACCCCTCCAATCTTCGCCCTCTTTCCCGACGACTCGGCGGAGTCGGGTTTCCGCTTGGGACCAGCCATGACGGGTGGACAGATGCAGGGCGAGCTGTGGGTGGCACTGGCACAGACAGATGTGTTCGGCTACCTCCAACCAAGAACCCGATGTCACCAGCAAATGGATATTAGAAGTGGGAGCATGACGGAGCCATGCAAGAAGGGTGGGTCAAGAGAGGAAGAAGCACCGGAAGAAGATTGAATTGTCAAGATGAATTATCAAGATTGACTATTAAGAAAACGGACGTGGGAAGAAATCATCGGGAAAATTCGTCGGTGGGGGACCGGAAAGTCTCCATTGATGATGGAACACCGAAGTCACAGAGAGGGAGCCATTGAGAACGATTGATGGGAATGATTCCACTTTCGATTCGAGCGGGATGCGAACAATAGAGTCGGTGTTGAGAATCAGTCAGTCACCATTGAGTCATCACAATACGAAGCGGATTCCCAAGAATTATTCTTGTCAATTTAATTTCTGGTATTTCGTCACGCAGCAAGTGAGGTTTGTTTGGAGATAAGGCTATAAGGCTGAAAGATGTCCAAGCCATAAGGCTTTAAGGCCATAACATAAAGCTGCAAGGCAACAAGGCTATCAGGCAGAGAGCTAAGAGTTGCCCCGCGTTTGGCACGTGCTAGCTAAGATATCACGTGCACTGCCCCGCATTCCACGAAGTGTTCCTTTTATGCCTCAGGCAGTCAGGCTCACCAGTCTTCTACAAACATCCATCGTGACCATCGGGATGTTGTGACACTTGATATATCCACGCCTCTTCTGACTACCTAATCCAATGACATTCCAGAATTTCCCTCGCTTGCCGCAATCCACACCCCCATACTCAACCTTTCTATCCCACCTGTAGCCTCTATCTCTCGCGACCACCAACCCAAAGCCATGGCCACCAGTCAACCCTCCCCCCTCCTCGTCGACCTCCTCGACCACATCAACTCCATCTCCACCGACACCACCCCTCTCGACCCTCGCCTCTTCGAAGATTGCGCCCGCATCCTCCCCTCCCATATAACCCCCACCCAATCCCAATCCCTCATCCTCGCCCTCTACCGCCTCTCCTTCGCCAACCCCCCCCACGACCTCTTTCCCGTCACCACCCTCCTCGAAGCCCTCATCCACCCGGTCGCCTTCGACGACATCCTCGCCATCGACCCCCCCGTCGACTTCATCTCCGGCCTCGCCCTCGCCGCCCGCCCCTTCCACAGCCTCTGCCTCTCCATCCTCGAGAAAGCCGCCCAAGATGCCTCGCTCGCCCGCCGCCTGGCCACCACCCACCCGCAGGCATTCGTCGCTCTCGTCGGGTTCTGGCTGATCAGCGACGACGAGCAGCTGTCGCGGCGCGCGGGGAACCTGTTACAGGACTTGCTGCGCGTGGACGTCGAGACGGGGGCCGGGGATGAGGACCCGAGCGGGACGCCGGGGTCGGGGATCGTGTCGAGCGCGGGGTGGCGGGGGACGGTGTGGCGGCGGGTGTTCCGGGATCGGGACACGTACGAGGCGATCATTCGGGTGTGCGACACGGAGTGTCATCCGGAGTTTGAGGGAGTGGAGATCGGGGAGCGGACGGTGCGGCAGGTGAGGAGCACGGCGAGGGCGAGGTTGCTGGAGTGGATTCCGGAGGTGGCGAGGATGGATTGGGATGCGGTGACGAGGGACCATCTGGCGTCGGAGACGTCGTGCGCGCATTTAAAATCATTCAGGTATGGGTTGTTGGAGCTTGCCGTCGATCATGGGTATGACAAGATGGACGTGGTGGTGTATCGGATTGCTTGCAATGCCATCTCCGAGTTGATCACCATCCAAGAGAGTTGGGAAGACAGGTATGGCCTATACAGAGACCGTCATATCGCTTCGCTAACGGTTCGTAGTGCCTCTTCGCGCTCCCTCGAAGCCATCAAATCCCTAGGATTCCATGACCGGTTCACCTCAATGTACTTGCATCCGCAGGGGGACCACGGCTATGATGAATTGGACATGAACCTTCTCGGCCCGGCAGTCGTGGAATATGTCATGGTGTATGTCTCCTCATACCCCGACCTCTTCGGCCAATCCCCGTTCTGCAAACAGGTCCTCGACAAGTTCGAAACCACTTTCGACCAACCCCCCCGACTATGGGGCGACGACGGAGCCGGCGATTTGGCCGTGTTACGCTTCTTCCCCAAACGCTACCTCCTGCAATCGCCCACGCCCCATCAAGGCATCAACGTGCTCGGCTTCCTCGACCCGAAGCTCGGCGACGATGCCCTCCTCCGCACCTTCGCAGCCGTCTTCGCGTGTCAAACCCGCGGTTTCGGCACCGTCCCGTCCGCCGCCCGCTCCGCCGACGCGCACATCACGGACGACGACCGCTCCGCTGCCCGCCTCCTGTACTACCAGTTCCTGGAGAAGTATTCCAACATGTGGTACTTCATCGGCTTCCACGCGGACGCTGGCCCCGCGCGGAAAGACGTCGTCCTCGCCGCCCTTGATCTGATCGACGCAATGATCGACGTCAAATGGTCCACCTCCACCGCCTGGATCACCGCGGAGGAGCTGCGGTCGATCGCCGAGCGCTACGAGTCGCGGCCGCCGACCGGGATCCTGGCGCTCATCAGCGGCGAGGCCATGAGCAACGTCGTGACAAACCTGATGTCGATCCCCAAGTCCATGTCGCTGGCGCGCGACGACGACCACGCGATGCACGAGATCGCGACGCGGCGGTTCGACGTGTTGGCGAAGCTGTTTAAGAGCCTTAGTCGGGAGGCGGCGGAGCGGAACAATAAGGACGAGCAAACGACGCTGAATAGTTTGGCGGAGCAGATACAGCGACGGTTAGGGGCGGGGGTGTGGCCGCGAGCGGCGACGCGGGCGACCAGTATCGCCACCCAATCGCGGTGATGTGGCTATATAGGGCATTGGAAATTCGGAATCATGGTTATGGGCGTACGGTAGGATATCCCGAGGATCATTACAAAAAGGAGAACGACTTCAAAAGCAACGACTTACGGGTCGAAACCTGAATAGGTCGACCAAAGGTCGACGACAGAACAGACAGATGGACACCAAGCTTCAAATGCAATCTATAATGAAAACCTCCACTTACCATTTGCAACTTGTTCATGCCATTCACCCAAGATAGCCGTCGCCCAACAGCTGAATGCTTCCGCACACCATATCTGTAGGGCGGATGATCTTCCACCATCGGGGCCGCGCGCAACCACAGATGGTCATCGTGTTCGTCGGGACATCGAACAACTCCACCAATCCAGACGTCTGCAATGAGACAATGACATTAGCCCAACCCTCCTAAGTTCTTCGACACCCAAGAACCCCTCCGTCCGATCTCCAAAAACTCGCGAGATGCGCCCGTCCCCACAGCTCTACATACCTGACACTCCCAAAACTCCCTTCCTCTTCCCTCCGGATTTATATCCCGCAATAGCGCCGCCACCGCTGCCTCTGCGAACGCCGGCGGCAGGCAGTAGATCAGAACCGCGGACGAGAGGAGGCCGAGGCCGAGGCCGAGGACGAAGCCGGCGAGGAGGGCGCAGAGGACTTTTTGCCAGTGGGGGCGGTGGGTGAACCAGTTGGGGTCCATGGTGGGATGGGATTAGAGGGGGGATAGGGGTAGAAACTAGGGAGGGAGGAGGGGAGGGAAGGTGGTGAGAGAAGCTGAAGTTATGGTTGATGGGGATATTTCTGGGCTGATGGGAGACACGTGCGGAGATAGCGGAGTTGATATGTGACGCGTTTCTTCCTTAACATATACAAAAGCAACCCTTCGTACGGTTTCACAAATTTACGATCAGAACATCAATTTTATTTTAGATGGAGTAATAGGACGTATTTCTTGCCATTCACAGATCCATCTCAAAAACCTATACAAACAACCTACAACTTAGCCTTCCCCCCCACCACCCTCACCAACGCCCTCCCATTACTCAACGCCACCTTCCCTCCCACCACCTTCGTCACGAACCTCAACTCTTCAAACCCCTTCCCATCCACACTCCCCGTCCGCCAAATCTCCGTCACCAACTTATCACCGGGCTTCACGGGGCTCGCGAACCGCGCCTGGAACTCCCGCATGTTCGCGGGGTCCGACCCGCCGAACAGCTTCAACACCCCGTGCGCCGCCGCGTTCCACGAGAACAGCCCGTGCATGATCGTGCCGCCGAAGCCCATCTGCACGCCGGGGACCGGGTCCGCGTGCAGGGGGTTATAGTCGCCGTTGAGGCGGTAGAGATGCGCGGTTTCCGGGGTGGTTTGGACGGTGTAGGTAGCGTCGGGCTTCTTGTCGGCGGGGGGGTTGAAGGTGGGGTTTTTGGGGCCTGGAGAACAATGTTAGCGTGACAAGACCGGATTGCGTGGGTGAGGGGAAGTGGTTAACGGCATGTCGCTATGAACGCGTCTAGAAGGAGATCGAGGCTAGGAAATGTCGAACTCACCCTTCGGTCCGCCCCATCCGCCCTGCCCAACGTAGAACCCGCTCCCAATCACCGTCGTATACACCTCCCCACTCAGCTTATCCACCAAGCTGCTCTCGGTCTCGACGACGGTGCCGGGCTTCCCCTTGTCGTAGACGCCGATGACTTTGGAGCGCACCTCGAACTGGCGGCCCTCGCTGGTGGTCGGGATCGGCTTGAGGAAGGTCATCTTCCGCTCACCATCCACGGTGCGCTTGCTGTCGAGCTTCGGGACGCCGGGGATCGGCGTGGCGGACGCACGGGCATAGAAGTCGATGACTTCTTGGTTGGTGTGCTTGAAGGGGAGGATGATGGGATAGGTGGGAAAGACGGCGAACTCTGGGTGGAGTTCCTGGGTGGGTTAGCTGGGAGGGTTTCGACTTTCGAGATAGATGGGACGGGATGGCGATGGAGAGGAACATACGTAGAGGAAGTGAAGCTCATCGACCGTAGCGCCGATGCTGTTCGCAAACAGCAACGCATCCCGCTTCAACCACGAGACATCGAAGGAGGGGAACTCAAAGCCGGCGCCTGGGGAGCTCATGTTGTCGATTGGGGTATTCCACGGGTACTAATTGTCTCGTCGAATGAAAGGAGGATTGAATATTTGGAAGTATCAGACGGCTTCTCTCAACTTGCAATGGATGTCGAAATAAAAGAATCGATGGACGGGGAAGCTCGCGGATTTTCTCCCACGCGGAGAAGCTGGCGATGGGGGACCCAGCCATGGCCGGTTGCCGAGGTTGCCGGTGCCGGAGCTTGACAGCGGTGACGCGATTAGTAGACGCCATTGGGGAATCGTGAGGAGAAGTCGTGTTGGAAATGAGAGTTGGGTTTTGAATTAATGGGGGAATTGCGTTCCCTAAATACTGTGGTGGCACGAAGCGGAACGCTGTAAAATGCGGGTGGAAGTGCAGGTACGTACCATGGTAGGTGGTGATAGTGGCTTGGGACGAAGATCCGTACTACCACAACTCCTACGAGACATCAACTACAGTCACGAAGATCACATCAAGTCCAAGCACCATGAAAGAATTATCAACTTTTTGACTACCGAGCCCTCTTCGTCTCGTCACCAAGATCGGGCATCCGACTAAGTATATCAAGGTCCCGCTCCGCACCACCGTTCGCCAGTCGAAACAGAAGCACGATATGTCCACGCTGCTGAGAACCTGTCATCGGCAAACTGTATCCATCATCCTGGTGATAGAGCACTGGCTAGACCGTGCTGTTCTGCCTTCTCCGCCTATGTACGAGCTTCTATTCTCCAAGAAGCTCATCAGGTGATGACTGACCGTATGTCGAAGCCAACCCAGCCCTTTCTCCTCTCTCCATGCCGCGCTCCACCGCTATGTAGATAGTCACCGATCCATCGTAAACAGCACACCGCGCATCCGACCGCCCCGAAAACGAAGGGGGTGAGGGAAGAGAAGGTGATGACCATGAGAAATTATGGAACGCACGGCCCAAACAAAAAGAAAGACGGGCCGGAAGATGCAGAGCGAAAATGATGCACGCATGCGGGGATCCCCGATTCAAGCGAATCCGAAAATCGGGACCATGTAGAATCAACGCTCCGTGGGAATGCTAATCAACCGTGCCCAGCCACACCGAATTGATGAAGTTCGAGAAAGAGAGAGAGAAAAGGGGGTTTGCCACACTCCCGGTTGCAGATATGCAATGGGTGTGGACGGGCAACGTGAAAGTGATGATGATGATGTCCATGGGGGAAAAAAAACCGCAAAAACTCCGAAAATGACGCCGCCTGTGTGCGTGGGAATCGTGGGTACGTCGTGCTCGCCGATGGATGGATATGTACGTATAAGTAAACTCTCATTGTGCTCATTGTAGAATGGTTCCGTTGGTATCCCTTGCTCCCTTTCTCGGATACCCTCGATGCTGAGAAAATGAGGGGTGGTCGATTCGGAATTACGGATCGAACCCGCCCTGGAAGAGATGATCGTCGTGCTCCACCCCGCTCATCCGGTCGCCGCGCTTCGGGTCGGGGAAGTCCTTATCCCAATCCCCGTCCTCGTCTCCCTCGTCCATCTGGTCGTAGTCGTGCGCGTCCGGTTGGAACCGCCCGTCGAAATGCTTGTCGATCGAGCTCTCGTCCACGAACGTGAAGCCCTTGAAGTTCGCCTGCAGCGTCGGACTCAGCGGTGTGGACGCGGTGTTGACGCCCGAGGCGAGGGCCGCGGCGCGCGCGTTGAGCGAGCCTACGCCGCTACTCAGCGCGTTGGTGAATTCCGGGTCGAAGTTGGAGACGTCGAGCTCGGACTTGAGCTTCGGCTTGAAAGGCGGGACGACGTTCTTCTTCATCAGCGCGTCCCAGTCGACGTCTTCGAAGAACGGGTGCGCTTTCAGCTCCTCAGCGTCGCCGGTGAAGCCGAGGCGGTGCTTCGGATTGCGGTTCAGCAGGCCCTTGACGAAGTTGCGGCCTTCGGTGCTGAGCGCGTCGCGCGGGAAGCGGACTTTGCCGAACGCGATGTTCTTGTACATCTGCTGGGTGTCCTCCGCGTAGAAGGGCGACCAACCGCAGCACATTTCGAAGACGAGAACGCCGAGGGACCAAAAATCTACCATCTTGCCATATCCTTGTTCGTCCAGAAGAACCTCGGGTGCGAGGTATTCAGTCGTGCCGCAGAACGTGTTGGTGGTGGCGTTGCCGGTCAGGTTCGCTTTCGAGAGACCGAAATCGCAAAGCGCGATATGTCCGTTCGCGTCGAGGAGGATGTTCTCGGGTTTGAGATCACGGTATACGATATCGTGGTCGTGCAAATGCTGAAGAGCGAGGATGAGTTCAGCGATGTAAAACTTCGCGCGGGCTTCGGAGAAGCGGCCTTCTTTCTGGAGATGCCAGAAAAGCTCGCCGCCGGACATGTAGTCGGTGACCAGGTAGAGGTCGGTGGGGGTTTGGAAGGAGAATTTGAGGGCGACGATGAAGGGAGAGTCGGCCATGGCCGTCCGCACCAGGATATTCCTCTCGCCTAGCGTATGCGCCACCTCCTTCTTCTGCACGATGACTTTCTTCGAGAGGACCTTCATGGCGTAGATCCTTCCGGTATCCTTCTTGCGCACCTGGAAGACCTGTCCGAACGTGCCTTTTCCGATTAGCTTCAGGATCTGGAAATCCTCCGGCCCATAGTGCCTTTTTGACACCTTGTGGAACGCGATTCGCAGATGGATCTCTCCCGTGACTTTCTCGACATCTTCTCCTTCCCGAGCTTCCAGCGTGAACCAGCCGTCATGTGCCGTTTCGTATTCGATGAGGGTCGGACAGAATCGGATATGCCCAAGGAACGCATCCTGATTGGAGCGATCGTACACGGAGATGTCGATCTCCGAATGCCCGCCTACAACGTCGCTACACGTTCCGTCAGTTACTTCTCGATGCGAGTACTTATAAAAGGCGTACAAGGTTCCCTCATGATCCCACTTCGGATCCGTAACTTTCGTGGTTTTCGGCAGCTCCCTCGCATCCATCCCCGTACTGCTACTCTGTCTGCTTTTCATCGGAATGGCCTTCGGCCTCGTCGAGTCGCTGCTATCCGACCGTTGAATCGCGACGGCATCTCCCCGCATCCGCGCTTGTGGATCCTTTCTCGGGCCTGATGAGATGTATTCCGACCACTGAAACTGGCAGACGACGTATGGATCGAGGCTGGGCCGTAGGCCTCGGCCTTCGGTGATGCATACGGCGAGTTTGCCGGTCGGGTTGCGGACTGGGGGAACGGGTTCGCTGGCGGAGGAACGGATGGAGGGGGTGTGGGAGGGGGTGTGGGCCGGTTTCGGTTTGGGGTCTTGCGAGCGGGATCTAGGGGTGTGTGGTGGCGTGCTCTGTCGTGATGGCGACAAGGCGCCTTCAGTTAGCACTTTCTGATCGGGCTTGGGAATCTGAGTGGATGTGGATGTGGATGAGGAAGTTCGAGGGGGTGCGATGCTGTTGAGAAGGGATGTGGAAGCTCTGTTCGGAGGGGGACCTGAAGCCGGCGACGAGAACTCAGAGGCGCTGGCGGTGTGGGTGGACAGCACGCTGTTCAGAGGACTCGTGTTGACAAGAGTGTATCTGCGCAGGTGAGAACTGGGAGAGGAGGGCTTGATGTCGGTGTCCGAGAGACTTCGAGGTCCCAACGACAACGCATGGCTACCTCGATGTGACCTCTCGTCTCGGCTGCCTCGGGTCGACGACGATGACGAGGTCGGTGGGGTAGGGTACGAAATCGGGGACACGGAGATCCGCTCATGGGGAAGCAGTGGGGGGGAATCGTCACTGGTCATGGGCGTCTCTGAGGGAGAGCATGGAGCGGTTGGTAATCCGCACGCTGGATGCTTCTCGGTCGAGTCTGGTGCGATATCGGCTTCAGGTGCAGGTGTAGGTGAGGGAGTGGTGCAGTGGTTGAGCTTCGCGCTGCGGTCCATAACGAGGGAATTGGGCTTTCTGGGCTGGGATAAAGGTTGGCTTGGAAGGGAATCACAAACCTGGCCAAAGTAGCTATGTACGATGCCGGGAAGTCGTTTGTCGGTGAAATCCGGGCGTGGGGTGGCAGCGCCGGGTGGGGTCGAGCTGTTCGACCCGATGCCATCGTGGTCGTCGTCGCCTAATAATCTGGTGGGAGACGCTAGCGTGTTAGCGTGCGGCATATTGTCGGTGATGGAAAATTGTTGCTGAGTGAGAAAAAAAATGCGAGGGATCAAGAAGAAATAGAAAAACGAAAGGGCAGAGAAAGAGTCGGCCGGTGCGGAGAGAGTCCGTGAGGATGTGTGTGGAAAAGATGGATGGAGAAGAGAAGACCAGACGAGCGGATGATGGACGATGATGATGGCAAGACGCGGTTCCAGGTCAAGGTTCCAGGCCGGTTGTGTGTAACAAGGGACGACCGAGTGGCTTGGAGTGATTCAGTGATGCAGTCAGGGCCTTCGAGTCTTGACCGTTCAGTGATTCGACTGTTCAACAGAAACCTCCAAATGCGGACCGATGGGTCCAGCGACTTAGTGACGGCAAATTTCCCAAAAATGCCACTAGAACCGAGCGGCTATGATTGCCTTTTCCGGCCTTTTCATTGGTTATCACTTGCGCAGTCGAGTTGCTGACCCTGTCCGTTGGTATTTGGTAGCAGTGTCGCTGCGTCAGTGTTTGGTGGTGGAAAATCGAGGGGTAGAGGATGCACTATGCAGCTGGAAGGCCTGTAATCATGTACAAATTTTCACATCCTTCCAGCCCAAGTCTCTCCTGCGCACATAACAGGGAATTCGGTTATGGCCGTAAATAGGAGGCGGATTGGTAATGATGGGGCGGTGCCGAAAAATCGCGATTTCGTGGTCTTTCGAGCTGACTCTTGCACTGCCGGTACTCTGTAACTTGTTGCAAAGTCCGCAGCGTTACACTCAAATATCATCTCCCACGTCACTATCGAGTGACAAAATATGGCGGCATGTGACATCGCAGTCGAGTTCCTGGGAACACCCTGGCACCAGCTGCGGAAATGCCAGATTTGTCTCCATGTCATCTCCGGAATATCAGATGGTGTCCCCGCTCATCGGATCTCGACCACCCCCATGAACCGCATCCGATCCATATCTCCATAGGGCCTTTTCCACAATCGCGCGGAAGAAACACCCTTGCACTGTTGCACTGTTACACCGTTGTAAGCTTGCACGACTTTGTTCATGTTGCCTTGCAATCTTGCGGTTGCATCGTGGAGGGGCGTCGTAGATCGATCCCGCAGTGCGTCCGGGTGATGGCGCCGGATTGTTGGTGTCGCGCTTGTCCTGTCGACGTCGTTGTCCTTGTCTCCCACCATGTCACGGATCGATATGACCTCATTTTCATCTAAAGGTGCGACGCGGCGAATATCGCCAGTCAACTGCTCAAAGATGCGGGGAGTCATGATGTCGTTCCGGTCCGTCATCGTGCTCTGGTCCGGAATAGCCCGTCCGGAATGTCCATCCAATGGAGGGGAAGTGGTCGGGATAAATCCAGATGCTCGTGCTTCGTGCTGCTCTCTCTCCTCTCTCATGACTCTCTCACCATCGGGCTGCTGCCAACTGACGTTTGCGCATCGTGGGAAAATTGGGCATCACTTCGGGTAAAAACCGCATGGACATTGCACTTACCTCGGAGGATTACTCTGCATCATCGCCTGGCGCAACAGGTCGGTCGCGGTCTCCTGGCCGGCCATGGTTGCGGACAGTCGCTTCAATCCCGAAACCGAGCGGGAATCCGGTGGAAAGCTGGTGGTGGATAAAGTAGGGACGACGCTGGCAGATTTGTAGGTTGCGGTTTGACGAAGCGGTGGGCGGGACGAGGTGGCTTTGCTGGAGGAATTAGTTCGTGGTATGGCGGGGTCTTTCGGTCGGCCGGGTTTCGCGCTGGATCGCGTCGCTTGTGATGACTCTTCTTCCCGGCGGGCAGAGATGCTCCCTTGGCGGGAACAGGATCGATGGTGGTCACGATTCTGGTCACAGTTCTGGCCACAGTTCTGGCCACAGTTCTGGCCACAGTTCTGGTCACAGTTCGTGTCCGACTGGTTCGCGATCTTGTCGCCGAAATGGGTGGTCTGGAAGCTTTTGTTCCGCTGCAGAGTCAGGCCTCGAAGCGCCTGAGCCGCGTTGGACAGGGTCGATATTAACCCGTTGGACGCTGTCTTGGCCGCCGGTTCATTCTTCTCGGATTCCGGCACATTTGCAAGCGGCTGAGGACGATCCTGCGGTTCTCGCGGAGTGGATGTGGTCGCGGAAATATTCGATGGATTTTCGTTTTCGCCTTGCTGCTGGTCGCAGGCGGGTTTTGAAGTAGAAAGTGACCGCGCGGGGGCTGACTCGACTGGCTGGGGAGCCGCCATTTTGTCGTCCACCGCCTTGGGCCAGGCGGTTCTACTGTTGGCTGTCGTGTTCCGAACTCTCTTTTTCGTTCCGTCGCTGGTCCTTGCAGCCTCCCGGCTCCCCTGGTCCCTTGGGTTTCTGCAGACGGGTTCCTTTCCGGGTGGGCCAGAAGGATTTGTGTCACTTTCGCAAGGTGTGGAAGATGAAGTCCAATAAGTTTGATAGGGTGGTTCTGGAAGATTTCTCCGGTGCAGGCTGCGTCCGAAGGTGAGAGGTGTAGAAGCTGTTTCCAATGCGATGCGCAGTAGTGAAGAGCCGTCAAAGACCTATGATGTAAGGAGAATTAAGTCGAGATCAAGGATGAAGAAATTTTGGAAGAGGGAAATGTGAAAACCGTGTCGAATGGGTTAGTTGAGGAAGTGAAATGGGCATGTTCACGCTGAAGCAAGACAGTGGGACATTATTGGGACTGCCAGCGGAATCGCGGACCAGCAACAGAATGTGAACACTGAACTGTGAAGTGAGGCGGGCGTCGTCCACGGAGATGATAGCGAGAGGCGAGATCATCCACTCGGCGGATCTGGACTTCTGGAGGCGGGAATCCCTGTTCTGGCTCATATGCATTGGATGATTTACGAGATGATGATTATTCGCATGCTTATCGGTCTTCTATTCTCCGTTCAAATGTTACACTGGGATCGACTCCGGGAGCGTCGTCACTTCTCTCGGCCATCTCAGCCATCACAGCCATCGACACCGCCAACTTTGGTTCAACCAAACTTTGGCGATTGCTTTGTGGACATCAATCAATGCATCAATCAAGGTATAGGACGTTGAGCACGCCTTCACCGCGTCTTCACCGCGCCTTCACCTTCACCGCTTTCCTTCCCATTGTCACGATTACCACGATTATCATGTTCATGGCGGATAGAAACCCTTTCACCCTTTCATCCTTTCATCCTTTCACGCTTTCACGTTGCCTCATGCCAAATGCGACCTGGATGACGTCTATTAAAAGGACTGATATTCAGTGTAACATTGGATCGCTGTGTGCCCTGCATTCGCTGCCAGATTCCAGGTCTTAGATGGGCCCAGGTCAAGCCAGACCCCTTTGACATGTACGACGACTTTGACGAGTCGATCCAGCGGCCAATCAGTATTCCAACACTTCACCTTCTCGATCAATGCTCATTATCGATACATGTGTGCAGCAAGGTTGTACCGCACATTGCATCAGATTTGACTCTTTACTCTTGCTGCTATTAGTGTGGGAAGTGAAGTGAACACCTCCTTTATTCCATTTAGCATCATCTCCTGGCTTGATCGCCTCTTAACTCTTAACTCCCCGAACAAAGTCTTACCGATCCAAAAATGGATCGAAAAAAAGCTTGATGCGGATCACACCAATCAGATCCTCCCTGATTGCCCCACTGATCCACTTCAAGTAGTTGATTGGTGGGACCCGATCTTCTGAACATCAGGGAGATATCTGAGCCCTCGGCAATGGGAGAGTGCTGCATGGCGGCGGCGTGGCGGCGGCGCAGCCCGGTGCGCATCTGCCATGGAAAATGGATGGAGGGGCGGCGGGCCGGAGGGATGAGCCAGGGGAGGGAGGGCGAGGTACGGAGTACAAACTGCACAGATTAGCCAGGGCACAGGGAGGGGTACAGGCAGGCCAGGAACCCACGTTGCCGGCTTCACTCCCCGATGTCCTCGGCTCTGTCTGGCGGCGCTTGGGCTATGCCGCGGGCGCTGTGGTGCGACGATGGGATATCAACCGACGAGCTGCACTGCATAACGTTATTGGGGTTCTCTCACACTGCCTATTAGGTCGATTTTCCCGGATAGGTTCCTTTGAGAGAATTTGAAGGTATCCAGAAACGATTATGATATGATTGCATGAGAGCGCGACAAGATACCCTCCCCGTGGATTGACATTTCCGCCTATCCCTTGCGAATAGATCGAATAGACTTCCCCTACTTTCCCCCATTATTAATAATTCCTCCTCCCTGTCCTCCCAATGGGTTCCGCATTCCGCACATTGTCCCCGACGGCTCTCTCCCACTTCGACACCATCCCGTGGTGCGCTGCCCTCATCTCCTCCCCCAACTACCACCCCACCTCCCTCCCCTCTCCCCCCGAACCTGGACGCGACTCCTTCTTCACCACCACCCTCCGCGGCCCAGAGACCATCCGCGCCGTCTACCCCCTCCACACGCGCCCGGACCCCTCCCTCGCCGTCCCCATCCGCGAAACCCGCATCCTGCTCGCCGTCGGCAACCAGCTCAATGGCCACACGCACACCGCCCACGGCGGGTTCAGCGCCGCAGTGCTGGACGAGGCTATGGGCGCGTGGATGACGATTAATCGGGAGTGGAACGAGCGAAGGGGGAGGGAGAGCGTGCCGAAGATCGGGATGACGTTAACGATGACCACCACCTATTTGCGGCCCGTCTTGACTCCGGGCGTCGTGCTGGTGACGGTGAGGTGCGAAAAGGTTGAGGGGCGGAAGTGGTGGTTGTCGAGTACGCTGGAGGATGGGAGTGGCGCCGTGTTGGTGAAGGCGGAGGGGCTGTTTATCAATCCGCGCGCGTTGATATAGAGTGGACGACGGTCTCACTACCGGCCTCATCGCGACTTCATGCAGGAGGGTCAATGGGGGATTACACTTCCCGAGCTCTTTTGTTACCACGATACATCTGCAGCCTGCGTATCCGATTGCCCAAAGGTACAGGGGTTCTTGTTCAGACGCATCTGCAGTTCCACACCTACCACCCGATCATCAGATGGTATCAGAAGAAACATAGTACGGAAATGTCATCGGCGAATAAGTCCCTCCATCCGACAAGTCGAACGGCTGTCAATACCTATTTGTATGCTATTTGTAATATGGCCAGCATATGTCAATAGGGTCAGGATGATCGTTCAGATGTAGTACGTAGTTACAGCAGTAGCCCCACGGAGATCGGGGGCGAGACAGGCCGAGGTTCCACCCTTGTGCCTGGGTGTCGCAGAGGTGGCATCTCGACGGACGACGGTGGAGGTCATTGACCTTTGATAAAACTTTAATCACCTTCGTCGTTGGATATATGGGACATCTCGCCCCTCAATTCCTCATTCCTTTTGCTCATTTCGCCCTTTCTCGACGCGTTCAGCCGATTGCCAATTGATTGAAGTATTCAGAGCATCGCATCACCACCCCATACCCCCACGAGACGTCGATCTTCTACTCCATTTACGCCACCGTATACTTACATCATACACCATGGACGCCTCCCCCGGCGCGATGCTCCGGATGCTGGTGCCGAAAGTGCCATTAATCCTCAAGACCACTGTCGCCCATTCCGTCGGCCTATCCGAAACCGCCTCGAAATGGGACCTGAAAACCGAGCTCACCATTAAGGTGATCCGCTCGTTCCTCAACACGAAGCACCCCACCCCGATCTCCAAAGCGCAGAAGGGCTCCCTCCGCGACCCTGGCGTCAAGGGTCGCATGTGGGTGAGCCGCGTCGAGCTACCCGCGCCTGCCGAGGACGACATCCGCGAGGTACTGTTCAAGGCGATCGACGACCTGAATGTCGGGGGCGAGGCGTATTACCAGCGACCCGATGCCCGGTCCGTCACCGCTGAATGGACGGGATACCGCGCCAATGTCGGCAAGGAGGAGCCGGAGCCGGAGATCTCGGAGCCGGAGAAGTACGCGAACCTCATGAAGGAGAACGGCAGCACGCCCACCATTCTCTATTTCCACGGCGGCGCGTACTACCTCATGGATCCCGCGACCCACCGGCCCTCCACCTCCCAACTCGCCCACCTCAGCGGCGGCCGTGTCCTCTCCGTCCGCTACCGCCTCGCGCCGAAGCACCCGTTCCCCGCCGCGCTCCTCGACGCGCTCCTCGCCTACCTCTCCCTCCTCTACCCGCCCCCCGACGCCCTCCACGCTCCCGTCCCCGCCTCTTCCATTATCTTCGCCGGCGACTCCGCCGGCGGAAACCTCTCTTTCGCGCTCCTCGGCCTCCTCCTGCACCTCAACCGCAGCGGCGCCGCCACGCTAAATTTCCACGGGCAGCAAGTCTCCCTCCCCCTCCCCGCCGGCGTCGCCACCAACTCTCCCTGGCTCGACGTCACCCGCAGCATGCCCTCCATCGCCACGAACCTTAAATATGACTACCTCCCCCCACGCGTCCCCGTCGCGAACATGGCGCCCATCCCCCCCTGCGATTTGTGGCCTGCCACGCCGCCCCGCGCCGACCTGTTCTGCCACGCCGCCATGCTCTCCCACCCGCTCGTGTCCCCGCTCGCCGCCCCCTCGGAATTCTGGACCGGAGCGCCCCCGCTGTTCTTCACCCTCGGTGAGGAGATGCTGGAGGATGAGGGTCGGGTGGTGGCGCGCCGCGCAGCGAAAGCCGGGGTGACGGTGGTGTGGGTGGAGTTCGAGGCGATGCCGCACTGCTTCGGAATGCTGTTCGCGGGGACGCCGGGGTCGCGGCGGTGTTTCGAGGAGTGGGGGCGGTTCTGCAAGGCGGTGGGGAACGGGGAGGCGGTGGTGACGAAAGGGACGTTTCTGCGGGCGAAGACGTTGGCGGCGGAGGAAGTGGAGGTGGCGACGATGCGGGCTGTCGAGGATGCGGAGGTGGCGCGGTTGATGGAGGAAGTGAGGCAGGAGCAGGTTAGACATGAGGCCACGCAGATGAAGGAAGTTGCGAAGCTATAGGTGTCAATAATCGAGCGAATGTAATAACTTTTGGAGCAACACCGATCAAATGCTTGTGTGTGGGGTGGAGGAATCGTAAATTAGATGCTCTCCGCACCCGTCAACCGTGTATACGCCTCCATATACCCCTGATACGTCCGCTCCGCCACCTCCGCCGGCATCGTCACCCCCTCTTTCCCCTTAAGTCCGTTCGCGATCAGCCAGTCCCTCAGGAACTGCTTATCGAGGCTCTCCTGCGGCCGGCCGACCGTGTACTTCGTCGCGTCCCAGAAGCGGCTGCTGTCCGGCGTCAGCACCTCGTCCACCAGCACAACGCTCGGCGGCTGCGTCGACTCGTCGAGCGCAAACTCGAACTTGGTGTCCGCGATGATGATGCCGTGCGCTTGGGCGTAGTCGCGCGCGGCGGAGTAGATCTGGACGGAGAGTGAGGCGATTTTGTTGGCGTACTCGCTACCGATGATCTTGGCGGCTGGGTAGTCGTCAGTCTGGGATGCGAAGTACCGAGAGGGGAGACAGACCTTGCTCGGGAGTGATGTTCTCGTCGTGTTGGCCGGCTTCGGCTTTTGTACTGGGCGTCCAGAGCGGAGTGGGAAATTGTTGGCTCTCTTGGAGTCCTTCGCCGACGTTGATACCGTGCACCGTCCCAGATTTCTTGTACTCGGACCAGGCACTACCCGTGATGTAGCCACGGACGATCGACTCGATCGGAAACACTTTGAGTCGTTTGACCTGCATGCTCCGGTCCTGATACAACTCTCCCTCTTTCGTGCCGGCCAGCGCCTTCGGCAGGTCCAGAGAAATGAAATGAGTCTCCAACGACGCCGACGGGAGCAGCTTGGGGATTTGCGTGAACCAGAACCGGGACATCAGAGTCAAGATCTTGCCCTTATTGGGGATGCCATTCTCCAAGACGACATCGAACGCACTGATGCGATCGGTCGCTACGAAGAGTAACGTCTTCGCATCGATCTCGTATACATCTCGGACTATATTCCGTTAGACCTAAAATGACGCTCGATCCTCCAGATCCTTCAATTGCACTGACCTTTGCCTTGGCCTAGCAGCTTGTAATAGCGCCCTAGGTCCGTGGAAGTAAGCACCATCTCTCCGGTCAAGGGATAAAGCTATGACTGCAAATGTATATAAGAATCAACTCCAATTGAATCTGTTCTCTTTCGTTCTCTTTCGACGACGGAATCCGATGACTCTAAATTTTTATATTGGATTGGGCCAATGGCGACAGGATGGTGTTGATGTTGGGGTGAGACCGGGGGAGCCTGTCGGGCGTCGGCTTAATTAGTTGCATCATCATCTACCAGCGCCATCCTGCGTCACCATCAGTTACCATCCCATCCGTACACCCTGTCCCTTCATTCACTTATATCCCTCGCAAGTCACAAGTTCACATCGTCCACCGTCAACGCTCTGTACAGCTATAACCATCCGTTCCTTCATTACCACACATCCGACAATTCCACTCAATGAAATCCTCCACAACCAACTCCTAAACTCCATCCCCCCACTGTCGGCAACCGAGCCCCATCCATCACCAGACCCCAACACATCATGGCGCCTTACCCATTAGATACCGAAACTAACCCCTCCCGCGACAAGCCCGACGACAACGACAACGACAACGACAACCACCACGACGGCATCCCCGGCTGGGCCATCTTCCTCATCATCGTCATCCTAGTCGCCATCCTCGCCTCCGCCGCCTGGTTCCTCTGGGTACGCCTCCGCGCTCGCCGCAACGCCTCCTCCCTCCCCGCGCCTGCCCGCGGCGGGATCCTCGGCTGGCTCCGCTCGCGCCTCAATTCTGCGAAGAACCGGCGGTCGGCGCCCGGCGCCTACGAGCCGTCGGGGTATGGCGGACGGAGCGGGCATGCGATGGATCACGACGAAGCGTGGGATGCGCGGGTGGGGCACGAGGCGGATGCGTATGGGCCGGCGGGGTATTATGAGGAGCAGGAATTGGGGTTGCATCCGTACCGGGGGCGGACGGAGTATGAAGGAGGGGGAGGGGCGCCGGCGGCGGGGTTGACGGTGGGGGTCGATCGGGGGAGGAGTACGAGTCGGCAGCGGGATGCGGAGGATGGGTATGATGAGGGCGTGACGAGGGGGGGCGTGGCGCCGTTGGATCGGGATCCGTTCAGCGATGAGGCAGAGCAGAGTAGTTTGCGGGGGGTCAGTCCGAAGCCGATTGATACGGACAAAGCGCAGAAGAGCAAAGCGGACGGAGGGGCGAGTACGGATAACAGTCCGACGGAGAGAAGGAGCATGTTCCGTGAAAATATGTAGGCTGGGAGCATCTGGGTTTCGGCCATCTGTACGACAGCAAGCGGGCTTGTGGTGCTTATGACTTTCCGGTCTATTGTATGGACTTATGTTTACAGCTCGGTAAAAGGCTTAAGGCTAGCCGATGATACGGATATATGACTGCTTGGCTTCAAAAGTATCATGATGCACTTTGTGCGGCCAATCTCCTTGACATGTTACCAGTATGATTGGGGATGCGTAGTCTCTAGTTGCACAAAAGAAAGGGTTGTACATGATTCTACGTTGATAACATCGTTTAGTATGACGCCAACGTCTAACTAGTACTATGGAATCCTATATATATAATTGCTCTAGCTACAATAAAGCACCTCTGTTGGCTATGGAGACTCGGGATCGCAATCACTACTAACACGGGAATGGCGCAATCTAGACCCTGTCCTTCAAACACTCTAAGAGAGAGACTCGTCAGACCGGACGAAAAGCAAGCGGGAGCGATTACCGATCAACCTCTAAAGGAAAGAACCGAAGTTTCGAATCGGTCGACGACGGACTCTAGGGCTTACGGATTTATATAACGCGAGGTGTTTCGCATTTCATGTTCAACATGAATTTACAATACCAACATCCGAACACGCACATCGATTTCTTTTCATCTGCTCTTCATGTCCCTGGCTACCGGTGAAACCGAGCATGTACACAGCCAGCATGTCTATACACTCGCCGGACAAGTGAAAGATGGGGAGGCATATCGGCTAGTGCCTGAGAATGGAACTACCCCGGAATTGTTGCTTGAGCCATCTAGGATCGTGGTAGCGAATGAAGACGAGATCATTTTTGTGAAGCCCCGAGACCTCGGGGATAAGAACGCCCTTCCGCAGCTGGATTCCGTTCGATGCCACCAATTACCGGAAAGCTTCAAGAAACTCTGGTCATCCCAATGGCTCAATCCGGATCCGAAGAGTAGGCTTCCGAAAGAACGACTTCGAGTGATCGTGTCGACCCTCTCTGGCCTTGGTCAGTCTCAAAGATTTTACGAGGAAACGATCCTACCACTCCTGAAACGCTTGGAGATCGACTTTGACCCTCATTTCACCGAATCCCCATGGTCCGTATCGGAAATCACGGAACGTGAAATCCTACCGAAGGCACTAAAAGGGGAGAAGCAATCGGTCCTGTTGCTTTCCGGCGATGGTGGCATTGTGGACATGGTCAACACCCTCCGCGGCGCGATGGATCGATCACAAGAGCATGGAGCGCAGTCCCGGTACCGCAACCCTTCCATCTTCCTCATCCCAATGGGGACCGGCAACGCCCTCGCCAACTCCACCGGCATCCTAAACGACGAGACCACCGGCCTGTCTACCTTCCTCCGCGGCATCCCGCACCCCCTCCCCCTCATGCGCGTCTCCTTCTCTCCCGATGCGAAACTCCTCGCCAACGAAGCCACCGAGGAGGAAGATCTCCCTCGCGACGCAGCCACCGGCCAGCATCTCCTCTACGGCGCGGTGGTCTGCAGCTGGGGCGTTCACGCCAGCCTCGTCGCCGACAGCGACTCACAGGAATACCGCAAGTTCGGCATCGCCCGGTTCCAGATGGCGGCGCGCGAGGCGCTGTTTCCCGGCGACGGAAGCCCGCCACATACGTACCGCGGGGTGGTCAGCGTGCTCACCGAGGAAGGTCGATGGGCGCCGATGGAGCGCAGGGAGCACATGTACGTGCTGACGACGCTGGTGTCTGCATTGGAGAAGGGGTTTAGCATTTCTCCGGCGTCGATGCCCATGGATGGGAAGCTGCGGGTGGTGCATTTTGGGCCGGTGGGGGGGAAGGAGTGTATGCGGATTCTGACGGAGGCGTATCATGGAGGGGCGCATGTTAAGGACCCGAGTGTGGGATATGAGGAGATTCAGGGGCTGCGGGTGGACTTTGCGGACTTGGAGTCGGATAGTCGCTGGCGGAGGGTCTGTGTTGATGGGAAGATCATTCGCGTTGGCGGGAATGGGTATTATGAAGTGAGGCGAGATCCTCTGGTATGTATGGAGGTGGCACGGATGATCTAAATGCTAGACGGAATTCTCAATTCATCCATATGATAGATGCTATTCAAAACGATGCGAATTCCATACCTGTACTCCGTATCATGTACGGAATATGTCTGTGGTACCAAAGTGGATCACATGTAATTTCATATTTCACAGCAAGCTTTCCAAGGATTTAGACTAGCACCAAACCAGCCTAGCGTTCAATCTTACCCGCCCATCAGCTTGTGACGTCGAACTTCCTCAACACAAAGATGAATGATGAAAGGATCTGATCATGGAACACTGAGAAGCCGACTCCCGGACGCATCCACCCCGTCTCGCTGCACGCTTCCATCATCCGCGTCTCTCTCCATCTGGTCTGGGCCTAAACGTGGGTCGATTACCCCTAACTCCCCCCCGCCGTCCCTTGTCATCGGCACTGCTCAGGTCATGTTCGGCTCCCTCCACGCCGTGCCGCCACCAACCGGTACCTCCACAGAAATCACCCCCTCCCACCACGATATGAATGCTTCTCAACGCGCGTGCCTACGAAATCTCGCAGTGGGTGGGAAACGACAACCCGCAAGGATCGAATACTCCGTTCTATCAGCTGCACCCGGCCTGGCGTCAACGGGTTTCGGAGACGCAACAGGCTAGGAGGATGCTGCTATTGCACCAGGTGGGGAGTGTAAAGGTTGGAGAAGTGGTCCGGTTCGTTAATCCCCTTTTCGGCCTCGTTAAATTCGCGTGTTGACGAGACTGCAGCTATCATCTCACCTATACACCGGCAGCCGATCGCATCCTCCCTAGTCCGGAGAAGTTGTATGTTAGGATTCGCAATACCGCCGCCCTCCCCCTCCGTGCTGCATATCTTCACGGTCCCTACAATCTCTACGTTGCAACCTATCCTGCAACCTTCGATCCGAATTCAAAACTCGAAGACCCGAAACAACATGGAGTCCCAGAGTATGAGCCCTTCCTCAAAGCAGGAGGTTCGTGGATGTCAAAGTTGGTGGTCCCCGAAGACATCCGCATTAGTGGCCATAGACCAGATGATGATACACGCGGGAGCGTGGATTATGACAACCCAAGGAGCGTGACGTGGATTATTGAGATCGCGTCCCAGATCATCTTCTCCGCGACCGCGTCGGTGAACTTCGAGTTGCTCGTGGGCCGGGACGAGCGGTCGCTCGAGCTAGGTTACGCTCCGGTCGCAAATGGTGGGAAGGCCGATCCGGGAAAGATTCCGGACTATTTGTTACGCCATCACCACCATCCGGTAGCCGGGCACCACGTTCATGCGACGCATCAAAAGCCGAGCCGGAACGGCATCTTCTCAAAGGCGGTGGATCTGCGCGTGGAGGACACAGCAGCTCTTTGGTCGAAACCGTCGTTGCCGGTGTGGGACCATGAGTGTACGGACGATGGTCACCATGGCTGTTGCTATCTCAAGGAGAAGGTCAAGAAACAAAAGAAGATTCATTTAGTCATCTTGACGCATGGCCTGCATAGTAACTTGGGTGCGGATATGCTTTTTATGAAGGAGAGAATCGAAGCCGCGGCTCGAGAAGCTAAGAAAGCAAGGAAGAGGAAGAATGAAAGCACAGGGACAGGTCCTGAAAGTCGCGATGGTCCAGCTTTGCACCGCTCAGCGACCGACGACTCCACTGCTTCAAACCGCACAGTCCGGCCTGAAGGCGATACCCTGATCCAGACGGGCGAAGACGAAGACGAGGATGTCATGGTCCGTGGCTTTCATGGCAACGCAGCGAGAACCGAACGAGGCATTCAGTACCTTGGGAAGAGGCTTGCGAAGTATATTTTGGAGCTCACCTACCCGCATCAGCCGTATCTACCAATGAAGAGGTCCATGTCACAACGAATATCCGGGAACTTCCAGAGCGATAAAGCAGGGGAACCCGAGGCTCACGCCGGCAGCTCGATCCGTCAAAGTGACCCAAAATCCGACGAACTTGCTGAGAAGTTGCCATATCGGTATACAAGCATCAGCTTCGTCGGACATTCATTGGGAGGCGTCATTCAGATGTATGCAATCGCATACATCCAAAAGCACTCTCCCAAATTCTTCGAGCGGATCCAGCCGGTCAACTTCATCTCCCTCTCTTCGCCCTTGCTCGGTCTGAGCAACGAGAACCCCATGTACGTGAAGTTCGCCTTGGACTTTGGACTCGTCGGCCGAACTGGCCAAGATCTCGGTTTAACCTGGCGAGCCCCGACCCTCGCGCGCAATGGTTGGGCAGCCATGGTCGGAGGCCTGGGTTCCGCCGCACAGAAAGATCAGCGCGAGGAAGATCCGGGCGCGAAGCCTCTGCTACGAATCCTCCCAACCGGGCCAGCGCATCAGGTCTTGAAGTTGTTTCGGAATAGGACCCTGTACTCGAACGTTGTTAACGATGGCATCGTCCCGCTTCGAACCAGTTGTTTGCTCTTCCTTGACTGGAGAGGACTCGACAAAGTGGAGAAAGCTAGGAGAGAAAACGGGTTCGTTGGCACGATGGCCGGCTGGGGATGGGCTGAGATTACGGGTCAAAATGCGTCACATTCACCACTGTCACCCAAACCAGCTCCAGCCAAGGACTCGGAAAGTCAAGAAAGTGAAGGGTCGGAAAGCCTAAGACCTGACCGGGACAGCTCGACGGTGCCTCAACCCGGTGAGGATGTTACTAATATGGACGATGAATCGCAAACCATTACGCGAGGAAAGAGCATAGTCGGCGAGAATTTTCCGGTCCGACAATCAGCCTTGGACCAAAAACCTACTCCGAACCCCCCTAGTATTACTGCCTTTGGCAGCTTTCTGAATTTCTTTCGACCGAGCGGAGAGTTGACCAAGAAGGATCATAAGATGTTCACCAGAAGTCAAACCGTGAAGATGGACGGTACTGATGAGAATTCGCCGCGCAATGAACCAGAACGTGCAAGAGACGATCAAGACCTCGAACGGCAATCGAAGCGTCCAACCGTTTCGATGGGCGATTCAGTACTGGACGATCCGCAAAACGTCAATGCACCCCCGAAGACCACCATATTTGAATCAGCTGGAGATATCCTGAGCCCACCGCTTCCTCCCCTTGAGTTTATCCTCGACCCTTCTGCTCGTCCCCGAACCATCTTCCATGACCGAATCTACCGTCCCGATGACATCCCACCCCCACCCCTACGCCGAGTAAATCGTGGGACGAGATCGTTTTCCGGGGACTGGAGCGGCTTAAAATCCCCGACCCAAGGATCTCAAGAGTCGGCCAAGAGCGGGAGCTCGGGCATGAAAGTGGAAGAGAAGATTGCCCGGGCGTATCACAAAAATCTGACGTGGCGAAAGGTTCTGGTCCGGCTGGAACCGGATGCTCATAACAACATCGCCGTCCGTCGCATGTTCTCCAATGCGTATGGGTGGCCGGTGGTCAAGCATCTTTGCGATACCCATTTCGGCGATACATATACTGCCGTCACCCGTGATGAGGATGAACCTGTCGTCGACCGTGCAGGCACGAGCCCTCATCTCAATGAGCATGGTAATGAAGTTTCCGGGCAAACCGCATCCACAGCCCCCAAGGTCAAAGACGGCGAACTTCAAGAACAAGATGACGAGGTCACGCATCTCCCCCTGCGGCCGGTGACCAGCGACACAACGCGGACCGCCGAATCCAGCTTCAGCGATACCGACACGAGCATCTGGGACGACCGCTATTTCGGCGAGACCAGCGAGGATGAAGATGCCGTTGCTGGACCGTTGCGGTTCTTGAATGCCGCACCGCAGAGGCGAGGGAAGGGAAAGGAGAAAATCCGGCCCCTGGACGCGGGAGCTCTACGACAGCCTGGAACAGCTGTTCTGGGAACCAGCGGCCCGGGCTCACCGCTTGCTCATGAACAGATTACGGATACATTGACTGCGTCTCCGCGGCCGATGGAAGGGCATCGGGGGCTAGCTCCATTTTCCAAGGCGCCGGAACCGCCGCGGGGTAATCCGGTGAAGGGGGAAGAATCAGAGCCGACGACTCCGGTCGTCGGGGTCGCTGCGGTCTCGTCGCCGACTGAGTCTTCTCAAGCGGCATCTCCGCCAGCTGCTGTTGGTCAAGTCGGTCTACGGAACTCTAGGGAGGTAATGAAAGCCGAAGAGGTGGACGGCGTGAGCAAGAAAGTCACGCGTCTGAGTATGTCGGAAGGGGATTCACCAAATGGACATGTATAAATGGGCAATTCGACCGTAATTGGGCGTACTGGGTTGCATTTGTTGGCGGTCGCTTGCGACTTTTGAATGGCTTTGCATGATTCGGATACCCCTCATTTGTCGAAAAGGTCATGGTCAATGGAAAGGTGGTCGGTTTGATGTCAATGATACCTTACAATAATATATATTGGCGCTTAGCTGCAGCTTCAGCCGGATGCTTATATCGTGATGTGCGTTGAATCCATTTCTTAGGACGGACTTCCTTAACTAATAATCAGCAATCGGAATTGTCGCTGGGCCATATACGAGAAACTCCTTCCGATTATATGTTCGGGTGGCGTACCCGGGGTAGCTTTCCACCGCAATAGGATTCTGCTCCTTGCATTGCATAGATGCATGCGGTGATGAACGCTGTCGCAAGTTGACCCCTAGTTGTCTCAAGATACTCCTAGGGCCGACTCTCATGGGCTGCCGTACTTGACACGAACCGCCTTCAATTGCCCTAAAAGTCTTTAGAAATCTTAGGTACCGCTCTATGGACCTTCCCAAGGTATCGACATGTAGCCTCATCACATCCATTTGAACGAGCCGTCTTGTCAACTTTCTGCCAAACCCTCGACAATGATACGGTTCTAGACCGGCACTGTACATAAGGGCCAAAGACGTCCAGTACCCCTTCGTCCCGATTCAGATACGATTCTATATTCTTCACGGGATTATGATACCACGCGGAGGCGTTCTTCGAGACCGAACCAGACGACTTGTTCAATGCTCGAGACCTATCCACGACGACCCTACAGTCAAGCAAGGCCCTGCGTCCGCAAACAACCATGTCGGAATCATCGAGTCCAGCTTCAGTCCAATCGGCCTCGCCATCCATCGAGACGCTGGTGCGGGGACGACTTAGCATGAACCACCGCGCCTGCCCGTACAAACCCCTCTCCGCCTCCCACTTCGACTCGCTCAAGCAGCACACCGTCATCGAGAAAACAGGAGAGCGGGGTCAATGGTGCGAACGGCACGGGTTTCTGGTCCTGCCGGATGAAAGTGCGAAGGAGAGAATTGCGGTGCCGGAGGAGCGACGTGGGATTGAGTTGGTGTCGACGCCTTCAGTAGCGGTCAGGTCCGAACACAGGTTTCGGGTGTCGAAGAGGAGGAAACCGAAACGAATGAAGGTGAGGGTATGGATTGATTGCGACCATTGCGTGCAGATGCTCGGCCGTAAAGAGTGGGTGTATGAGGCGGACGTATGTCAGCGAAGTACTTGTGCAGGAGAGGTCAATCCAGTCCAGTGGTGGTGTATAAAAGTCCAAGGACGATTTGCTGGCTGCTGTGCAGCTGGCTGTGGTTTGAAGTTAAACAAATTTCGAACCGAACCCGACTATTCGGACAGCGTTTCCTAAATCTTTCTCTTCAGCAACCCTTTGAAGAAGTCGAAACTGTTGCTGTCGCTTTGTAACTGCCACTTCTTGCCGGTAGGGATGTCATTGTAACCCAGCTCTTCCGCCACTAAAAGGCCCCAATCTCGCGTGATGCCTTTCACTCGTGCTCTGAGACCTCCTTCGCTTTCTATGGTCACGATTTGGTCGCTGTGTAGACCGAGTTAGCTGGGAAGTCAGACAAAGGATAGACGACTTACGTATGGAGCCATTTCTTGTAGTAATCCTCCTCCATATTTGCGTCCCATCCGGTCCGACAAAATTTCTGATAGATGTTCTCAAATTTCGCCAAAATGCTCGCGAGGAGACTTTCGGAACTAAATGGGCGGAGTCCGGCAGCTTTGGCGAGCAGATTGAGGGCAGTAGTCGGTAAGGCATTCGCAACATTGACGCCAATACCAACAACCAATGTGAAGTCTCCTCCCGCGTAGGAGGAATTGACAAGAATGCCAGCGATCTTAGCATATGAGTTTCTATCCTCGGTCTTTCCACTCGAAGCGAACTCAGGTCGAAGTGCATATACATCGTTGGGCCACTTGAGTTTGATTGGCAACTTGGAATAACCCGGACCATAGGATTTAATGCCGTCGACAATTGCCAGTGCCGCAAGGTACTGAATAAATACCACAGGGGAAGTGTTGAGCGATTTCAGTGGATGTCTAATAACGGTACTAAACATCAGTGCACCTGGTGGTGTTACCCATACATTTGACCCTCGCCCGCGTCCTGCAACTTGTGTCGTTGCGGTGGCAGTGAACCCGTGTGGTAGGTGATTCAACAGCTTCACATTCCTAGATAATGGATCAGTCTTCTATACACTAGTTTTGGGCATGACACTTACTTCTCCAGCAAAGTGCTCGTGCTTGTTACAACCTCGCCATAAAGAAGGCATTTGCCAAAGTTGCCTTCGACGCGAGATTGCGATGCATACTGGCGCAGAGCAGAGAAGAAGCCGTGGTGGCTGAAGTACGGGGTCTCTTTATTCGACGGTAGGTCGGACTCGTGGATAGCAATACGTTTGACGAGCTTCTCATAATCGAGAATCCTATCATCCGATGCGAGGGGCTCGTCAGTACGGTCCTCTGAATCGCCAACAATCGACTTGACTGAAGATGTAATGGCAGATAGATCCCAGGTCCCGCTATATTCAAGACGGAACGTGTCCATCTCGCAGCGGATCGTATCTACCTTGCCCTCCTTTGAAATAATCCCGGACCACTCCGAGAGGAGCGTAGAGACAGTGGAAGGGTCAAAGCTAGAGAGGTGAAGTCTGGAAAGGGACGGTACCGAATGGTTCTCGCTGTTGACTTCAAGACCCAACTTTCTTAAACATGCCCGGAGGAACGCGACTCGAGGAGCGTCATCAGCTGTGATGGCATCGATGGCCTTGGAATATTCGGGAAGGTCGTCTCGCTTGCTCAAATTGATTCCAGCAAACCTAGCATCGGTTAGACCAATGTCACCGACCGTGGAAGTTTCTTACTCAGGGTGTGGTCCGGTGAGGATTATTCGTCCGCTCCCAGACTTGCAGAATATCACCGCAGCGGCCCCTTCACCGGAATCGACCTTTAGGGGCTCAGTATATGAGGCGAGGACCTCAACACCCTTTCCCACAAGTTCTTGTGCGTCCACAAAGACTCCGCCCCCATTGTAATATGATCTGAAAGTTTTTGAGAGTCCCGAGTCGGATCCAAGTGCTTCAGAGTTTACGGAAAGCTCGACAGCTCTTGCTCCAGCCTCGCTGTTGTAGACAAACCCGGGGAAAGCCAATCCTCTGCAGATGCCAGGGAAAAAGGCCAGCTCCCGGTCACCAATCACCTCCATGCGCTTCGAACCCACTTCAAACTCGCATCTCTTGCTTCCGTAGTATCCGCCAGCGCAGAAACCAAGATAGGCTCCCCCGCCTTGAACGTATCGCTTGATCCGCCGGTTCCCCTCCCCATCCAGGGTTCGACAATAGGCAGCGTCTGCTCCGCCCGGAATGACAAGCAGAGCACAGGAGCTCATCCATGGTTCTTTAACCAGCACATCTCCGGTGACGGGAATGACGGCATAGTGAGGCGATAGCAGGCGTCGGAGGGAATAGACGCAGTGCCGAACACTTTCCACGGTGCTTCCGTTGCCTATGGTCGGGTTAAATATGCCTAGAAATGACGAGACAGGTAGACGTACCAGAATAGACAAGGACGTCAATTTTCTTGTTCGACATGTCTATAACGTCAAAAATGCGGCGTATTGGCTCTTAGGATCTTGGTGGTCTTATATCGGGACCACCTCAAACATGGACTCTCCGTAGCAATTTTTCTTCAACAAATTACAGACTTTGCGTCGACAAATCCCGACTCCACGGCAAAACAAATAATGATATCTCGTCCACCCAAAGATAAGGCTCCAGAGCCGATCGATGATGACGAACCCGATGAATGGTGAGGTTCGCTATTGGACTTCGTGAATCGGTTCTGACGAGATACGGGAACAGGGACCAGACGATTTTGAACACCGGGTGTGCTGGTAAGGCCGTATTGTCCTTCGGTCAAAATCTCCGCTAATCTCCAGCAGCCGAGAATGAGAAATTGAGAGACTGTTTCTACGAAACGAAAGACTGGAGAGAGTGTAAAGACGAGGTAAGGTTTTACGGCCGCCGAAGTTGAGGCTCTCCCAACCCCTAGTCGCTCGACTTCCAAAGCCGTCAATCCATATTACCGAACCCGAACAATCAAGCTGGGTGGGTCTTGTGAAGAAACAAAAGTGCTAATATGTTTGTCGGTCTATACAGATGCAGGCATTTCGGCAGTGTTGGCAGCAGCAGGGAAATAACGAGCGGACTTCAACGAAGGATGTACCAAAAACGTAACCGGAGAGCTGCTCACATTCTCACAACCACCTTCTGATTACACAATGAGTCTCCAGCACCTAGATATTGTACTATTAGCAGCCATTCATGTACTATAATTGCCAGATCTTCGCTCTGTCGGCGATTGTATACATCACGTGATCTGGCGTTCTATCACGACTTGAGCTTCGCGTCTAGCTCCCAAATTACACGCAAGAATTAATCCCAACGCAATGAGCGTCATGTCACGATTTGGGTCCTTAATACCGCTCGGGGAAGGTGCCCTGGTATCTAAATGTGCCAAACCAGGTGCCGGCTCGCGTTATCGAACCGGCCAAAGGCCATTCGCTCGAACGCAACCGACGTGGCGAGCGGTTTCGACGACAACCGGAAAAGGGACGATAGCACCCAAGCCTAGGACGAGCCCAAGTGGCAAATCAACAGTCTCATACGCCTCGACAGCAACTACGACATCTGCTACACGACCATCACCCGCGACCTCTACCACCCGACCATCGCCTACCACCTCTACCGCCCGACCATCCCCTCCCGCAGCCACCAGCTCGAAACCTCTCCAGCGATCCCCTACCTCCCCTCCACACCATGACATGGCCTCCGGCCTCCTCGACGCGATGCCCGGACCCCCGCCCAAGATCCTCCCCGACGGCCAACCCGAGGCCGTCGACTGGTCGCGCTCGTTCTCCGGGATGAGCACGGTGCCGTTCAGCAAAGAATCCGCCGACGTGCTGCTTCGACCGATCCCCCCGGAAGATATCGAGATCAAACCGGATGGGATCGTGTATCTGCCCGAAATCAAGTATCGACGGATATTGAACCGCGCGTTTGGGCCCGGGGGTTGGGGGCTAGCGCCAAGGGGGGAGACGATTGTGACGCCGAAGAGCGTGAATAGGGAGTATGGACTGGTTGTCCAGGGGAGGTAAGCGGAGGTGTTCATAAGCTAGGTACGACGGTGCTGATGAAATCCAGGCTGGTCTCCATCGCTCGCGGCGAACAACAATACTTCGACCCGGAAGGGATCCCGACGGCGACGGAAGGGTGCAAGTCGAACGCGCTGATGCGGTGCTGCAAAGATCTAGGCATCGCCTCCGAGCTGTGGGATCCGGTGTTTATTAGGGGGTTCATGAGCAAGTACTCGAAAGAGGTCTGGGTGGAGCACGTGGCGACGAAGAAGAAGCGGAAGATCGTGACGAAGAAGGGGGTGGAAGTGAAATATCCGTACAAAGAAACCAGCTTCGCGTGACACTGTCCAGTGGCCGAAAGGTTGGTATTGTTCGAATGCCAACGGATCCAAAAATCTAGATGTGATGGTTGGATCAACTAAGACAAGCGCAAAGGCGCTGTAGACACTGTTACGATACCGGACCGTAGAATCCCCCATCTTTCCAAGCGCCGTTGCCCTGCTGAACGTGAACTCCACGCGAATTCCTCTATTCAAATTTCATCCCGAGAAATCCACTCCCGACGCCCTCGCCTGCTCCTCCGCCTGCCTATTCGGGCTCCAATTCCACGGCATCCACCCCCCGGACGGCCCCTCCGATCCCGCCTCATCAATCTCAATCCGATCGAACTCCGCCTCGCTCCTGCTCTTCCGCATATAGTCGCCTCCGCCACCCCACTGCCCCGCCGCCGGTTCCCCCGCCGCCATGCTCACCGCCTCGCGATCGAACGCCTGCAACAAGACGCGTAACCGCTCGCGCTGCGTCGACACGTAGTTGATCCGCTCGTCGCCCCGCAGTCCGTCTGGCACGAGCATCCCGCTTCGGCTTAGCTCTTCCGCCTGCGCCTCGCGCGAGGCCGGGGAGCCGGAGATGGCGGAGACCGCGGAGGTCAGCAGGCCGTATAGGTCGCCGGCCGCTCCCATCGCCGGGGCCGCGAACACGCCGTCTCGTGCGGGGAGCGCGAAGCGGGAGAGGAGTTGCTGGGTGTAGGTCGCGGAGGTCTGCCGTGATGGAGGCGGCGTCGGTGTCCGCGGCGGCATTCCCAAGACATTGACACGCACGTATTCCACGGTTTTCTTCAGATAATCCAAGCCGGCTTTCCGCGATTTGTCGTGCGCGTTCGCAATGAACTCGTCGATGTCGCGTTCATATTGGCGGAGGAAGGGCTCCAGGTGTTCGGCGTAGAGGTAGGTTGCGCCTTGGGTGCCGGGGAGGATGAGGTAGGCGTAGGCGAAGAGCCGGAGCCACGAATAGAAGGGGACGAAGTCGAGGATGAAGGCAAAGGTCGATTCCGCTTGGAGGAGGAGGGTGAGGATGAGGAAGTAGATAAGCCAAGGGGAGAGAGCTGAGGGAGGATGCTGTTGGAGCGTCTTGTAAGAGAGGAACACCGGAAGTAGTACGGTTAAGCCAGTACTGAGTCAACCATCAGTCAGTTGTTATATTCTATTCGAAGCCTATCTCGAGATCACACCGAGTCGGGATGGCTCTCCGGCGTGCGGAACTTACGTCAGGGTGTCTGCGATTATGCCGAACATGTTGGCGGTTTGAAGATTCCGAAGCAGTCTACCGGACCAGCGGTCATTTATAAATGTAACAGTCTAAAGGAAAAGCAGCGACGTGGTCTCTTTGTCCAGGCAGAAAGAAGATCTGTACCGTCTGGTTACAAAGATGAAGACGACGCAGCAGGTGGGACAAGCTGACAAGGTTTGGTCGGGTGGATTCTGGCGGCGCCGACCTGCCCAGCCACCATCCGCCAACTGTGCCTCAACCGCCGCTATCGATAAGGTGCAGGCTGGAAGGCTGGGGAGCCCAGACCACACGTTATCGATAAAGCTGAGGGGTAGATCCGCGGCACAAGCTGTTGACTGTTGTGAGCCGTGGGGTGACCTGATGTTGACTTCCAGGTCCCGAATCAAACCGACAGGATCTTCACCCGCTGCCCGACACCCCCTGAGGCAATTGGTCTCAACGGGTCTAGGCATTCGTAGCACATTCGGGCGAACGACAGAATTCCACGTAATACCGACAAGGAGATAGTGCATAAGTACTCCGTTCAGACCGTTTGAGCCATGATTCGTACTTCCTCCGTCTGCTTCGTCTTGAGATAGGAAAGGGGATAAGTTCTCAAACAGCCAGGAACCTCCTTTGTAGCGAATCGATCTCTATAATCCGCTTTCGTACCATTTGTCTGGAACAAACCTTTTCCTCCTTGTTATCCGACCCCCTAAACCTGGTATCAATCAGGTATTGTAGCGTATAGCATATCATCATGTGCATAGCCATTGTCTCAACTGCACATCCGGACTACGAGCTCATCGTCCTCAGCAATCGCGATGTATGCAACCCCCCTTCTTCTCTATCCTCCTGCTGCCGGTATCAGACTAACCACTCTCCAGGAATTCCTCCACCGACCCACCGCCCCAGCAACCTGGTGGGACCCCCCCAACACCCACGTCCTCGGCGGCCGCGACCTCCACCGCGCCGTCCAGGGCACCTGGCTCGGCATGACTAAGCAAGGCCGCTTCGCCGTGCTCACCAACTTCCGCGAAGAGCACACCGACGACGCGGTCGGCAAGATGAGCCGCGGGGCGATAGTGAATTCGTTCCTGACGATCCCGGCGGACAGCGGGGAGACGCCGGAGGAGTGGGCCGCGGGGCTCGTGGCGGAGCATGGGGTGAAGGGCGTGGGGGGGTTTAGCCTGATGTTTGGGTGGTTGGGGGGGAGGAGGAAGAGCGGGGAGGAGAAGGGGAGGGAAAGGAGGGGGAAAAAGGGGTTGGCGATCATTTCGAATCGGACGCCGGATGTGGATGGGCTGATTTGGTTGGCGACGACGCGGGGGGAGACGCATGGGCTGAGTAACTCGCATTACGGGGATACCAGCTGGCCAAAGGTCACGCACGGCGAGGAGATGTTGGCGTCGGTGATCCGGGAGTCGAGCAATGCGGGCGAGGCCGAGGACGCATTCACCGACCGGCTGTTTGGCATCCTTAGCACAGATACCCTGCCGCGCCGGCACTTGGGTGAGGACTGGGACGGGTACATTGAGCAGCTGAGGAACTCGGTCTTCATCCCGGTGATCGGACGGGAGGCGACGCAGGGGCGGTCGTCCAGCCAGGTGGCCTCGGGGAGTCGGGATCGGGATGAGAAGGTGGCGAAGGAGCAGGAGGAGCAGCAGAGGAAGGAGGAGGAGGTGTCGAGTGGGACGTATGGCACGGAGAAGCAGACGGTGATTTTGGTGCGGCATGATGGCTCGGTGACGTATATCGAGAGGACGTTGTATGATAGTCAAGGGAAGGCGTGCACAGGGAAAGATCGGGATTGCCGGTTCGACTTCGACATTCACGGGTAGAGGACGGAGAATCCCCAGTTGACGTACATTTGATGTGTATGGGTATGGTATTCACAAATATATATCGCTGCTCTTCGCGAGTTTGGACTTTGGAGTCTGTAAATAGTGCCTGATCGTACCCTTCCTGGAATTTACACAGGTAAACGCTAGTTCCTCCGCCGATAAGTCACATAGACCATCGGATGCATCATGATCCCCTAGCTCCGTGACGCCAGCAATAATGCAATATCAATAATGAACGGAAGTAGAAGAACGCAAGGTGGATCGCCTCGCTCCCACGAACCACCCAACTTGTAAGGATATTACCACTCGTATATGCCAGAGTGTTTGGCCATCATAACCGGAACATTCGCTTGCAATTCGAAAGCCATTATGCTCATAACTCCTCCCCTTCCAGACACGCCACCGCCACAGCCGCACCGTATATCGAACTCTCACCGGCATCCTCCAACACCACACTGTGCTCCTGACCCCCACTCATCCGCGTCATCTCATCCAGGTAGCTTTGACACGATGGCTTGAACTGAGGATACCGCTCAATGACCGCACCGTTGCATCCGATGGATACGCGGCCCACCTGGCCGGCCTCAAAGCCTTCCGAACTATTCCGCAGTGACCAGAGGGCATGGATCCCGCATGCCAGATACGCAGCGGCGCGCCGGGAGACGAGTTTGGAGATCTGACGGACGAAGCGGAGGTCCTGGAGGGCGGGGACGTGGGAATGCGGAAGCGGATGCTGTGCTTGGAGAACGGCGGCAGATTTGGAGAGGGAAAGGGTGTCGTCGCTTTCGAACGTGGCCATGGTGCCGGTGTCGAACGCGTACGGTTGCTCGAACTTATCGGGCACGGCGCCGTTGAAGAGGCGGTGGGATTTGATCGCTTCGAGGCAGATGAGGCGGACGATCTCGCCGAGATAGCGGCCGGAGATGAGGTATTCCATGGGTTGGAAGTCGGGCTGCGTGTGGGTCATGTTGAGGTAGTCGTCCCAGCGCGTGGTGGGCAGGATGCCTTTGCCGAACATGCTGAACTCGGCGTTGACGAGCACGTGGGTGGCTTTGTCGTGCCATGACTGTGGTCGATCGCCGAACTTGGATATGGGGAACGATGAGGTAGGAAGGATGATGGCGGCGTTGGTGCCAGTTCCTAAAATGAGAGCGATGCGGGTGGAGGGGTCGCGGTAGGCGCGCGATAGGAAGGTCGCCTGACCGTCGTTGATGATGGCATCCATTCGAACGTTAAGATTCTATAACGGGGTTAGAAATATTCGAAATCGAAGAGGATTATGGTTTTACCCTTTTTCTACAAACGATTGTTATTAGCTCCCCGAGATTTACGCCATGGATGCCATTCACGGCGTTGAATCCTTTGCCCATATCGAGGAGCATCCCGCCGCGAACGGAAGTTTGTCTGCCGCATCATTAGCCACTCCACCGATCCGCAAAACTAAAAGGGGGAATCGCCGTACTCTATTGGAAATGACCATGACAACCCCATGGGAAGAACGCCAGCGTCTACCTGGTCCCGGACCGTGGGGATTCGAAGCATGTCTTCTATTCTTTCCGCCATCCATTCGAAGAACGCCTTGCCTTGCAGCAACTTAACCCGGTCGTCTATCCGAAATGTTTCCATATGTATTATCTTCATTCCCTCCTCGCCACGCTCGCTCCCCGTTAACGCGACCAACGCCGCCCGAAAACTCGAACCCCCCACATCCAGCGCCAAATATGTCCCCTGCTCTTGACCCGTTGGGAGCGTATGTATATACGACGGGAGCATGGAAATGTTGCTTGCCTTCATCTTCCCCCGAAATTGATCCTGCAGCTGCCCGGACATGGCCAGGAGATTTTGGAGATTCAACGGTTCCTCGAAGAGCGTCTTGCATTCCCGGAGGAGGTCGTCCATGGTATGGTCCGGCGGACTGGGTTCGATCACATCGTGAACGAGCCGCGGAGGAGAGACCGATGGAATCACAGTCTGAACGAGGGATGGCAACATAACGATCGCCTCGAGGGCGGAGAGGAGACCTTGCCAGATGTCAAACATGATATCGGAAATAATTGGCATGTTGCGGTTCGGGACCCCAAGGGGGGATTATGGCAATACAAAGATATTTCTTGTGCCCAAGGGGAACCGACAATTCGTGTGGCTTTTGAAGTCGTACACGGGTAAGATGTGTGAACTGTGAAGTACTGATGTAGGGAACGCAACAGGTATGACATGAAGGTAGCTTGTATGTAAAACGGAGCTAACTCGGGAGAGGGAAAGATGATAACTCGAGAAGCACTTCAAACCGGTAGGCTACACCCGGGTTTTTGGCGGAATGAATTCATCGAAGAAATACAGCACGAGAAACGTACCGACGAACAATGAACAGCTCGAGAGTCGCGAGCGGGAGTGGAGTAATGTTGCAAATGGCCGTTATGCATGTTGCACAAGACGTGCATCGCTCATCAGGCCGGTGGAGTGGTGGACTCGAGAGCGGACAGGGACTCAGGGAGTGGTGGAAGGTGGCATCAGCCAGCAAGTAGTATTAACAACACCCTCCTCCTCTCTTCTGAGCAGAGCCGTATTAATGATCTCTGTTGCCAAAGTAGGGCGTGGGGATGGGCCCGAATAGGGGCGATGGGGGACTAGGCCGTTCCGAACCCTCGGAGCGAGATCGGGGCGATAGACAGGAACAGGTACCGCGAAGGGATAATGATAGTGGCGGTATGTGAATAAGGACCGTGTCAACGGAATAATGAAGCGGGTGACAATGGCCTTGGGGCTTTGATGCAGAATGGGATCGTGTTTCTCCCTTCTGAGTTCTGACTGTTCTGACTTCTGAGTCTTCGAAGTTCGATTCTTCCCGGTACGCGGTTGGCGACAGGCTGACTCCAATGACCGAAGTCTAGCCAGGATCCTAGCGCTCTCGAGTGGGGTTGACTCGTAGCGTAGCTAGCCTGCACCCGCCCTGTAGCAAAGGTGAAAATCAGGAAGTGGGTGGAAAGTGGAGACCCAGTAAGTGAAAAAGCTTCTCCGATTACGACCCCGTCCTGTCCACTCACCACTTGGCAATGGGCACCGGATCAAGTTTGTGAACGCTTGAAAGCGGAAGACGAGGGTGATCCCCGGTGCAGCAATCCACGGGAGTAACCTTCCAAGGGGGAACCCGCCGTCACGGTAGCGTTGCGCGGTGACTTTGTATGGAGGAGGGTCGAGATCGTTCGAGAGTGGTGACTGGTGGGAGGGGTGGTCGATATCGGGGATTCGAGGGTGAGGGCCGAAACTAGGCGACTGGTCATGTCCAGCGTCCGGAGGCAGAAGGAATTGATGAGCTAGCGGCACGGTTAATTCCAGTTTCATACGAATGTGAAGAAACTCGAGATGAAAGGGTTCCAGTGAGACCTCAGACTGGACAGGTGAGGCCGCCACTGAGGCGTGAACCGTGAGGTGAACATCAGACAGACGATCTCTCGCGTGGATTGTTAGTGGAAGCTACCGTTCGACGTAACCTGGATTTGTGGAGCATAGACGCAAATGAACATGACAGGGGAGCAGCATGGGTGTTCTCTGTTGCAGGGAGACGATCCGTGATCCGTGATCCGATCATGGCAAATGACATTTCCGATATTGAGCATTTCATCTTCAGAACTGGCCTATCACAATTCACAATCCATGAACCTGGGAAGTTTATCGACATGACATTCTCTGGAAGAGCATGGAAGATTGCCAAGATGTCCTCTGCTGGTCTATGAGTGCATCCAACCTTTCATGGCTTTGGGGTTGTATCGGGGCTAGAGGGTGTCAATGAGGGGATCCGGTAGTACTGAGGACTTGCCCAGACACGCCGATGAACGGAACCCTAGGATGATACAGGTGAGGTACATTGATATCTCCAGATTCCAGCGTGACAGCGGACAATGGTAGAAAGATAGTACACTGTCTGCAAAAGATATACGAAACCGAAAAGCCATGATTCCTCTTCGCCACCGCCCCAGTCTTCAATAAGATCGTCCCTAACCCTCTAGTCCTATTAAGCCATCCCAGGATCCCCTCCTAGCAACCGCGTGAGCAGCAAGGTTCCCGATCTGGCTCCCCATACTAATGAAGTCGATATCAATGATTGATGATTCGCACGTCTATGTCGATAAGACGGCAGGATCCTGCCATGCAACCTCACCATACCATCCGGACCAGCTGCGTCATGTCATACCAGGCCGTCCCCTCCCGCGTCCAGTCGTTCGCCGTTTGGGGATCTCGAGTCGAGTTCCAATATCACCACATGAAGGCGGCACGAGGGCCAGGGAATGCATAATGCGATTCTCTCGGCGCACATCAGTTGCGGTGTCTCGGTCGCGGGACGCAAGGTGCGTTACTGCATTCCCATTGCGAAGCCACCGAGATGGCCGGGCTGGGTTTCCGGAACATTGGACTGGGGTTACACCATGGGGAGGAGTGCGGCGGGGTGCTCGACATGGTCACATCGGGGGCGAGAGTGCGTTTTATATGACCTGATTCTGCCAGCGTCCACATAGGGACCCGATATGGGCAAGGTACGGGATATGTACTGGATATGGCAACTGAGTGTACGGTATCGATCGCATGTAGGAGCACCCAAAGTCCCGTGAGAAAGTGGATTACTGCATGATATTTCGCTAAGTTCAAATTGGGGTATGAGTGCTAGCAATAACTGAATTGCGTTCACAAGACTTGATCGGAGATTTGCGCGTCACCTTAAACGTCTGATGCATCTACGCATCCGCTTGAACGCTACCCCAAATTCCACGGGTCCGCTCAAAAATCAAACTCCCTCCTCATTACTGTAAGCTAGAAAGACAAGATTATTCTTGCAGCTACTCCCTGGCTTCCTTCAGACTCGCCCCCGGAATCACATCCTGCACCGTCTCATCCGAGAACATCAGGTCCTCCTCGATAGCGACGCTCTCTTTGATCTTTAGGAGGATGACAGGCACGGCGATGATGAGCGAACCGGCCAGAAGTCCCCAGCAACTGGCGAAGAGGGTCATGTACGGGGTGCCAATATCATCCAGACGCCACATGATGGCCCCACCAGCGGACTGGATTCCTTTGTAGAAACCAGCAAAGTTGGCAAGCTTGCGGCCGTTGTTGGTGATGGCTCCCATGTACCTAAATCGAATGGTTAGATCTAAGCCACTCACGATGCAAGTAGGGTTCGAATCGGGACTTACCAGTAGACAGTGGTCTGCCATGCAGCATCGTAGAAGCCATAGAACAAGTACAGGAACATTGGGCCGATATAGCCGCTATCAGTCCAGTCGAGCTTGACATAGTCGTCGGTTGGGTCATCCTCGGTGTCGGCGCCCGTGGTGACGAGATCACGAGTATATTTTTTCTGGAAAACATAACCGCCTCCCCAGATGACCATTGTCAGCACCATCAGCACCACCCACACGACCCTTGCGCGGGTGGTTCTTCGAATGTAGGGGCGATCGAGAGCGTATCCGAACGACATCGCGCCGAAGATCTGCATGACGTAGTAAATAACGCCGTTGAGGGCTCGAGTGCGGGTGTTGAACATTGCGAGGTTGACGCCGTTGAAGTGATAGGCGTAAAACCAGTTGCTGGCAATGAACATGGGGAAGAGGAGCACGATATAAGGATCGGTCATGAAGACCTCGCCAAGACCACGGATCTCGGTCCACCAGGTCGGGTTTTTCATAAGAATAATACGGGATCCATCGTGGCGGATAACATCTTTAGCATCCACAAGGGTCCAGGCAAGCACTGCACCAACAATAGTGAGAACGAGGAAGCCGATATAGGTGCCATCATTAACGACGGTGTTGCTAACCGCGTTGATGTTCTGGCCCAGGGGAATCTTTGATGGAATCAGTTACAAGACTTGTCCACAAGGGTGGATTATCACTCACCAAGCTTCCAATGACCGCGCCGAGATTGAAGATCATCCAGAACCAGCCGATGTACTTGCCCTTGCTCTCTTCTGGTGGGTAGCTCATCATGATGGCCCCTTGAGCACACCACAGCAACCCCGCACATACACCGAGCAATGCACCGGCAAAGATGTTGAAGCCCTCATTCTTGTTGTGGTTGTAGCTTAAGAAGCTTGCCACATAAATCGAGTATCCTAGGCCACCGAAACATAGAGTCGTTCGGATGCCCAGACGATTCGTGAACGTGCCGGCGAAGAAACCGACCACGGCGAAGGTACTATACAGGGCGACATTTGCCTTGTTGGCAGCCGACGCGTCGACTTGCCCACCGCCTCCCATGCCAGTCAGGGCATTGTACATGCCAGGGCACATGAAGCATACGAAGCTCACAATGACCAGCTGGATGGGTGGAGAAGCATAGCATGGGATTGTCCAAGGCCCAACTCTGAATGTCTTGTATTTCCAGCTCTTTGGCACAGCTGGGGCCACGCCGGCTTCCTCAGCGGGCGTCGTCTGGGCCAGGGTTTCGGACTTCTCTTCGGTAGCCATGGCGAGATAAGACTGACTTCGCAGACGGTCGAAAGTGAGTTCTTCGAGATGAACCGATTTGAAGGTTCAAGGACGAGGGTCTCTTCGGTATTTCAGAGAGAATCGGTGCAAAGGTGGTCGTGTCACGGGGTGGAGTGAAAGTAAATCAGGCGCACGAAATTTAGATGCGCACCGAAACTTTTCCTTAACACCAATTCGATGGTGAACAGGACGAGAAGGATGATGGAGCAGAATCACATCCACCACATCCCACAGGGTCACTGAGAGATGCAATTCTTATGTACTGCAGGGAGATAGATATTAGAATTGAAGAAAGCTAGGCCAAGGAAGAAGAAAAGGATCATGATCAGCAGAGCGGACGCCCCCAGATATATTTACACTGGAGAAGCTGGAGTCGAGGCAATCGCATGTGGATTGTGGAGGCAGTCGGGCTCTCTCTCTGGCAAGGTTGCACACGACCCCAGCCTAAGTTTTAAGCTTGGACCCTTTAATCGAAGCCCTTAACTTACTATGCTAGGTCTAAAGCTGTAGCAGGTTAGACACCCCGTTGCGGGAAGCCACTGGGTTCGCTCACTTGCAGGACAATCGGGCTGCAGGTGGGAACCGGGGACGCCGCCCCAGCCCGTTGCGGGGCATTTGGGCACCTGCAGTGAAGAGAACCCCCGGCCGATGTGAGACGTGTCTTGCCATTGGCCCAATGCTCGCCATTACAAACATTTTGCTGATATCGTTAACCACGGTAATTATGCCACATACCATGCGAATAGTATCAAAAAGACTCACAATAATCCTGCGTAGAAGATGTATCTCGATTTCGGCTTGAAGCATGTCCTCGGCCCGCAGCAAGGCACGGAGGCGGGAGGACTAATGGGACTCCTCTATCAATGTTGGAGACCCTACCTTGGCATTAAAGGATAACTGCCAGGGGCCACTGCAACACCTCTATCGTCGCTACCTTGCCATTAGATACCGTACGGGCGGGCAGTGGGCACATGGAGAAGTCTACTACATATCTTAGCCTTAGCTTAATGCACGAATATCACAAGTTTAATCATTATTCCATCGCGGCAGATCTCCAGTGTGACTCTCAATATTAGTGAACAATCCACGAGTGATATGGAAGTCTTCATGTGGAAGATCAAAGATGTTGCATCTAAGCATCCCTTGTCCTTGTTGTGGCGTTTCCTGGCGTTTCTACCCGCTATCCCGGATCACCATCCTCCCCTCCCATGTTCAACTTTCGGAGGTTTCTGCTACAGCTCGATGTAACGTCGCTCGACCATCCAATCAACCATCGGCGGCTCCCGTTGGAGTTTGGACTCTGGAGTTTCTGTGGAGTGTCAAACAATGTACAATTAGGTTACTCCTTGCAGTTTACATGTTGTATCAGATTGACCTCGACCACAATATCGAAGTCGTCTGACATGTCTACCAGCATTATCATCATCATCCCCGCGATATGAACAGTATCATTCGAAAACCCGTGTTGCAGTTGATAAGAGGCAATGGCTAGGGCATCTCACTGTGGCGCATCATCGCTTGCCGGCTGTAATGTCTCCCCACTCATCTCCCCTAGGTTGAAGTCATCTCGATGGAAAGGTAGCACTGCAGACATCATTCTCAAGTCCATGTCTTGGATGGTACTGCTCCATATTACGATAATGAGGAGTGCCCCTCATATGGTAGTCTTTCTGTTACCTTCTTACGTACTAGTGTTTTGGCAGCAGTTCGTCCATCGCAACAGATCACGATGTTGCACAGCGGGGCAAAAGCCATCCAGTCGCGATCTGATACGTCTTTGATGTTGTACTGGTTCACCTGACATACCCCTGGACATTGATTCAATCTTGTTTCCATTGGCATCCGATTCGATGCTCATCTTCTTCTCCATCTTGATGTCAGTAGGTAGTGGAGGACGCATCGTCACGACCAAATCCATTACTGGATATCATAAGCTATGTCATCATATTTGTGGCGACAAGGTGATGAAAGTCTTAAGATCTATCTGCTTTCCAATGTTCTCATAATCTGTTCCATAAACTCTAGTAATCTAGTTATTCTCTAATCAGTCCTTGGATTAAGCTATCATCGTTGTCTCTTTTATTTAGCACTCATAAGTCATCGTGTTTGGATTACTCACAGCCCCTTACTGTCCAGTCTTGCATCGACCAGCAGCATGTATACCACGCCCCGATAACCAACCGTTGTCGCACTCACTGACACCATACGCAGGAGGGTCATCATTCGCCAAGAACCAGAGGCTGCCTCCAAGTACATCGCTGAATATGTCGTTGGTACGTCGCGACGGTGCTCCCGTTGGAGAATGTCTTAGATGTGGCGTTTCACCATTCATATCTTTAGTAGATCCCACTAACACTGCTCTCAACGGTAAGATCGGATCAAGTCATTCGCCCCGAGACCTGGGCAGCCATTCGTCCTAGGCCTACCGACTGGCAGCTCGCCAGTCCTGGTTTACCGCCATCTCGTCCGCAAGCACAAGGCCGGCGAGATTTCGTTCAAGAACGTGGTCACCTTCAACATGGTGCGTTAGGCGTCATTTCCCAAGCGAGCCCTCTCCATCGCTCACGCAGTGTTACTGCAGGACGAGTATGTCGGCCTTCCGCCCTCCCATCCGTCGTCGTACCATTCGTTCATGTGGGAGCACCTCTTCTCGCATGTCGATATATCCCCTTCCAACGTCAACCTCCTCAATGGGATGGCGGAGGACTTGGAAGAGGAGTGCGAGCGGTATGAGGCGAAGATCCGTGAATATGGCGGCATCGAGCTTTTCTTGGGCGGAATCGGCCCGGATGGACACATTGCTTTTAATGAGCCGGGGAGTAGTCTCCAGAGCAGAACGAGGGTCAAGACGCTGGCCTACGATACAGTCCTCGCCAACAAGCGATTTTTTGGCGATGACGTCTCGCAGGTGCCGAATATGGCGCTGACTGTTGGCGTACAAACCGTCATGGATGTAAGTTTCCTTCTACCTTGCACAAATATCCTTGGGATCCCCACTAACAGCGTAACAGGCGCGAGAAGTTGTCATCATAATCATCGGAGCGCACAAAGCACTCGCACTACAGAAATGCATAGAGGAGGGCACGAACCACATGTGGACCTTATCCAGCCTCCAATTGCATCCACATCCGTTGATCGTGGTGGACGAAGATGCGACCCTTGAGCTCAAGGTGAAGACCGTCAAGGTAAGCCAACTCCCTTAGAAGCTCCGGAAAGCCCGTTCATGCTGATGGGAACCTGTAGTACTTCAAGTCCATCGAAACCGTCGCTAAATCATGTGGAATGGGCCAAAAAATGCCAAAATTCACCTACACCTACCTTCCCCTCTCGCCCAAAAGCCCCTCGCCCCCTGGATCCGCCTCCCGAGAACCATCGCCACCCAATGCTCTCCGTCAGGCAATGGACAAGCGCACCGACGTGCCAGGGTCCGGCAAAGGCATCGGCAATGATACGCTTCCAGTGCCGCTCCCCGACGCAACCCTGCGATCACCAACTCCGGAATTAGTTCCAGATCGTATGGCGATGAGGCTGGGGATGAACGCTGGATCAAGCCTCCCGGTGCCAGGGAACGACATCATCCAACGAGCGCCGACGCCGGAATTCGTCCCAGATCGGATGGCCTCCCGGATCGAGGCGGTGAATTAGGTTGAAATTGTAGTCATGCTCAGGATTAGTTACTAAAAGTGACTTTCAGTTGTATAGTGTAGTCCACTCTTACTCAGTCATTATATCCCACGGCTTAGGTAAATTGAGAGAAGCGATTCGACAACAAAATGTGTATATATATAATGAGTCAGAATAGATAAAGCCATGGGATTGGGCATCATAATCATGGTTCAACATAGGCAAAGTCTTATTTGCATGCGGAGGAGGGGAATGGCTGGGCTCATCACTCGCCGATGGGCTTCAGCAATACTGCCGAACAATTTCAAAATAAAGAATGGGAAGTAATGTATATTTGAAGAGGATTTATTGTATTCCTGTCCCCGTGATTCTATCGGCCACGAAACGTTTTAAGAAGCCCTTGCAAACTCTATATTCGAGTCGGCACATTGTGAGAGCTGACTGACTAATGACGCTCAGTTCCGAACCTCGACCCTGTGCTCGAGATAGAAGCTCTCATTTCCATCAATGCTCCGCTTGATCTGAAAAAAGAGTATCAAATCCCCAGTTTGGTAACTTGTTCAACTGCCGCGTCTGTCTCCGCATATTCAACCACTTCTCCGCCATTATGTGTCGCTTCGCCATCCTTCTTTGCATTCTCCAACTTGATCTTCTGGATCATGTCTCGGAAACGGCCACGTTCGAACCGCGTGTACTGGTGGTCCAGCCCACATGATGTTGCATAGACATAGATGGCCGAGCGGGCGGCGGTCTCCGCGAGACCCCCTTCGCCCTGGTTCCATGCGAGCAATGCGATATCATGGTAACTCGAGGATGAAATGTTAGTACAATACATGCGAGGAATTCCCCGAATTCCGAGCGACAAACTTACATCCGCCCAAGTTTCCCCGTGTACGCCCATTCTTGCCGAAGAATGGCCGCCGTCTGGAGCGCCAACTTCAGTCTCTCGTTCAGATGACCATCCTCCGCAGGCCAAAAGCGACCATCAGGAGGAATTTGCTCCTCGATGTCTTCCAACGTGAACCGTCGCTCGCGGCTCTCATCGTAGAAATTGGGACCGAAACCCAAATTCGAAGGATCACATGCCGGGCAGTCGCATTCGAAGCCGTAATGCCTCAGGGCGCCAGCTCGCACCTCATTCATTCTCCAAGAATCGATGTACGCAATCGTGACCTCTTCTCCCGCAGCGATATCCCGAATAGCCCAGACTTCTTCCACGCCTTGCGGAGGTTCGTCATGGTCGTCCATTGCGGTGGACACGCTTGCAGACAGGGTCTCACTGGGGGTACTCCCGTTTTGGCTGGAAGAGCTGGGGTCGAACGTCCGCCACGTGAACGAGGCGTTGGGAACGCAGCTATGATTGATGCGCGAGATATTCTGGAAGGTGGCCGCACCTCCGGAACCCCAACTCTCCTCTTCATCGTCGTCCTCATCCCACACAGGGATCGTGATCGCGTTGGTCACGAACGTCGACAGAACCGTTTTATAAGGGGCCATGCGGGCATATTTGACGTTGCGATCCCAGATACCTTGAGGAATATGCTTCGAGCTCGTGATGATTGGCGCGAAGGGACGCTTCTCCGCGGGCGGTGGAAGGTCGAATTCGACGACATCTTTATCAGTGGTCTGGCGAGAAAGCTCTTGGAGATACAGTTCCTTGTCGCTCAACTCTTGCCAGTTGTCGATGGACTGCTTGAGCCGCGATCGGCCTATGTCGATACCATGGGCGCTTGCTAACCCCCACAATTCGTCCTTCTGATCGTCGGTTAGGCCGTTCCAGGCTTTCCTCAGAGCAGTAACAGAGACGTTTCCACCTTCCAGTATAATGAGAGGTCGCTCCCGAAACAGAAGGGTGCCTTGAGTGATCGGTTTGGTGGCGATGGTGCAGACTCCCTTCCTAGGTGCCGTTGGATGGGCTTGAATGCTCACGGATGGATGGATATAGGTCTCTGGAAGTTCCGTGGCAGCTGAAGGCGAAAGTACTGGTCCGTCCATATTGGTGTAGATGATCCCCGTCACTTTCCAAGAAGATGTGGGATATGAGGGTTCCGACGCAATTGAATTATTGAAATGATTACTTATGTGAGAGTAAATAAACAGAGCGAAATGAGGCAAAAGTGCGATTGCTAATTGCGTGTGTTAGAGACTAGTGTTAGATATCGGTTACCAGAGGAGTCCACATGCAGCGAGGACGTCGGTGAATCTCGACGTAATCGATAAACCTAAGGAAATAGTAAGTGTTGAGCATGAATAGACATGAACAGTTTATGTTGCAGTGAGTTAGTCTCAAGAAGAATAGAAGCCACGGTTTGAATAGTGAATAGTCAAACGTTGAAAATTATCATCATCGCTCTGTTTCAGTAGTCAAGGCTTGAGTTTTCTTCGACGCATGTGAGCCGAGGGCACTGTTGCAATTCACTACTGAGAAAATCAGGTAGAGAATGCATCAGAATGGGCGGTTCAGTTTTAATCCCATCATTGTTTCGGATTGCAAAGTGCTTGCGTGTTTGGGCGCCGAATCGGACTGCATGTGTTGACATCCGTCCTGTTTGCCAGAAAGGATGTGCTACCATCTTGCACCAGCGGGTGCTGACGGAGCGACGCATTTCCGAAACGCTACGTGAACGGGTTCTAGCCTCTGAAGGTGAGAAGATGCCGTGGCATTGCTTGCTGAACGTCCGAGGCCGATGCATTCTTGATTTCTCGGAGATGGGATGAAGCGTGAAAGAAGGGTGCAGGAATATTTCGTTCAGCGTTCCATGTTCCCTTGTCAGCAACCGGTAGTGTCACGTGCAATATTCATGTTAGAGGTCAAGCTCAGCCGGGAAACATTCAGGTGCAGGAGAAATAGGCAAGGTCATGCCGGAACCATGTTTATATATAGGGGAGACTCTCTGTGGAACGAGTTGTGACATAAGGTATCTAGATCGCGTGCACCAAGAACAACCCGAACTCCCGGAGGCATAACGGCCTCCGTTATGGTTTACACCAGACCACTCTACGACCAAGTTACCATGATAATAACATGTGAAAGTCATGAGAGTTCATGACTCGCACGGGGAGAACCTCCACCACTTCTCCGAGGCTCAAAAGTCGTAGGATCCCGCAACCCCCGGCGCAGGCCCTTCAAGATCGACCCTTTCCACGCCGGTCCTGATATCATTGCTCTCCTTCAGCAGCCCGACGAAGTATTTCCTTGCGCCTTCCGTCTCCGCCTTCAATTTCGCCGTCTCGTCTTTCTTGCTCTGTAATTTTTCGACGGACCGCCGGAGACCGACGCGAAGGTTGTCGGCAGGGAATTTGAGAGCGCGCCGGACTTCCGCTGATACGCGTGTGGCGTTGCTGTGGGTATAGTCGATTTCGGCAAGCTGAGCGGCGAGTTTGGTTGAAAGACGACGGGGTAAGGACGAGGGGATGGAGGATATCGCATAGGATGCGGCAAGGACCACTAATGGAGATTAGAATTGAAGCATAAAATCTCGAGCATTGGTGACTTACCAGTCGCAATGAGGCCAGGAATGATCATATGCCGTATATTCTTGACACCAACCACTCGAGCAACCCCGAGTGCACCATCAACCCAACTTACTCCACCGATCAGTCTACCGCCGACGACGCCAGCAACTGTGACGGCCATGCTTCCGCCTAGCAATTTCTCTTGCCTTTCCCACAGGCTGGAAATATCGAAGAAATCTGTGGCATCGATCTCGAAATCAACGTATCGTGCCAATGCGTCTTTCCGCTTGGTGAACATCTGCTCGGATCGGAAGTTGAAGTTGCTGAATTCTTGACCAATATGGAGTAGGCCAAGTTGCTTGATCATGTTCACGCCTTCAACAGTCCGCTGTCGAGCACGTTGCTCGCACCCAGAGACGGCGGCCGTGACTGACGCTAGCATGGCATCTTTGATATCGTCCGCGAATTGATATGCGGAGAGCAGACCAGGGTATTCGACGCCTAGATCCGCGGTTCCAATTTCGGAAATCGTGTGGTTGAGCGTCTCTCGAGTAAATTGGTAGCATTCAGCTGCAGTTCCTTCGATTGCTTGGTCTGCACTGTCGCCGGCTTCATTATTGGCTTTCCGAGAGGAATCTAGCTCAGGTTCCAATGACTCTAAAGATTTTGTGACCCGCTCTAACTCGGAAGCTGCTACGTCTCGGTTGACCGTAGCGAGCGACAAAAGATCTGAGAGAACGTTCGTAAGATAGGTCTTCGCCGGGGCGAGCTTCGACCTAGCTCGCTTTTCCAGAACGAATCGCCGTAGAGATTGTTCGAGGTCATCAAAATCGCGCATCTGCTCCTTCTCCTTGCCTTTGTCTTTGGGGACTGGTGAGCCAGGTTCTCCATGTTTTGCAACGGGGTCATCGCTCTCGCCATCATCGCCGTCTGGTCCATCTGGTCCATCATCCCCGGGCGAGCCGGACTCGCCAGAACCACCGCCAGCCACAGGCCCTGTCGCAACGGGTATCGCATTGCTAGAGACAAAATGGACCAACTCCGATGATTCCTTGAAGGTTGCAGGGCTAAGATGATGGACCTGCTTCAAGACCATCTCTTTGCAGCGCTGTTTGTCCCGGATGTTATCGAAGCCATTGACGACCATGAAGATGTACGCCTTTTCCCGAGCGGCGTTGAAAATGAACTCTTTGGCGGAAAGGGTGAAATGATTCGCAGCAGAAACCACAAAGACAACCACGTCAATCTCCTCTTGCCGAGCGAAGACCGCCGTCGTCTTCAACGAGTCGTTGTTGAGTCCGGGAGCATCGATCAATGCAATGTCGACAACCCCATTATTCAACAACGATTCGTCAACGCTTCGAATATCCTTGACATAGATTTTGCACATCGAATACCGCTCATTATCCACGACAATCTTTTCCAAATCTTCCAAGTTAAATACGTGGTATGTGCTTTCGTTGTTGCGATTGTAGACGACTCCCATAGGAACGGCGTGGACTTCCTCCACTCCACCATTCTCTCGAACGTCGAGGACTTCGCAGAAGATGGCCGTGCATGGTTGTTGGTCTTCGGGTAAGACCTTTCTTCGGAGCAACGCATTGCAGAAGGTTGACTTTCCCGCATTTAAGTCTCCCGTCACTAGAACTTTGCTGCTGGTATCCTCGATCCGCTCCCGGAGAGAGTAGAGATGTCGTATTGACTTGCTTATTTGTCCGTCCAGAAGGCTGGCAATCGATGTCTTCTCTAGCGAGTGCACGAGTTCCGTCTGGGATAACGCACCCATCTTCAAGTCGATCTTAAGAATACTGAAGTCTTTCGACAACTCCGGCGTGACCAATCGAGGTTCCGGCCCAGCATTCTGGGCGGCCGATGAGCTAGATTCGGCTTCATCCCGATCTCTCAAATTGGTATCTGCACGTCGTGGGCCCGGGCGGGCTGGAGGGGATGAGGTATCGGATTGTTCGAATGTCGTGGCGGAATGTTGGAGTGAAGGGCGAGGTTCGTGGCGAGGAGATTGTGAAATGGATTCAGACTTCTGGACCTGGGGATAATGCGCCGGCCATGATGCGTTCATATCCTGCAGTCTCTTCAAAGAATCCACCGTTCTCGTGATGGCGCGGCCGAGAGAAGTTTTGTTCTGGTTATAATACAACTGATGGATGTGGCTGGCGAGTAATCGGCGATCATGCTCAGCTAGACCATACAATTAGTACCATAGGGCAGTACACCACCCAGGTAATACGTACAGTTGCCTCCTTCGCCGAGTACTGGGGTTCCGCTTGGTGTAGGTCGATCTTCTGTCGGGCCCGGAACCCAACCACGACTGGTGCTCTGAGCATCGGATATGCTCGCTCCGTAGCCGGAATCATGATCAAGCATATCCATCAGTCGCGATGCACTTTGTGATGTTGAGCCAGCCCCGACGGTCATGTAGTTTGGTCGAACGGGAGGCTGTCCTTCAGAGAAATACGTTTCCGGTTGTCCATCATGCGATGAGCCCGCGTCGAAGGACGGGGCTCGAGGGTTGGGGTTCTGTTCGTCGGTCATTCCTCCTGGTCTGATGAAATTCCAGTGCGCATGGCGGATAGACACAGGGTCATAATAGGATCGTATTTCGGGAGGTTGCGAGGTTGGAGAGAGGGTGGAGAGAGGGTGGAGTTTCGGGATGTTTATGGACTATTTGACGTCGTTTCCGCCGGTGGCGTTACTGTCGTTCGTTCAAAGGTTTCGCGCTGCACGTGATTCGGTGTTACCCCAAACACGTGCTAGCCCTACATGTATCAACCGTCAACATCACTGGCTCACCTTAACTCAAGTTCATGGGCGCCTGTTACCGTACCCCAGGTCGGCATTCAACCTTCAAGTCGCAAGCCGTTTACCACCAATCTATTTCGGATCTTTATTCCCAACCAAGCACCCGTGTCAGATATCGCCAATATGAATGTCTGTAATATACCACTCTTGTCCCGACTTCCCGACTAACAAAGACCAGATCATTGAATGGGCGTTCGGCAAGCGGATGACGCCAGCGGAGCGTCTCCGAAAGCACCAACGGGCTCTGGAGAAGACGCAGCGAGAACTCGACCGAGAGCGGGTAAAACTCGAAAACCAAGAGAAGAAACTGGTCCAGGACATCAAGAAGAGTGCCAAGAACGGGCAGATGGGACCGCTTCGGATACAAGCCAAAGACCTGGTGCGAACACGAAGGTATTACTTGCTCGGAACTATGCGAGGGGTATTATCTCACAATGAGCAGGTATATCCAGAAGTTCTACTCGATGCGAACACAATTACAAGCAATATCCTTGCGTATACAGGTGAGTTTTCGACGATTCTCCAACTCTGCAGATTCTAACCACCTATAGACTGTTCGCAGTAACGAGCAAATGATGCAAGCCATGAAAGGAGCAACAACGCTCCTCGGTAGCATGAATCGTCAGATGAATCTTCCCGCCCTTCAGCGAATAGCCATGGAGTTTGAGAAAGAGAACGATATCATGGACCAGCGGCAGGAGATGATGGAGGACGCAGTAGACGATGTCACGGGTTTAGAAGATGAGGAAGAGGGCGAAGAGGTGGTCAACCAGGTCTTGGATGAGATCGGCATTGATCTCGGTCAATCCGTACGTTTCTTTTATATCCCATTCTTGCTGTCCCGACTGACACCCATCTAGCTAGGGGAGGCACCCACCGGGATCCAGTCATCGAAGGTTGCAGAAGGCAAAGTCGCGCAAGCGATTGGGGGTGATCCTGGCGACGACGACCTTCAAGCGAGACTCGACAGCTTACGGAGGTAATGGATGGATGCACATCAACGGTTAAACGCGTTCAACTTGAATATGTGACCTTGCACCCCAAGTGCAAGGTCGTCTCCCGACACTTCTACCAAGGATTGGGTAATGAAATCGAGGAGAGACCCCGGTGAAGCAGTTCCAAGAAATTCTTGAACTCTCATCAGATGTCGACTGAATAAACCGTCAAGATCTGGTATTCATTTACACAGTGTCATGAAACCACTGGCTGTCCATGTGGAATATCACTTTCACCGAGGGTAGAGATCATGGCCATTCCCTCGACATCAGTGTGCAGCATCAACGCAGGAGAGGACCCTCCTGGCTCTTTATTCCGTTGGGATTTATTCCTTTTATTTACGGTACTGTACTCCGTATATCTCGGCGTTTCGAGGTCTCGGTGATGCATCGTATACTATGACGCATTGCGGGGTAAACGTCCCCCAAATGAAAGCGTAGCAAGCACAGTTAGAGTTAGACTTTCATGGCAACAAACACTACAGTCTTCAGTTGAGTACTCCGTATATACAGTATTATAGACAAGCTAGGATAGCATGGGCAGTTAAACGTGATTGGTGCAAGAGAGGCCCTGATAGTACAACCAAACGGCACGCCTATTACAACAGGCCACCTGGGAAGGACGACGTTGATGCTCTCGCCTTGGGCATCCTCCAGCTCCCAGCCGTAGGTCACAGTGTACATGTAATTATCGACTTGCCAAAATTAAAGAGATCGTAAGATATACCTCAGAAGAGGGAATATGAGACAGATACCTAGCTAGACCTAAGTACCTAGGGATATGCATCATGACCATCTGTTTCTTCGCCTAAATGTATCATCTAATTGTGGTTCAGATTGCGTATGGTCTATTCATTTCTCCACCAAAAGCCGACTCCAACTGTCCAACACTTCTAGAAAGACGTAATCATCTCCCAATGGTCCAACTGTCCAAGTCCCTTCAAGCCATGGATTAGCATCTGCCATTGTCCCTTTGTGTTGTGCTACAACAACGACTGCAGATATGCGAGACAGCTTTCATGTTGTACACTTCACACACTTTACCACGAGTTCCCTGACCCAACAAGCACGAAGAACCTGAAACTGAACCTGAAAGATTGGTAATTGAGGAGACAACTCCGTCCGCTCAGCTAATACCCCGGTTCACGGTTACACCTCACCTAGAGATCTACACAGCACCTACACCATCCACACGACGCACTCTCACACACTCCCCCCACCTTTCCCTAACATAATCCTTCTTCCTTCCTTGACCCGAATCGCAAACTGCAGACCTCCGGTCGATTCCTTTACGGTAGGCCATTTCGCATTTCTTACTATATCTGAGCAAGTTGGGCCGGTTGGTGTATCCGCGACGTCATCTGAAGGTCAACTGAACGCCTGTTGCCTCACGTCCTCACGGCTCACCTGTGTTTCGGCCATCAAAACGATCTAAGCCTTCTCCGGCACTACACTTCCACGCCACCTCCCACCTCCGTCACAACTCGCAGCTCACTACCCTTTTCCACTTCACCCGATCGGTTACCAGCACTCTTCACGTTCGCAACCTCGAAACCTTTAAAAGAATCTACTTGCGCATCCAGAATCCAGAGCGCTAACCTATATCCAAGTCTGATTCCGCTTCCGAAGTGGGCAGACGTCCGATCCAACTCCGCCCTTCATTTCAGTCCACCACCGAACTAAACACGGTCTCGTCCTGAGGTCGATTGGGAGGCGCACACACGATCAATCTGGCTGGAGCAAAGAGGAGCAGTTTCTCTTCTCAGGGAGTGCTGCACAGAATGTTTGGCACCTCGCCGGTTGCCAAAGACTCTACTGCAACGAGTGAGCCGACGCCTCCGAATCCTTCCCTGGCCACGAACCATTCCACCGCGGCCGACTCTACGCCTCGCTCCGAGAAGCCAACGTCCGGAGCCGAGAAGCGAACAAGCGGTCCAGAAGCGACGCCGAACAAGAAAACCGCCGACGAAAGTCCGTCGATTCCCGAGAAGAAGCGAAGAAGTAGTAGCGTCGCGAAAGCGCGGGATATCTTCTCCAGCGCAAAGAACTCGCTCTCGTTCTCGAGTCACTCGCCCTCCGATCGGCAGGAAAAGATGTCGGCCCTCAGCCGGTCGACCAAGGGAGGGGATCCGGCACTGCATGTTCAACAGGGAGCGTTTAATAACTCCGCTGGCGAATCAAAACCGGGACCCAAGTCGACTTTCCGCGTGGGTGTTACGGAAGACAAGAACAAGAAATGTCGTCGGACGATGGAGGATACGCATGCCTACTTATACAACTTCCTCAGCACTCCTGTGCCGAATGCCGGTGAAGACGCTCCGCGAACCGATTCCCCAGCCGAAGGAACCGATCCATCCCCTATCGAGACGGACAACGGCTACTTCGCGATCTTCGACGGCCACGCCGGCACCTTTGCCGCCGATTGGTGCGGGAAGAAGCTCCATCTAGTCCTCGAAGACGAGATCCGGAAGAATCCGACGCAGCCGGTGCCCGTGCTCCTCGATCAAACCTTCACATCCGTCGACCAGCAGCTGGAAAAGCTCCCGCTCAAAAACTCTGGTTGCACCGCCATTACCGCCGTGCTGCGATGGGAGGACCGAATAGCGAGCTCACAGAACCCGACTGGATTTGCGGCAGTGGATCGTGGTGCGGCCAACATGGGGGGAGACAACACGACCGAGAACCCTGGTGCGGGCGAGAATGGCTCCACGTCGACAGCCGAAACGGATACCACTAAAACCGAAGCGAATCCTCCCGGTGGGCCGGTTCGACAACGTGTATTATATACGGCAAATGTTGGTGATGCACGGATTGTCCTTTGCCGAAATGGCCGTGCATTACGATTATCCTACGATCATAAAGGAAGCGATGAGAACGAAGGACGCCGCGTAGCGAATGCTGGAGGCTTGATACTCAATAACCGAGTGAACGGAGTGTTGGCCGTGACGCGCGCGCTGGGAGATTCGTACATGAAGGATCTGGTCACCGGACGCCCATACACGACGGAAACGGTCATTCAACCTGACGCCGACGAATTCTTAATATTGGCATGCGATGGGGTAAGTCTCGATTTCCAATCATCCTTTCGGCCAGACCTAACGTCTTTCCACAGCTCTGGGATGTCTGCTCCGACCAAGAAGCCGTCGACCTCGTCCGCAACATACAGGATGCGCAAGACGCGAGCAAGAGACTCGTCGACTTCGCCCTCTCCCGCTTCTCCACCGACAACCTGTCCTGCATGATCGTGCGCTTCGACAACAAAGCTCTCCTGGAGCAGATGCGCCTGGATCAGCCCCCATCCGCTGATGCCGAGCCGAGAGTATCCGCCGATGGCGCCAAGGACAAGTCCGTCGGCGTCGGACAGACCGGGATCAGCGAAGCCGACGCCATCGTGCGCGACGCGGCGCGAAAACAGGGCGAAGCAGGTGAGAGCAACGCCGTTGAGGACATGATTATCGAGGAAGAGCAGGTCGATGTCGAGGACCCCGGTCCGGAGTTGAACGCGGAGGCGTTGAGGGAAGCGCAGGCGAAGCGGAAATCCGCGGGGACGACGACCACGGATCCGTAAGACATGATTGGAATGAGTGCATACGATTATGGGAAGGAGGACATGGCGGGATGATTACGGGGATGGTTTCATGGGCGGAGAAGGATGTTCGCGGCGGCGTTTTTTCGTTGTGGGTTTTCAATGGCATTTGATACGTACGCTTTGTTCATGGGAAGTTAGTCCCTTTATTCAATGGCTCGGGTAGCATGAAGGTGGTTTCGAACCAGTCGGTCCACTGGAGGTAACGCGCATTGCGGATATGAATCGGGAATTTGTTAAGTGTGCCATGCTGCTGCTCCTGAAAATCAATTGAAGTTATTGGCATACATCTCAGGAGGTACCTTAAGTGTCAGACTGGTTCATTAGCAAATCTCTTCCTCCTGTCGAGCGACGCTGTCTCGGTGCATAGCATGATAATATTCGTAATCCCATGATCCGGTATCGTTGCAATGTTTGAAAGGATGGGAACTGTCAAGAGCCAATTCAACGCATCGGCAAGCAACTATAGCCTCAAGTCATTTGAATCACACAGGTGTTGAAACAGGTTCCTCGTCAACTACCATTGCCTCACTTCAAAAGCCGGGAGTTCGTCATTAAAAGCTATCTCCAACGGCCGCGTAAGCTACCCGTGGGCCGTGATGCTCGTGCTCTATGACGCTCCGCCGTCCCCCAAACCGCCGGGCGCTGACGACGCTCCAGTCAGGCCATCTGTGATACCTATGCACGAATCCTGCCCATCCGACAGGGAAGACATGTTTAGGGCGAAGGCTCATCCAGTCGATGAATCTAACCGCCCCGGCGCGTCACGGCATCCGAAACCCGATGTCAGCCAACACCGTTCCGCGTGCGAGAGGGCTTGGCCGCTTGGCGGAAAGTGTGACGGATGAAGCGGAGGATTAACGAGATGTCTCAACAGGGCTGAGGTTCCGAGATTGTCGGAGGTTGGATACGCGGACTGGAGGTATTGGAGGGGATGGGAGTCGTGATGATGGGCAATTCGTTTCCTTGCCGCGCTCGACTGTGTGGAGTGACTGTGCTGCCTGGGTGAGAGATACTCATAATCAATAATATGAATTAATATCCATAATGTAGCACGGTCCTAGGTGGCTGTGGCTGCATGACGTCCCTGCCGTTTGCTGACGCCACATCTATGACGTTACCATCCACCCCACTTAGCAACCACACAGGATTCCTACACTGAGACCCAGATCTGATCTGCTGCTGAACCTGCTGGAGTGGGTGGTTTGGTGCGGCGCAGGATTGGTGACAGCATACCTTGCATGGGAGCAGGTTATCACTTGTCAGTGTGATGGAAATCTAGAACTTATGGAACCCAGTACAAATACCTGACCTCCGCTCACCTTTCCTTTCTTCTCACCACTTTTTTCCCACTCTACCCACACACCTTGAGCTACTACCATCAGAACCACGCACACGTCCAACTGTTTTCCCACTTCTCAATCGTATACCACACCACGGTAATCTTTCGATACCAACTCATTCAACATGCCGTTCACCGCAAGGTAAACCGGACTCCCCAGCTCCCCGGAGCGCCTCGGAATGCGCAAACTGTTGCTGACACTTCCACCAGCGACATCATCAAGATCTTCTTCGCCATCTTCCTCCCGCCGCTAGGTGTCTTCCTTGAGCGCGGTTGCAATGCGGACTTCTTCATCAACATCCTCCTGTAAGCGCTTCCACGAAACCACCCGTTTTCGACCTTGCGAAGGAGCTCAACGCTAACCAATCCGCAGCACAATCTTGGGTTACATCCCGGGTATTATCGTAAGTTTTGTTATATCTTCTACTCGCGAAGGTTAATGCTGACGGATGGGTAGCACGCGCTGTACATTATTCTGAAATTCTAAGACGGGGGGAGCGCAGGGGTGGATGGAGTGATGACGCCATGGTGATGGCATGAGTGGACGCTATCGTTCGTCGGGCATAGATGTCAATCTTTCACGACGATCTGGAGTCTACAGACTGTTTTATGACCGCTGCCGCCAACTATCGACGCATTAGACACTCCTAATGGCGTTGGTGAGGGCAAGGTCGATGCTTTACGTATTGCATTTGTCGGGGACGAGCCTTTAATCGATTGGGGTTGATGATACCCTTCGGAGTGGACGAGCGCTACGAACCTTGTTTTCCTTGTCATTAAACGCTGATTGCTACTTAGATAGCAGATGGAATGATACCTTGAAATTTAATTCAGAATGGCCTAACTATTTCGATTCGAATCGTTCCCCTTGTTACAGTGTCCACCCGAGCGTCTTACCGCGTGTATGTGAAGGAAAATCGAAAACAAGCCAACTCATCACCCAGCCCCTTGTTTCGCTCAGCATTAGAAAGTCATAGCATTTGATTATCAGAGAATTATGATGATGCGTTGCAAATCAATAATCTCCCATGATAATTACCCCTAGTTTTCCTTATCCCTCGCCTTTCCCTCCAACCGAGGAGCGAATGCCGGAACCCAGGCACTTCCGTGACACGGAGAACAGAATCACATATGTCCCTTGGATGCTCTCCTTGCAGGGCCCTAGCCGTCGACCTTACTATCGCTCCTCCTCCGTTCCGCCCGTTTCAGCCTCTCCACCTTCGCCCGCCAAAAGCTCGCCACCCTCTCCGCATCCGACCATTTCATCCCCAAGTCCCGTTCCTCGATCATCCCCCATCTCTTATCCCTGGACTCCGTCAAAGTGAACCTTACCCCTTCATCCTCCCCTTTCACGGCTCGGATGGTCCCGCACTCATCGAACGCTCGCGCGGCGACGGCGATGTGTTTCGCCGTCTCCGTCGAGGACGTGCTCCCTCCCCGTCGCTCGTACTTGGCGCGAAGGGCCTCGTAGTCCTTCTCCAATTGTTTCTCGCGCGCGCGGCATTCATGCAGTTCGCGGCGGGTGCGCTCGAGTTCGGCGTAGATGGTGCCGACGTTGAGGTGGCGTTTTCGTGCTGGAGAGATTTGCCCTTGTGGGATGGCTGCCTGAGACCCGCGTGCATCGCCGTGACGGGATTCTCTACATTCTGCTTGTATGGGCGGAATAGAATCACCCGGCTTGGAGGACCCATGTGACGTAACGCGTTCCCTCTGCGCCCAATCTTGTGCTAGGCCGGTGTGGCTCGCTGCAGATACTGCGGCGTTGATCTGGGTTTCGTTTGCAATCGGTCTTTGAGGGGATGAGTGGGTCGATCGGGTGGGTACACATGCAGTTGCAAGGTTTTTATGTTGAATTTGGGCACGCCGTGGTCGTGTTTCTTCCAAGGTGCGATGGAAGTTCCCAGGTAGTGGTTGTGCATGACGCATAGGCCCTGCCTGGGCCTGAGACTGTGTGTTGCGATTATGGCTGCTCATCAAACGAGGAGCCTGACTCTCCCCAGGAATTCGCGGAATGTGAAAGTGCTCAGGGCCGCGATGTGCGGAGTCCAGATGAAAGATGCTCTGTCCATCCGATTGGGAGGGTGACGTGGTGTCATGGATGTAGAGGTTCTCGTTCTTGTGCATATCCTGGGATGTTTCATTGATCGGCGGGAAGGGGATACGGTCTAGACGGTCGTTGTCTCGCTTGGGAGAGGACGGTAGAAAGCGAGAAGTGATGGCAGAGTCCAGTCGATCGTCTTCACGGGTAGGCGGGAGTTGAACTTGTTGCGAACGGGGTGTCCAGTTCTCCGCCATGCGTGGGCCATTCCTAACACGTTCACGACTCTCCTTCTTTCTCACCCGGCGTTGTTCATAGCCTCGCCTGCGATCGTGTGAAGGTGTTGCGCTTTGTTGGATGAGGTGTGCTGGTCGCATGCCGGGGCTCTGTGGGTGAGGCTGATAGATATTGGCTCCGACATATTGCGCAGCATGCTCGACCCTCAACCTCTTTCGGGATATGCGGAATTTTGGCGGGCTAACCTCCGGCTGTCCTGCGGAGAACTCAAGTGACTGGAGTCCTTTGTTTACGTTGGTAGTCTGGTTGGGGTGTGCCTCAGGCTCGGGTTCCCTAGTAAATCGGTCGAGCTTTGTCGGTCCTGAAAGTACAGTTTCAGGGTTCGTGACCACCTCAAGAGCTTGGTAGATTGCGTCTCCGAGGTTCTTTTCGTCGTCTGGCGGTGCCTTCCGAAGGAGCAAAGAGGTCCGGGGGATTTCTTTTGAAATTGGCTGTTTCTCAAGATCCTCCATATGGCCAGCTGGTTTGACACCATGATCGGTGATATTTTCAAAGGTGTTGGAAACGGCCAAGGATGTGTCATAAGAAGCGCCCGACATTCTGTGTGCTGAAAACTCAGCAGTCAATCCAAGACTAAATCTGGAGGATGAAATTGGAGGGATGATGTAGTTGAGACTTGACTGTGTTCTCCGTCGATCGAACTGGGCAATGTCCTGTTCGTGAGAGCTAGTGAGGAGCTTGCCGATATCTTCAGAGTGATGTCGACGGTGGCCGTTTGCAGACACGCGAGATAGCTCAGAGCGTAAACGCCTGCCCTTGCTTCCAGTAATCGGTCCGGACGGCCACGGCAGATAGCACGTTCCAGGAGCTGTGACTTCCTGGATGGCCTTGATTATACATTCCCAGGAAGTAATGAGCTTCTCCGCAACGGCTCCACACATCATTGTTCTCCCGAACTCGCACACAATAAGCAGCGCATCTTTCGACATAGGGGTCCCCGGAGTGCTGTTTGCATGGTCTGGAGATCCTAGGCTAGTCTCGAAATCGCTCATAGAGGGAGTAGGAGCAACGTCGCTACTTATAGCGATCCCATCGGTGTGATTCGCAAGGAGTAACGGCGCAAACACGACGGCGAGAGCTCGAGAGCTCATTGCCTCCGATGACTGCTTTGGTGGGCTAAGATGGTCGACCGGAGTGACTTGATCCTGCTTCAAATATGCCAGTAGTCCAAAAACAGCAGAGATCAGTGCCAGTCTATGTGGGCATTCGATTTGAAGTAGAGCAGCTGCCACCTTCTGTGGATCGACACTTGGGTTCGGTGACGCATTGCTTGATTTGGAGGCGTCATATTGAATCGCAGATTGTAGTTGCTCGAATACCTCGATCGATCCGAGGATGCCGCCCGGCAATTCTGAGAGAAGCTTCTTGAAAGTCGAGGCGATGTCATGGATGTTGTATGCGACGCTGGTAGGAAGAGCAGGTTTCCGAATCGTTAACTCAATATCGCTCAAATGGGTCGTGTCCGGTGCTTGCATCTGCGAGAGGAAGTGGTCGTGTAGTGCGCCGACTGTTCTGATTTGCCCAGGGATTCGAAAGATGCCAGGAACGTCGAGGCCTGTGAAGAGTGTCAACTCAAAGACACTGCCATAGAAGCGTCATAGATGGAACGATTCCAAACTTACCGTGCTTTACAAGGTACTTCGCCGTAGCGGCAAAGCAACTTGGTATGGCCAACTCGGCAGCGGCAACATTCTGAGGAAGATGCAACAAACTGACTCCGCCCACTCGCGCCAGGTCTTCCAGAGAGTGAGGAAACTCAAGAGGGAGTTTCGGGTTCTCGTTGTCCGAAGAGGAGTTTCGTCGCCGACCGAATTTACGAGCCAGCCAGGCTCTCGTGTTCTTAGTCCTGTCCATTGGAATCCACGCAAGCAACGACCGTGACGGATGGATGTCAAGAACGAGAGAGGGTGGGATCCCAAACTGATTTTTTAAGCTGATTGAAAGGTATCGAAGTTCTGTAGCTGTAATTTCTCGTGCAATAAGAGTAAGTTTCTTGATGCAAAAGTTTCTCCATGGAGGTGCAATTATCTGGTTAAGGAGTGCACGCTGCGTTGCACTTGCCTCCAGAGGCTTCAGATTGGGATTTTAGCAGGAGCCTGGACTCGAGAAACACCAAACAAGAGCAGCTGTGCCCAAGAACGGTGTCTGACCGCAATAAGTTCAAATGCGGTAGAAAGAGTGAGAGGGGGCGAAGCGGATTGAGAGGAGAATATGTAGTGTCAGTTGGAAATTTCACTTTGACAACCACTGGAACTGCGCAAACAGAAGGAATCGACGTGAATGTCGCCTACCATCCCAGGATTGGGTTCATCTTTGACTACTCACAAGAAAGCCGTTATCGATTCATACAATATTGGAAATGAAACAGCTCAGCAACCGTCTGATCAACGCCGCCGATACGTACCGATTCATTCACCTTACCCATAATCGGGTCATCAAGGACAACCTAACACGTGCAGGTTTGAGAACCTATCCATTCTTGAGCTATCATTTATTCCGGATTGCCGTTATCCATTGCATCGCATTCCATTCATAATATTCTGCCTCCTCATTCAGAGGCCGGACCCAATCATCGGAGGAACGATGCCCTGTTCGTCAATAAAACCCAAACCAGTCTTGAGCCCCGACCCGCACAAGATCCGCAAGTGCGAAACTTTCAATACTGCCCTTCTTCACCTTCGAGAAGAATGTATTCGAGGATGTCACTCAAGGTTAGGACACCCTTCAAGCGGAGTTTATCGTCGACGATGGCGAATCGATGAACGCGTGATTTGCGAATCGTATCGAAGATGGTATCAAGACGATCATCGGCAGAACAAGTGTAGATCCCGGAGAAGTCCTATGCTTCGGTTAGTACTTGATACTGATAATGTTCGGTGCATTCGACTAACGTCCGCCCTCTTCAGTATCGCTGCGCCTACGGTAAGGTTCAGATTGTTGTCATAGTCCGTCTCCCCTTTGATCAAGGTGATGACATCAACCGCCTCGAACACGTTCAGCAAAATACCTGGAGATTGTGTCAGTTATTGCTGGGGAACACTCAATCACGGGCGTTCAAACCTTCTTTGTCCAAGATTGGAACGCTGGAGATATTGTATCGCACAAGCATGTGGATCACGTCCATGACTGGTGTGTCCATGGTGGCAGTCTGAATGTTCTCATACGTGCCGACATTAATGGCTTGAAGCGGCTTCCTCAGCATAGCCGTCTCCTTAACGTTGACAGCAACAAATTTGAGGATGCGATACTGGGTCACCACGCTAACCACCATAGATCGCTGGGTTTCGTCGTCAACATCCACTAAGGGAATACGACGTGCACGAGACTTGAGCATCTTGCGGCATGCTTCGTAGAGCGGTCGCTCTGGATGAATCGAGACGGTCTCCGGGGGTTGGACTCCAATGGCTCGTTCGACTTCTATTACACCTATCAGCAAGTAGAGTCTCGATGTACATGATGATCATACCTCGAAGACTGCTGAGTCGAAATTGGCCAATTTGGCCCATCGCATCCGGGTTCTGCCAGTAATACTGGATAACATTGATGTAATCGGAGGTTGTGAGTAGACCAGCGAATGTGGATGACTTGGAATCCCATAGCGGCGCTGATACGATGCCTTCTTAGGAGTTAGCCTTGACCTACTAAGAGAAGAGTTGATCATACCATTTTGGATCAAGATATCCAAGCTCTTCTTGACCAGAAGTCCCGTGTCAAACACGATGAGCCGGAAGCTCAGTGGAAGGACATCATAACTTGTTCGAACCTTCAAGAAAGCTCGGAGGGCTCGCTGTTGACGTTAGCTTCCTGATCCTTGTTGATGATTACTCCAAATGACAGCGTATCATTGTCAACTTATCACCAATTCTTGGTGTAGCAAACAAGGGCAATGGTTTCTCTCATTCCGTCACCGCCTTTCTCCTCTAGCAAACAAGTCAACAAGAGAGAGCTATACGTACCAGGCCATCCATTTGCTCCACGTCCAAAGGTGTGAGTGGCTTCATTTTTTCCTCCACGGGTGTCACAGCCAGTACTGGTCGTGACGTCCGCCGTAAATAATGAGCTGGACTTACGAACGGCGCAGGTACGGCGGGAACTCCGCTGGTAGCGGGTGGAAAAGTGACTGGAGGATTGGGTACATCTCCAGGCTGCGATGATACTACCCCCGCGGAATGACTAGCGTGGTACGGAGCCTGCTGAGAGTTTCCGGAAGGTTCTGCAGCATCAGCTGGGCGGTGAGGCTTCGCATCGCCAGAACCTGACATGATCGTGGCGTTTTGAACGCTTGCAAGTTCGATGCGGTCGTGGGGTGTTACAATTCTCGGATTCGCGCCTCTAATATGCAGCCAACAGGAGGTCAGGCCGGGTTGTGATGCATACGTTTAGAAGCCAGAACGTTGTGAGGAGGCTGCTCGGTTGAGCATGGCCCCGAGGCCGTATTTCTTCTTGCAAGTCGGTCGATTTCGTTTAGAGGCCAATTGACTTGGTGAGAGGAATCACAAATAGTTTGTACTTCGTTTGAGTCCCGTAAGTTGGTTACCAGTTAATATCCGTGTCTAATGTAAGAGCTCCGCGGCGGAGCTGCCGGTTGGGGTGGGAACTACAAGCCCGCTTCCGCTCCTCCATCAGCTAATTCACGTGATCACAGGGAATTTTCACGTTTGGGCAGACATTGTCTTACGTCGCTTCTAGAGATATGAAGATACTGTCTTATATTCCTTTTATTCAATTGACTAGTGAATAATTACAAATCTTTGTTTACTTAGGCTAAAGTAGGATGTAAAAGATGAAGACCTTTCAATTCCGTCCACCCAAGAAAAAGCGCCCATTGTCAGTCACTTCGTCCAAGATAGGTGGCGCATCTCAAGTTCCACTGTGCAAGTCATCATCTTACAATTGATATCGTTGAGTTTGAATGCTCCTTATTGAGTCTAGAGGTAGTAGAGGATGCGTCAAGCACATTTAACCACCGATTGCGCATTTGCAGCGGCTATTATTTTCCTACCGGCATCGATCACACATAGTCATTTATTCAAATCAACACTCATCACATCAATCATCAATAATGGTCAGCGCTTGGTCGTTACTCGTTAGCCTGAAGATTCCAAGTATGGCTTGAGTTAGGATTACACAGGAACCTGCATCCCCGCAATCCTGGTGGTATGCTACGACTAGGATGAATGCAAGATCCCACTGCTTATAAACCGAATGCATAAATACCGAGGCACGCAGTTCGAAGCCATCTAAACACCGATCCTACATCAATTGTTATAAATACTCATTCCGCCATTACCTACTCCTTTTCAACTGGCAACAACCTCATTATCAGATGGATCGCGTCATAGTCATTCTTGGATCGGGGCCGGGGATCGGTGTTGGAGTTGCGTCCCATTTCGCGGAACAAGGGTTCAACAGGGTAGCGTTGGTGGCCAGAAACACTGAGAGGTTGGCAATCGATGCTTCCAGGGTTAAATCGGCTGCAGAGGCGGCAAAGAAGGACGTTACTGTGAAGACCTACTCTGTCGATGTCACCGACGTGGCCAAATTTGAAGGGGTCCTTGGAAATATCGTGCAGGAGCTTGGGAAGCCCGAAGTGGTTGTGTATAATGCTGTCCGAATAGGAAGAGGGTCGTTCTTTAAGCAAACCGAGGAGTCCGTGAACTATGATTTCAAGGTGAGGCATCCTAAGGGTTCCCAAATTGGACATGCACAAACAGCCCGCCCCACTCCATCTGGATCGCAAAACCCTCCCATTTCGCGTTGCCTAAGGAAAGACCACTGACTAGATAAACTAGATCACAACTCTTGGGCTTTATACGACCGCACGCGTCCTGATGCCTCATTTGCTCTCCCATGTGGGATCAGCTGGCCGAAACCCTGCTCTTCTAGTCTCCAGCGGGGGTCTATACAAGACACCGCATCACGCACTATTCTCGCTATCATTATCGAAAGCTAGTCAGCACAACATGACTGAAAGCTTATCGCAGAGATTTGCGGGTGAGGGGGTTCACGTGGCGTCGGTAGTCGTCCATGGCCTGGTGAGGCCCGATAGTCCCCATTTCAGTCCAAGTAAGATCGCCGAGGTGTTCTGGAAATTGTACGGACAGGGAGCAGATGGGGAAACGGATGTATGGGTCACAGACGGAACCGATCCAAAGCTTTGAGGAGTTGTCCCATCTGAAGTCGAAGAAGTATTGCACATTCCTCCCTCGCAGAAGGAGTTGCGTGTATATATTTTAGGCCATATAGCCTGGGGACGTGTATCAAGCTGGTTAGATCCAATTTCTATCCGGAGGAGACATTTAGTTTGGTACGGACTCATTCGCAGTCACAGCCTCTGTGTCCTACCATTTGCCGACGAGTTTGATGGTTGAATCTATCCCCCAGGCGTTGGAACGCACAAATCGACATATCATGTAAATTGTCCTTGGCTAGACATCTCTGGATATGTTTAACTACAACTGATGATGTGGCCCGCGCTTCTCCATGAAGAAATAAATCCCTTTATCGAACCCGATGACTTCAACTCCTTCTGAAGTACCCTAATATAACCTTATATGTATCTCTGCGACTGATGCTCTGTGGCGCCTACACTGAACGACGATCTTTGCAGACACAACCGCCATAACGAGGGTCAAGGACTACATTAACTCGATATTGGAGGTAAGGCAATTGCGAAAAACACTGATTGATTGTCCTACTAACTGATGTACGTCTTGAGTAAAGATGTGCCACCTTTGAATGAATTCCCGAATAGTGGACCGCCACATCCATCCTTCCTCCACGAAATCCATCTTTGTATTGTCCCGATCTCCCCTCGCTACCCATGGGGCCTTCAAGTTTCTCCTCATCGTAGAGAAAACGAGTTCGAAGGAAGCGAATCTCCAACGCACACGACCCTCGTAAGATTCCTACTTGACCACCGTGACAAGACCCGAGCGTGCCTCCGGTTCAGTGAGCTTAACTTGAATCCCAGGCATGTTCCGCACTATCGGAGAAGAAGGCGCCGCTAACGAGTAGCCTGGCAACAAGTTTATTTCCCATCCGTTCCAGATCAGCCCCTGTGTTGGGAGTAATTACAGGGAATGCCGAAAAGTGATTGGCTGGTGGTGCAGCTATGGCCATCATTATCACACCCCTCAGGCTTGGCTATTGGTAACTGAACCGAAACCGCGTTTATTTTCTTGGTGACGAGCCGCCCTATGATATAACCTGTGTCGCAGGAATTTATAGGGTTCCCGCCAACCTCTCGATCGTCTTGAGGTACTTCACCGCCAATGCCCAACAGCACATCGGCATTCTTGTGATTATGGACCCTGGGGAGTCTTTCCCAGGGGTGTCGATATACTTTATGAATGTCACAGTGCTAATAAGGAGGGATTTTGGATGGGTCTCAAAGGTTTACTAGCTAGTCTCTGACGAAACTAAAGACGAAGAGGAAGATAAAAGAAAATCAAACAAAAGGAGGGGAAATATCTACAGGTCTGTAGGCAGTGAATTCCCGCCATGTGTTCCCCTGGCACATGATACTATCGTGAGCCATTCATCTGGCCATCAGGCATCGATCTCAGAACACGAAAAGTGCGACTGTGACAATGGATATACTAATAAGCTCGACAAAACGGCCAGACGATATATCCTTGAAGGGGGGTGCTAGAACAACAAGGCTGGTTTTGAGAGCTAACTTTACATGTCGGTGATAATATACCGTAGACTGGACTTTTGACTTTTGGTCCTATGACTTTTCTGGCGCTCCTATATTTCAATCGAATTGCTGGTATAGAGTAGATCAAGCATTAGCAAGTATATAAATAATACGTAGCAGCAGTGATATATTCGGGATTGTAGAATGAAAGACTTGAGCTTCGGTTGAGCTTTTGCAGAAAGGAATTGGAGCTGAAGTTCTCGTCATTCAGTTTGTTCTGTGTTCCTACAGCGTCCATGGTCGGTGGTAAGGTTAGGCCCATGAGCGCGTCGATCCTGTTCCCATCGGGACCCAATAGTTGGCCAAAGGGCCCGGACACCAGGTTCGTGTTTGCATGGTAATGTAGCTCCCTCACGGGCTTGGACCAAAGTAAAAAGAAGCTCGCTAAACCCATCCTGTGTGGTCGGTGATGACTTATAAAGAAACAAGATGATAGACTTAGAGGCATACAACTCAAGCAAACGCGATATAATTCAATACCATAAGATGATTGGCCCGTGGGTATACAACGGTTTGCTATGTCATCAAATTCAGATCCAATCATCCAAGTGTGCATGCCAAGGCCAAATCCGTAATAACTACAACATCACCTACCCCCCAATCTGTGGTAAATGGCATAATCGATTCAGTCGATTCAGTGGACTCTAATTAATCTTAGTAGACTATAGTCGACTCTAGTGGATTAAAATTATTCTATTTATCTAGTCATCGATCCTAATGCTATTAAAAGTAATAATAAGCGTTAGTCTGTCTAGTTTGTGCGGTAGGTCAAGGAGAAGGGTCAGTCCCTGCTCTTGGTAGAGAACAGTCCTTTTTTTTTAAAATGGCACGGTGGCTGAGTGGTTATAGCGTTAGACTCGAATAAGCAAGTTCATCTAATCCGTTCGCGGGCGCAGGTTCGAATCCTGCCCGTGTCGCATATCTTTTTACAAAAATTCTTTTTGAAATATTCGGAATTGAACCCGGTGCTTTTTTGATATTAACAATCGTTGTGGTTGTGCATAGACGGAGGCATAATTAGAAGGTGCGAACATCGCTCCTGCGTTTTGTTCGAGTCAGCGCAAGAGGGTTGAACTAAATTACTAAAAAATCAAGGCACTGCACTGGCCCCTTGACAATCGATACCCTCCCACGCCTCCCTCAGCCTACGACAACAGAGAGTCATATCGACCCAGTTTTGCGAACTAGAATACAAAATTGTAATTCTATTAATGGAAGCAGCAGGTGGAAAACCGTAATAATTACTGTGTGAATTTTGACGCCCTTGCGAGATGCTTCAGGCTCATGAATTTATTTTCTTCCCCTCCTGAACTGACATGTTGCATAAGATCCACTCTGCTGTCCAAACCAGTTGTTGATTGGTGGGACGAATAACAACAACATGGACGACTGCCATCAAGGAATTGATTATCCTCTATTCCGTAAACACGATCGCATAATAACGCGCTTGATATCATTGTAAATATTACAATGATGGTTGCTTGCTTTCAATGAGCGCGCGTCATTCGAATCCGTTGGCGGATATTTTCCCAAATATAATCACGACTTCACGGCAATTCAAGGCGCGACACGGTACCCACCAAGGTCACTCAAACCACCGACGCCCTCGGCGGCCAACTGCATGTCTAGATGGACAACCCTATCGATGACTCTGTGATATCAAATCTCACAAGTCTCGAAGATGACACGGACGAATTCGGCAGGTTCCTTATACAACGAAAGCGCGACGAACTACGATTAAGGGAAGAACTATCAGGCAATGCCAGACCCTTCCGCCAGGGAAGACCGCGTCCGCTGGGTCTCCTGACCGCGTCAAACCTCGAGAAATATGGTCCGAATACGACTTACAACAATCTGGCTGGAAGTTCTCGAAGTACGAGCAGTATAGAGCGATTGGAGCCGCCGTTGAACGTTCCTCGAAACTGGAGCGCAAAGGCGCGCGAGAGGACAGATTGGTTGCGCAGAATGAGAAATCTGGACAACAATGATACTCCTCGGGGGACAGGCCGAGACCGCGGTCGTGAAGAAACGTCGAGTCCGGAGGATTGGGCAGCTTTAGCATCAGAGATCCCGATTCCTTCGGTGGAAGACAGCCCTCTCCAGTCGCGCAATGTATCGAGGCGAAACACTCCCGGAACAGCGAGTACCGAAAACATAGCCGTATCAAGTCTGCCAGACTGGGACCTGAGCGATGATCTGTCTGCGAACTCTATCCTAGCTTCCACTCCAGCCGTATGGACACGGAATACAAAGCTCGAGGACATACACAAGCGGGAGCTGGAAGGACCAAGCGAGCCGATGAGCGCGGCTCGAGCCCGTCTCTCTGCTCGAAAATCTAGGGCAGCATCCAGCCAATCTATTACCCCAAAAAACCTGCAAGACGATGGCATGGCAACCTCTTTCACGCACCCTGCCGAGCAACATTTGAAGACGTCAACGCCCGAAGCTTTCCGTAACCGAACACCAATCCCTCGGTTCCCCAGGTCTATGGTATCTTTATCACCAACGCGTGCACAGGGAGAAATAACGCGGGCGTCGCCAGCTGCCGTCTACAAGAGTTCAGAAACAGTTGGAGGTATCGACGACACTACAGAACTTGCTCGGGCTACCCTAGCAATAAATCGCGGCAAACATGGCCGTAAAGATTCTCAGGAGTTACTTCGAAGATTAGCAAATGCTACCAGCGGCACTCCGAGTCCACGGCCAAGACCAGAAGTCGAGAAATCACCGAATGAGTTGATGGCGGCTGGGAGAGAAGCGCAAGATAACGCCAAATCTTTACCATCAGAGGATGAAAAGTTGGACGTGCCTCAGAATGATGACCGCGGCAGACGCTCACTTGATATTTTGAAGCCGAACACTGAGACGAATGACGACCGACAGAGCACAAACCGGCCATTCTCTCGTGCACGACGTACCCGTCCTGCACCCTTTAAGGACCTTGCATTCCAAGATCACGCCGAAGTTCTTGATGAGCTGCAAACAAACCCAGTCGGAGATGGTGCCTCGAAACCGCCAGGAAACGAAGCGCGGGAACCAAAGACCCCAGTAGTAACTGGGGCATGGATCAACACCCCTGATCCAAAGATTTCCGCTTCTGTAAAGAGCTCCAGGTTCTCTTCGCCGCAGAAAGCGAAAGAGAAGAAAGTCAAAGAGAACGAACATCCCAAGGCGTCAAGAGAAATGCCTTCCGTATCTCCTCCGCGTCAGAAAGTTGGTGTTGACATCCAAAAATCTCCATCTCGGTCTAAGGGTCGGATATCCGAGCCGCCACCGCTCCCTCCCTCCGCACTCGCTCACATTCTTTCTACCTCTGGAAACAACTTTGGTGACTCAACCATTGATTCTCTGGAAGGAATACTCCACCCATCCGGCGACACCACCACTATCCCGGACCCAAACACAATACTTCTACCGGAGTCTGTCGATGATCCGGATGACCAACCCGTAGATGAGGACGACACTCTGCAAGGTTTCCCAGAATCTTCTAGGGGCGTCCGAACTGATGCAGAACGCCGACGAAGAGCGGAATCATTTGCTTTGCGGGACATGAATTCGCGCCTACGACTCGCAAGACAGGGCATTCGCGATGCGAAGCGTGGGATTCGAGACCTGGAAAACAAAGTTGAGAAGTCGGCAACGCCAACAAGCCCACAGCCTACGGTACCGGCTACTAAAGGACCTGAAAAGCAGCCAAGGGGTAATCCATCGACTGTACCACCCGTCCCGCCGCTCTCGCACTGTCCTCATTGCAACATGCCTATTCATGTTACTGCTCCATCAATACCGCTTTCATTCTCATCTATCGCCTCCTTCCTGTTCTCGCTCTTCTTTCTCCCGGCGCCTCCCACCTCTCGCCTCCCTTATCGACCGACCAGGCTCGGCTACGTCACGCTATTCATCGTCCTCTGGGCTATCATCGAGCAGAACCTATGCAACGCATACTGCCATCCGAGGTACACCCACATTAAAACCACGCCACTCGGAATCGCCTCGGACGCACCGGAATTCCCCATTGTCACCCTTACCTTCATCTGGCGCGCCATCAGCCCTATCCTCCGTCCGTTCACTCCCATCTACGAAGACATCCTGTCCCCGATCCTCTCTCCCTTCTCCACCGTCGCCCTCATTCTTGCCCGTTCAATGTCAGGTATCCATGGCCTCGGTGCGTGGGGTCGAGACGACTGGATGAGCGGGACCGGGGTTGACGCATATAGCTACGGGATGGGCTTCAGTCCACCCCCACCCACGGCGTGGAGCGAATGGTGGGCGCGGATGGGACCGAAGATCTGGGGTGACGAATGGAATGCGAGGGACGAGAGGATGTGGGCATGGTCAGAGGCGAACGGGAAGCGGATTCAGGAGACGACCAGCGAAGGAAAGGGCAAGTTAGAGAAAGCGCCCCCGCTGCAAGAGGAGCGAGACCGGGTGGACAAGGAGACTACGAAACCGACGAGCCAGGTTCACTATCAGCCGGTGGAAGAGAAGGCTCAAGAGCCGGCTCCTGACCCCTGGAAGGATGAGACGGTCAATATATGGGAGTCGGCCAGCATATGGGAGAACGTGGCCGATAAGGGCGAGGAAAATACGAAGGGTGAAGGCGGATGGGGTGGTTGGTGGTCCTCGAAAAAGGTACCTGTTCATGACCCGGATGATGTGGGAATGGACCAGGATGAGGAACTCTGACCTTCCCGTACGCATCTGTGTTAACATTGTTCTGCGGTTTAGGTCTGGAACTGGGTATTGAATGCGAGCATGGCGTTGAGGGAGCATTTACTAGCGCTGCTCTCCCGGTTTTGGGGGTAGCATGCAGGGCATTTATATTGTATTGATTGCGAGCGTATGTTCGAGTTCGAACGGTTGCGAATGACGCACATATCGATGCTATGGCGAGGGGACGGGACAGGATGACGTCCCATTCCGATATTTGGCATATTTCATGTCATACATCAATAGTCGAAATGCCACGAGAATTTAAGATATTCGTTTGGGTCTAATAATATATGGTATGCATGATGCATGCAGCAGGTATTGAAATGCTCTATGCTCGCTCATCATGGCATTCATTTCGCCAATCATTCCCAGAAAACATGATAGAACCAGACCTCTAAATCGATGGTATCAAGGACTCTCTGCCGCTATCTTTCTCCTTGCTTTGCTAACGCTCCTCGTGACCCGTGCCCGACTAGCCGCTCTTCTCAACCCGCCTATGACGCCTCTCTCCTCCCGTTCTTCCGTATCCACCAAACCAGGCACCATCAACACACCGGCAGCGCTGGCGCTCCCCTTCAGCAACCGCCGCCGCCACCGTCGTCGCTCGTCGATGAGCTCTTGGTTCACGCTTCCGAACCCCTTCCGCTTCCAGCACGCCTCCATCAGCATGTTCACGTCGAGCATTTTCCGCGGCAGCGTCTGCACGACCTGGAACACTTCCATGGGGTCCTCGATGGCGCGGATGGACGGCTCCCCGAGCTTGAAGATGGCGAGGGACACGCGGAAGAGCGTCTTGCTGCCTTCATAGAAGAGGCTATCCCAGACTCGGAGCGTAGACTCGATGGGCAAGGTGCCGATGAAGAGCGACATGAACCACGGGGTGGTGGCGAGCGAGACGGTGGGAAGTCGAGGCTGGGCGGGGCCGAGTCCCGGCGCTCCCCGCTTACCGGGAGCGGGATTGAGATCGGCGGGGTCGCCGTCGTCGATTCTGTTCCAGACAGCGGGGAGATGTTCGCGGAGGAGGTCCATGAGCACGCCGATGTCGACGTTGGCTTCGAGGACGCGGGCGTGGGTGCCTGGGAGGTGGACGGATGTAATGACGTCGAGGAGGATAAACGCCTTTTCTTCGTCAGATTTGAGGAAGAGTAGGAGAAGCCCGGCGATGAAATTGAGGGATTGGCAATAACCGATTTGCGGGTTGTGCAGGGCGAAGGCGCGGAGAACGCGTCGGAGGGAATTGAGGATTGGAGGGTCCGGAGGATCAGGCCATGACTCGGGAGACGACTCGGGAGATGAAAGGGGTGTGGTGGGAGGATCGGGCTTAAAGCTGATGTTGTCGGGGAAGGTTCGGTGTAGGTCGCGTTCGATATGTTCGCGGTCGGCATCATTGAGTCCGCCCTCATCTTCGGGTTTCTCGCATCGTCGAACCAATTCCCAATACACGCCTTGCATTCGAGCCAGTCGGCCGGGACCTCCGGCATACCAGAACCAGGCTGCTCCTCGCCACTCAGGAGGGATGCCTTTTCGAACATACCGCTTGACCTTCTCACTCTTAGGAGGAAATCGGATTGGATCGTCGGTCATCAGCCCGTATGCTCTCATGAGCGCATACCACTTCTTACGCCGTCGTTCGATGTATTGTGTGTAATTTGTATTCCATGCATCGTATTCGGCCTTCGAGATGTACTGATTCGACTTCTTGAACCCATATCGATCTCTAGGAACAGGGGCGGCTGGTCGAGGGTGGGTATTAGGATTAGGGTTAGGATTAGGATTTGAATTAAGATTAGGATTAGGAGTTGGATTCGGATTCGGATTCGGATCTCGGCTTTCAAAGATCTGAGCGGATGTCCGCACGATGTGAGCTGGTTCTTCCACAGGCGGTGCGAGGGTCGACTTTGCCTTGGGCTTTGGTGGAGTATCAAAGAGCGTGGTTCGACTAATGCTCTCCGCCGACCGAGCTTTCCTCAGCGGTGGTAACGTCTCGGGTTGAGATATCGGTAGTAGTCCTTCCGGAGACTGGGATGCACGTTCGAAGCGAGCATTGTACAACGGTTGCGTATGGGCAATGTGTCTGTTATCATCTCCAGCGGGGATATCAGAATCGTCATTGAAACCATCCTCATACATCCCGATCGCATCTTCGACGCTCATATTAATGTCCTCCATGCCTGGAGGGACGTTGGAACGTCCGAAATCGCTCACAGATGTAGCCTTGGTCAAGACACTGCTCCTTTCCGTATCGGTCGTGTAATACCCGGACGATGTGTTCGTCCAAGCGGACCGGAAACTCGCTCTGACTTCCGATGGGCCATCTCTCCCTGTTTGTGGTTCTCTCCGTAAAGAAGATTGGTAGCTGTCTCTCACTGAACTGTATCCGTCGACCCGTTGCAACCCTGATCCCTCTCTTCTCATTCCAGCCCGGCTCAGGCTAAAATCTGGAATGGAGGTCGAAGTGCGCAAGGAATGAAAGGAGGGTGGCGCCCTTGACGATGCGTTCGAAGAGAAGGTTTGGCCTCGGGCTCGTGTGGTAGATGGGCGGGGAGATTTGCTGGTTTCGCGTCGTCGGCCATTCTGGTCTCTTGCATTGGACCTAGACTGTCCATTGGACAGAGGTGACCGCCTCTCTCCTCTCAGCCGCGGAGAGTGCCCATTTCGAGTAATATCATCCCCCGACATGGCTGACGATACTGTCGGTGATTGCTGCGACGGTTTCGGAAGTTGGGAGTCATGGGGAGAAGGTGGTGAGAGGTCTGATCGGAATTTCGGACTGGACAGTTTGCTCGGTGAAGATATCGGAGTGATGGGCGATGATTCTGCGCTGCCAGACAACGGCGAAGTATTGGTGACCAGTTTGCTGTCTGTTTGTATCGATCGAATTGGGATCCTGTCCAGCTTTGGTACAGGGCTGTCCATCCTCTGAGAAGATTTTCGGTCCAAAGATAGATTCTCATGGGGTCGGGGAAGGCTCTCTGGCGTCTCAAGTTGAGGATCTGAATATTCCGATGGACGAGGTGCCCCATCAGTCATCGAGCTTTGCTGTGGGATTGCAGGCTGCAACACATTTGAGCCTAAGAAGTCGTCGAAGTCGAGAGCGGACTTGTCGATTTCAGGAAGGGACATCATCGTTGGATGATATTCCATACGTCCTCACACAACCACATCCTCAAGAGAAGATCAAGCCAAGCTCACGTTTCGCTTTGAATCATTGTTGTTCCGATAGTTTTCTTGTTGATCATGGGATCTGGGAACGAGGGACCAGGTTCCGAACGACCGAGCTTCGAAGTTCGAATAGGCAATGTCCCAATTGAGGGAGAAATGAGCGTGATATGCGAGTGAATGGAATGGGAGGTCGACACAAGGGATACGATCAATGCCTGTAATAGTGGATACGAAAGTCTTGAACAGATGAAGCAGGGAAGATGAACGGCAAATGGTTTGATTCTTCCGTTTGATGTTCACCGGACGGACGTCTGGACAGGTTTAGGATGTGTGTGAAGATAGATAGTATCCTGTAACTACCAACTTTCGTCCTTCTTTCCAGGCATTCCCTGGCGTACGTGGAGTGTGGACAGTCCAATCATTAAGAGTAAGAATGACGCGGGCCAACTCTCTGACGATATTCCGTAATTTAATATCGTTTGTGCTTGTGCTTCCTGACAGAATCCTGACTAGTTAAGAGACCTTTCTTGTTTTTCTCGATTTCTGCACTGCAATTAAACTGTTGTTCCGTGGTAATGTTATGTGACAAGGAACCGCTCCGACAATCTTCCATATTAACATCGATTCCCAGTCCAGGAAAAGGAGTAATCAATCCCTGAGAAGAAGGACATGTTTGGATGCATTGTTTATCCAGTAGGGAATATGCATTCTCTGATTCTCATAATCTCTTCCTTCGTTGGATCATTTATTCATTCCCCATTCACCCACTTGCGCTGTGAGTGCGCTCGCTCCAGGGCCAGTGATCAATAATCACTGACAAACGCGTTTCAGATCTTGCTCCAAAAGTCAAAATAAAAACACCAGGTGCCAAACGCGTTCCTGGCGCGCGGTCGCTCAGACCGTCAGATGGGACGGGGTTTTGGCCATTCCGCTTCCAGATTGGCGGGTTCCGGAAGGATTGCCGGCTGCCGCTGAAATCGGTGAAATGATCATTTCCTCAGTCCCACATTATCGCGAAACTCGTCCATTTGGCTGTTTTTAACTTTGCAGCTAGATTCCGTCGATTCCCTTGCATGATCCATCGCTATTCACTGCATGCTGTAGCCTGGAATAGTATCAAAAGATCGGACTAAACCAAGCCAGTGGTGACATGGTGCCACTGGTGAGTGGACCGAGAACATACTGTACTGTCGGCCGGTAGCGATAAATGTGGCTTACACCATCCATCAATGCGGGCATCTAATTTCCCTGAAGATGAGGAAATGAGGAACTGAAGCATCACGAGTCGGGCCTGCAGCTCCAATAATCGCCAATTGGGATGCCCTTGCACCGAAGTATTCTTCATCCCCATCATTGATCATTGTGTAAGTGTACTGAATACTGATTAAGCATTTCAAAGTACTGGCATAAGACACATATACCCGCAATAGATCTACGGAGGAGCAGTCCGTTCTCCAATCTCTCCTAAGTCATCGAACAATATGGTCGGATCATGTCCAATCCAGGGCATCATCCCCTGATGTTAGATGGTATGTAGTCACTTATCACTATCATGTGGCAGTCAGGTGGAGCCGTGGAGGACTTCATTCTTCGAAGTTCAACCACTCGATATTAACAGCGATTTGACTCTCCTCTGCATGTCATCGTTGACGTCAATACTCAGAAGATAGTCCCTGATTCCGCCATACTTGTCGTTCACCTCGCCCGTTACTTTTTCTACGAAGTCAGGCGCGGTACGGGCAAATAGGTCTCCCAGACCAGTATTAATAGCGGACAACTCCCGTCGTCGTTCGTCCGCTTCCTGGCTCTGCGATTCGTCGGACTTTCGATAGTCATGGTCGATCGCTTCAGACGGCACTCCAAGCAGCATCAATACCAACAGCACCGTCAAGCCGGTGCGATCCTTCCCTTGCGTGCAATGTAGAAGAACCGGATAGTTGGACTCATCCTGCAGGATCTCAAACATCGCGCGTATCTCCGCTCCACAGGCGGTCACCGTGTCGACGGCCAGTCCGACCAGGCCGCGCTTGAGCAGCACGTGTTTGGCGATCAGATTAATCATTTCTATACGATATCCACCCATATATAGAAATATGAGCTGGATGTAAGCCGGCCAGGAGAGTTGCGCAACCACGGCATTCTGGTAGCCTTTGCCATTGAGGTTGATATGATAGTAAGTGACTCCTGGAAGCTTTGCGGGCTCCGGGACTGAAGGGTCGGTTTTGTATTTCGCGGCTTGTCGGCGGAGCTCAGTATCGGTACGAAGGTCGATGATCGCGCGAAGGCCGATGGAGGATGTGAGTTTTTCACAATCGGAAGGGGTACATTCATCCGGTCGTGAGGAACGGAAGAGTTGTCCGGGTCTGAGAAATCTGCTCGACGACTGCGTTAGTCTGTCTACTCCTAAATATCATATTCTCTGGTAAGGCTCGGTCAGGGGACGGACTCTTTGCCGACAAAGGTATTCACTGTCTGGCCAACATCTCGGAAGTTCAGGAGTCTGTCGAATGGTATCTCGGGGTCTAGACCTGTATCGGAGTTGAGGACATCCATCGCCTTAACCTAAGCTTTTGATCGATGTTGATGTTAGGTGTCATGCAGTGGATACGGGCGGCGACATTTGAGTTCTAGAGCGGGCTTTCCCAAAAGCCCAGAAATCAAGAAAGCAAGATCTTTGATTCCCTGTGTCGATCACCAGCGGGGAACAACGACTTCCACCGGTTTCATGTTCCAACTCGCGACTCCCATCCTTCCAGTTCCTGAGCAGCGGAACATGGATTGTTTGAAGCCCGATGGGCAAATCATTTCCCAAATTCCCGGTTAATTTCTCTGCCAGCAGATCTGGAGTGACTTATGGCATTTCGCTGATTCTCCCATCTTATTGAGTCTACACATCATGAATTTGGCTCTTTCCTGTTGGATACGGATAGGTATTATCATGGGAGGATTCGCTCTACCATCTGCGAAAACCACATTCTTGAAACAATTCTCCTGCCTGTTATGGTCTCCAGAAGGCCAGATGTTCAGCAAGAAGGAGAGCGTCCAAACTGGATCCCAGGGTTCAATTCGACATGGAGAGCTCCCAGATTCCCGCTGGCTGAGACTTCTATTCCCGCAGGGTTCCGCAGGATCAGCGGGGATGCTTGGCTGACGTGCTGAACCGTACATCGATCGGTCCAGAGTCCAGACTCGAGAGATGCCATGGGATGTTTCGCGTGGTGATAATGATGCATTCTTGACATCGTCTAGCTGGATGTCCATGACGAGAGTTGAGAGCCTCTATCAGCTCCTCTCGTTCCCATCCCATCCTAATCTGCACCATTGTTACTCTACATATTCTCCTAGCATCTCAAAGTCATGTTCGACATCGTCAGCTAAAGTCCGGAGCTACCATGGCTACAATATGTCCTGATCTATCCGCCCATCGAAAGGGCAATAGGGAGGCGGATGCGCGGCTCTCGTCGGCAGGTAATTATTCCACATCTTGACCGATATTGTTCCCATTCCCTGTTACTAACGACGTCGTCCTTCTAGGTGCCGCGGTTTCCTTGAGGCAAGCTCCTGCTCACACACTTCCGTCTTTCCCTGTTGTCGGACTTGGAAACAAAGAGTCATCCGCCGGAGCGGCGGCATCTCTAGCCCATGCGAACAAGCGATCCGTCGAATTATGGAAGCCCAATCCAGATGCAAGTACGGCAGGGTCAAGGGCTGCTATACTCGCTCATCGTGATCATGCCGGCACTCTCAGAAAAGGGAAAACTCCTGTGAAGTCGGAAGCGGCAAAGGAGGCAGTCACACCTAGGGATCATGGAGCACTTCTTGCAGCTACCAAAGCCGTGAAGATGAAGAGACAGCGAGCCGACTCAATGTCTGTGCGACCGGTTTCATCTTCAACATACCCCCGGAAAGATTCGGGACCCGGCTCTGGCGTGCCTGGATTGACATCTGCGGAAGAAGATATAGAGAGATCGCCTGCCCTTCGAGCATCGCGGATCCACAACATCGGAACCAACTTGCCGCGGGAAATGTACACCGAGCACCCCCCAGTTGGGATCGAAGTTGAGGAACAGCGTCACCAGACGGCTTTGAGGGCGTCTGCGATCAGCATGGCCAAGCAGATGTACAATGCCCGTGAAAAAGCCTCCGAACAAGCTTCACTGGATGTCTTGAAAGCTACTGCCGCAGAAGATGAGAAGAAGAAAGGTAGCGATTCTGGCAAGGCTCGGGTGCAGCAGTATTTGAATTTGCACGACGCGGCAAGAAAGCTTGCAAATGAGCGGCTCAAGCGGATCGATGACGAGGGAGAGTTTCGTGCATATAGGACCTATTATAGCTGCGATGATCCTTCACTGCAACAGAGGCGCAGCACCAGGGTCGGTATGGCAAGGCGGAGGGCGGCGAGTGATAGTTCTTCGACTTCACGATCAGTCAGCGGGGCTCGCGACGATATGGAGCAGAGCAAGGCCATTCGAGCGCAGATGTCGCAATTCAGCAATCTGTTGGCGGCCGTGGATGACAAAAAGCGGCGGCAAGATATGGAAAGGGTGCTGGTTGCAGCTCAAAAGAACGTCCACGCCCAAATGCTCCACATGGACGAGAAAGTCTACCAGGACACGGGAAGGATCCCATATGCAACCCAGGTGGAATGGGATCGCGAAGCGCAAGCATTGGCTGCTGAGAGGGGTGAGAAGCGTATGGAGCATTTCGGCAAGGTGGAAGTCGGCTTTGGGAGGTTCGTGGAAAGGGACGCAGTCGACAGGGTTGCCAGAGATCGGGTTAAGCCGACAATCGAGGATATCGATGACCAAGTTGAGGTACAGAAAGCTCAAGAGGAAGGACGGAGGCTTGACAGGGAGTATGAAAAGCGTCATGCGCGGTTGGAGAAGGAGAGAGAGGCGGAGTTGAAGGCGGACCTGAAGCGGGCTAAGAAGAAGTCGGCAATTGGGGGGATCGGTGATCAAGCAGAGGAACAGGAAACTCCAGAGGAAGTACGGAGGCTTGATATGGAGTATGAAAGGCATCATGCACAGTTGGAGAAAGAGAGAGACGCGGAATTGAAAGCGGAGCTGAAGCGGGTACGCAGTAAGTTATACGCTGATCATGAGACTTTGATAGTTACTAACGGTCCATAAGCTGAAGAGAAAGAGGAGAGACGCCTGTCTAAAGACGCGAGGCGGTCATCAACCGAGGCTGCGGGCACTTCTGGTCCAAACACTGGCGAGCAGGAGAGAATTTCATCCTTACGGCAGAGTTCGGTGCCATATGGGGTAGTGGAAGGTTCGGCAGAAGCACCCACATCCCCATCTCCGGAAGTACAGCACACCGGCTTCCGCTCGTTCCTCTCGAAGTTGAAAAGTCGATCCAAAGATCCTGCCGAAGACGAGGCGCTTGAAGGGGGTAGAGGAAAGCAACGTGCTAGTCGTCCAGGCTTCGTCGGTGGTGCTCGCCTGAAGTCCAGGAACAGTGCAGAGTCCGGTCAAAACCAACGGACCAAAAAGACTGGACAACGGCGTGGTTCTTCGTCCTCCACGGATCTTTATGATGATGGTACGAACCACAGAACATCCTCCGGCCGAGACCAGGACATGGAGGAAGCGCGCGACCAAGTCAGCATGGATCAAATGGATCCTCCGAGATACTCTACTGGGGGAGTGACTGGCAATCCGCAGCGGGGTTCAGTGTTCCAGGAACACTTTTGAGGGAATGGTCTGGAGTCTGGGGCAATTGATTTTCTGGTCCTTTGGAGACTCGGGTTGGCATATCTGTGTTCACAGTGTGGACAGGGCCTGTAGATATTGCCTCAGGGTTGTGACATTGGACAATGTATATATACGATGATCTATGAACTGTACGCAGAGTTGGTGGCATATCTGCTAGAAATAGAATTGCTGCGTCCAAAATAATAGAACGATCTTTTCCGAAACGGTACCTTCACCAGCATGAAGCTGTTGTCCTGCCTCCTGATATTGATGCTGGTGGCAGTAAATGCTGACGTCACCATCAGTCGCCTTCAAAAACCAACTCCCTCCCATGCAATCAACTGAATTTGTACAGAACCATTTGACCTCAATTCTAAGTTGGCACCCAATTTTTGCAATAGTCACCAGCTCAGTATGGCTCAAGTAAATGTTTCAGCAGGTGGAGGTGGTCTCGGCCTACTCTCGCGATTTAACAACGGGAATGCGCCCCTACTGTACATTGCCGCAGAGGAGGCAGAAGAAGACTTTGATCAAACCACAATTCAACTCTGGAAAGAAGAGGGATTTCTAGTGGAATATCTACCGTACCTAGGGACAGAAAAAGAGTTTGCAGCCGACCTCCATCAAATAAGTGCTAAGAAGGGGCTCGGGGATTACTTCGCGGTGCTCGCCTTTGGGGATGCAGCAGCAGTGTGTTTAGAGGTGTTCAGGAAAAACACTCCGAAGCTGTGCGCGTTGGTTGCATACTACCCTACATCAATACCGGATCCTCACTCAACATTCCCCATCTCCACGAGGGTTGTGGTACACCTTGCCGGTAGTGAAGTAGGGGTCACAAGGAATCCGCAAGTCCTCGGAATTCAGGGGAAACGACGGACAATTACGAAGAGGATCAACGGTGCCATTGGAGTCGGGGGAAGACTTCAACTCGCGTATCCAAGCTATACGTATGCGAATGCGGGTCCCGGTTTTGCAGAGCATGACCTCCCGGAATACGACAAAGTATCCGAGAGACTAGCATGGACCAGAAGTCTCGATGCAATGAGGAAGGGGTTTAGATTGGAGGTTGAGTTGGAAAAAGTTTGGGAAGAGCATCTCGATTGTATGTATTATCCCTGTTCTCCTTTAAATTTCATATCAGCATTGACAGTATTACAGACGAATTCAAACACAAGGATGCTGCGAAGACTATCGCCACGATGGTCTCGAACCCGTACGTCAACCACATCCCGACGTTAACCGGCGGCATTGGTCGAGAAGACCTATTTAAGTTCTACGAGGAATTTTTCATCCCTTCAAATCCTCCTTCCCTGTCCACTCGCCTCGTCTCTCGAACAGTTGGCGTGGACAAAGTAGTGGACGAGATGATCATATCATTCAAGCATACTTGCGAGGTTGACTGGATGCTCCCAGGGGTACCACCCACAGATAAGGATGTTGAAGTCGCGCTGGTGAGTGTGGTCAAGCTACGAGGCGGAAAGCTGTGTCATGAACACATCTACTGGGACCAGGCTTCTGTACTGGTTCAGGTTGGTCTACTGGACCCCAAGATGGTGCCACAGAAGTTCAAAGATCGGGGTTTAGAGCGGCTGCCGGTCTCTGGAAAGGAGGCGGCCCTGAAAGTCGTGGATGAAGACAGCATTCCTAGCAACCTTCTGATACTTGACTGGGACGGCGAGTGAAAGTCTGTCGGAATGTGGCGGACTTTGCGGCAAGGAAGCACACTCCCATGCTCGGATCCTTCAAATATATCTCCATATTGGACATTTTGATCAAATACTATGCCAGATTTTATTACTGTCCACCCTATGCCCCGGGCGAATGCTTTGGACGTGATTGACTACGAATGTACCTCTGGTAAATTCTACGCACTGAGTAGTACACTGTAGAAGGTGGTTTAGCCGCTTTATTGCTGCCTAGAATACTGAGCACAGTTCTGATAGTTCGGAAGAAATAGGAATGTAGAGAAGTCTAACAAGGTGTATCTGAGGAGATCTAGATGCTAGGTAGTCAAAGTCTCTCTACCTCCACTCCTGACTGAGGACGAAGCGCTCGAGGCTAAAAGGGGTTTCTCTAGGTTTCAACCGCCCCATCCAAACAATATCAACTCTTCCGGTTCCATCTGTAACCCAGTCACTGACTGGCAAATCTCATCCAACTTCCCCTCGAAATTCACATGCATAGCGTCCCATTGGGGATAATTGTCGATGCTTATGCCGTCCAAGCTCCAAACTGGGTCGTGATTGTCGATATCTTTCATGATTACATCATCGTCCTCATCAATAGCGAATTCATGATCCACGTCGCCGTCGGGTCCAATGCAACTTCGAGAAATATCGCAAAGCTTCTTTTCCGGGTTGAAAACCCAGGCTGAGGCTCTCCCGTCTCGGGTAAAGGCCCAGATGCAAAGGTTGGCATGATTATGTATAGCGACGTCCACGACATGATCCATGGTAGCGACTTCGATCCCATAAACGTACATCGGCCACAGTCCGTCGCTGGGACTCGATATCTTGCCAGGTGGGCTAAAAATGGATTTCCAGGAGTGCAATAGATCATGGCACCGATCCGCTTCGGATAGTCCAGATGTCTCTTCCTTGAGCGAGTACCCATAGATATCGGAGGGGATTGAGTATTGGACGATTATGTTGTCGTAAACCGCAACAATCTTCACACCGGCTCTTGGATTTCTCGTAGCTGTATATATGCGAGGCAGTGATGCCCTTGCGTTTGGCGGGATGAAAATTAATTTTCGGCTCAGAATTCCTGGACGTCCAGCAGTGTCATGATCACCGTATACACCAAGACAGAGGCGGGTATTACACGCGTCAGTGAAGAGCATGTGCACTCCATCGGCTAAGGGAACGACGTGATAGTGATCGATTGGTGATATCTGCGGTTCGGATGTAGGGTTTGAGTAGAAGACACCCCAGACACCCAATGCAGCCAAGGACGTGCGAACCCCGGCCAATATAACTTGATTCTGCCGTTCGGTGGTCGTGTAGTCGTCAGGGTGCGCTTGGCTAGGAACGAGTTGAACCTTTCTTCGAGCTCGTGGATATCCTGGCCGAGAAGGGATGAAGTGTAAAAAGTCGCTAGACACACGCAGCTGGAAATTTCGGACAAGGTGCTCGCCGGTAGTCCCCTCCGGCCAATGGAGCTCAACTCCATTCTTTGACCCAAAAGCAACGCAGCGGCGATGAGGACATAGGCCAACACTCATGGGAGGCTCATTCTGAGCGAAAACGTCCCGAAAGATCGTCCGCGGCCCTCGCTCAACCGGTACACTCGTATTTCTCTGATGAAATGAGCCATCCCATTCGTCTTGTTCCCATTCGAAAGGGACACCACTGGAGTACATATTCCATTCTCGAGAAATCTGGCGGTTCAGGCGGTAGTGACTATGATGTGTCTCCTCTAGATCGGTAACGATTAAGCCACTGTGCACTCTGATAGATTCGAGTGGCAAAGTCCACCGATCGTGAGGTATGTCTCCGTCTCTATTCGGAGGCAAATTATTGCCAAGCGGTGGAGCATTCAGTCGGTACAGAGCGAGAGAGGACGTTGACGGTGGCCTTCGCTGATCGCCCCAATGACTTAAATCGCCAACGCCGAAACCAAGTCTCGCCTTCGTTGCTAAGCTCCAACCGCGAGTGTCGAGATCGAACACCACCCCCATTCGTCCCTCCAGGAGTGCCGCAATAGCGTAGAGCTGGCATGTACTGTCCATACTCATATCAACCACGCGCCGTGGACAGAGAATTGTGGTCAGTATGTGAAATCGGCATTCAAAAAGCTCGTAGACGTAGATCATACTTGAATGCGCCACAAGAAGGAACTTCTGACAGACGCTCACCCTGAAAATGAGGGAGGACACCTGCATTGGGTCTTCTTCGTATCCGGGGACAAGGCCGGTAAAGTCCATGACTGCAGCGGGTGCGAAGAGACGAGGTTCAGATACCGAAGGTTCTCCATCGGGCAGCCGCTGAGGATAATTCCAAAGCTCCGTTAGCGCAAGAAGGTTGCTCATTACCCTGAGCGAGAAATCAGTGGTTCCTGAAGCGAAGCCTTCCCAGGCTATGCGATCCATCGTATATTCGCACTCCTGTAACCACCCACCGAGCTTCAGTGCGCGCAGAAGCAGTTTCGGGTCCAGACTCGCCCGCATCCAGCTCTGACACGTCCGACGAGCCGAGTCAAAGTCTCGGGATCCAAGAAAGTTATATATTAGATGAATCAACTCGGTCGGAAGCCTCTGTGCAACAGCCACGGAGTTGTCATCGCGTCCGACTGGCTCGACGATTGCGAAAGGATGCTGCAGGAAATATCTGGCCCAAGAGAGACGCTCTGCCATTGAGGCCTTCGAGGCTTCCACAAATTTCGGTAGGAGGTTGGTATCTGGATTCGAAACTTTCGGTAAATATCGCTACCTGACTAAGAGACTCATGGGGTGCGTTATAGCAACAAAGACGCAATGGCAGGTGTCCCGATGATGAAGCGAACGGATAAAAATAGAGGAGATGATGGGTGTCGAGCCCCGAGGAACGCAACGAGGAATCTGAGACCGAAATATTGATAGAGCATACATACCAAAGATATAATGGACAACTAAATCAATATTCAAGGATAGACAAGGTTCCAATAGAAAAGAGAAGGGGTATTCCTGGCGCCGTAGGTGATGATTGCCTATTACGGCGTCCTCAAAGCCTTTTACTATACGAGTGTAACATTTGCAACGAAGACAGCACCAAGGTTTCCCTTGGAGGTACAATGAATACCGCATGATGAATACTGCATAGGATAGATCCACAAGGTCCTAAGACCTAGAGGAATCAAATCGAATCATGACCACGCTATGCGAAGGATATTAAAACAAATCTATTAACAAGGACATAGACAGGTTGGCCTTTATTAAGCCTGCTGAACACCATTAGAGCCGTTGTGAAGGTTACTATCTTCACCTCGCCTGTCTTCATCCGTCAACCAGGGTGGTTCGAGCCTATATCATTTAGAAATCGTCTGATGAGGTTGTAGGGCAATACATACGGGAGAACAAGATTGGGATTTACGAATCGCTTCGAGACGTTGCTTCTCCCCTCAAGGGATGACCGCTCCGAGGTAGCGGACTCGTATCTTCGAGCGGCGGCGTCGTAGCTGTCATGATCGCGTTCTTCCACCGTGCCGATTTGCTCCGCCTTTCGTATACATTTCAGCGCAATGAACGTCATCAGAGGCGTGTAATTCTTGCGAAAGACGTGGCTGAACCATATGGTTGCCAGCATCAACGGAAGCATTCCAACCGATCGTCTTACTGCGCCTCGCAGCGCGAGCTGCCCGGCGATGGTGATTTGCATAACTACCAGGCCGACGGCGATTCGATTGCAAACCATCATCCAACTTTTGCCGGTCGAGGCTTGGCGGTGATCCATAGCGTAAAGAAGCTGGTATTTGTAGCAGAAGTATCCCATCAGGAAATACGCGAGCCCGGCAAAGAGTACCTCCCAGGATGCCCTCAAGCAGCTGTAAACGATGCATATCATGAAGATGAGAATCGTCTGCGGTAGATAGAAACCGTAACTGAAAACAGGGGGTTGGATCAATTGCGCACGTTCTGCAATGGGTTAGTGTATCAGTTATAGTCAGGAGCCTGGATCATCGTACCTCTAGGTGTCTTTGCCATTAGCATCCACACCGGATAGAGAGCCACACTCCCGAACTCAAGCAGCCGTAGCGGGTAAAGTCCGACGCCCTGCAGAATGACATAATTGACGTAGAATTTCCGGAGGTCCTGGATAGACAGCGCAAGCTTGTTTGCAGTCTCTCTGAGCGATTCGTTTCCAATATTGTCTAGCGAGAGGGACGCAGTCCCCAAGGCAGTGAAGATGACGAAGAAGTTGAAAAACGTGAAAAAGAAGTTCTTAGAGATCACCGACAGCTCCACATCCCCCTGCGATGTCATGCCTTGTCGTCTTGAAAGCCCTGGTGGCTAGTTAGCGTCCATTCTGATTCCAATCTAGGTTCACTTACAAGCATAGAGGTACGGCACGGCGACATTCAGAAGAGATAGAATCAAAGTAGGAAGCTGAGTCTGAACAATCGAGCGAGCGGTCTTGTGATTGTCAAGGAAATCACCAAGCTGGGGCCAGATTTTGTGGATCGTGGCAAGGTCCAGGATACCGGCAATTGGGACCAGGACAACAGACCAGAAGATCGTTAGAAAGACCATGAAGAAGGTAATACTCCAAGCACGGAACATGCGAGTCGACCGTGGAAGATATGTGTTCTTCCAAATCACATCGTTCGGAGAGGGACTCTTATTCGCCATGAGCTGCATCGGAGAGGGATCCAGTACAGCCTGGCATGCCATTTGCTAAATGGAATTAGTAGCCGAATTACTAAACGTTAAATAGCACTTACACAGGTGGCAACGCTGTCCATGGTAACGAAAGCGATGGATGCGGGCTCAAATTCCATTTGCCTTAGTGACCGTATCTCCTCATCAAGCCTTCGCAGCTTCTCTTCGTAGTAGTCGATCGCATCAATTTTCTTCGACCTCCACCAGCGACCGTACCAAAGGCGCTTTGTCGGACGGCTGTCATCCTTGATGCTTTCTTGACCATTGCCGATCAGGGGACTTTCTTCGAGTTCGGAAATGCCTGGATGGGAACTTGTTGCTTGGTCTGGATACTTTCCTTTCCGCTTTTTGTTCCGCATATGTGTAACCTTGGCTCGTTCCACCTTTCTTAGGATGTGTGTTCTCTCTTTCATACGAATGTCCAGCCTCTCCCAATCGCAACAGAGATATACCGTCTCCACGTTGCCAATATCGAGATCTTCGATGAACTTTTGAATCTTGTCTTCGGAGCGTAAGTCGGGGGGGATACCAGAGAGACGTATTGTTCGATCGGTTACGGTTGTCTGAGAGCCTAGATACTCTTGGCGAATCTTGATCAAACTAGTTGTTTCGACAATCATAAGGTATATTGCAAGTCCGGTAAAGAAATATGCGAATGCAAGATACATCCATAGATAGTCGGCATCGTACATGCGAGCGATTTTATACCGGTCGGAAACCTCCAGGGTGGTAGGATGCTTATTGTAGACAAGGGAAATGTCTGACGTCTCATTCTTGTGGATCTTCTTATCATCGTCCGGATATTGGTCGTGGACAGGTTTGATGACGATCAAAGAGAAAAAGAGCGTTACAACGATGAACTTGATGGCCATCTTGAAGAAGGCAAGGAACTTAAGTATGTTAGTCGGTCTCCCTCGGAGGCTAGGAGAGCGTAGGAGGGTTCACATACCGCATAAGCATCGAGTCCAGCAGATGCGAGAACTTGCTCTGGCGTAATACTCCATAACGTTGGAATCCATCCAAATAATGTGTTGGGGAGCTCGGGGAGCGATGTCGCCTCATCGTTTTGCTTCTTCCTCGCAGCGTATAAGCCCGTCCATCTTGGTCGCAAGATCTACCGTCCTCATCAGCGCAAAGATCCTCCATATCGGATCATGGAGACACGTACACAGAAGGAGAAGAAGCCGACAAGTCCAAGAACGGCGGACAGTGTAAGCTGGATATAGGTATCGCGAGCGTTGGTGATCCCGTTAAGATCGCGGAAATCGCGGTCGAATAGGTGGATCATGGTTAGCAAGCCGTTGCATTACCGAAGTTCACGGCGCCCAACGCTAGCTTGAGTCGAAGACCTAGGGCCTCGAGGATGTACCGTACAGAGTATGATTGATTCACGTAGAACCTAGAGGTCATTCATTCATAAGGGTTGGAACAAAACGAAGTCAGATCGCGACGTCACTCCGCAGCACGTGCAGCGTGTTGAGAAGCAGGGTTCACGCTAAGTTTAGGAGAAGCTTCGTTTCCTGCCAGAGCCGCAACCATTCGCGATAACTTGTGCTTTAGCAGCCTCCTCACAATCTACCTTGCACCGATGAAGGGAGACAATATTTGAAGCAACATCTCCGAATGGAATGAGAATCACTAATCCAACAGACTAATCGAAGCTGACTTAAGGAGGCACACGCAGCGGTTCCTCAGTTCCCTATCGTACTGTACCTTTCCTGTCAGTTCATATGCCTGAGGAGAGCAATAGCGACACTTCAATGATCTAGAGACTCGTTCTGACCGTGAGAATCTACTGTATTACCTGTCTTCAATCTTTTATTTGTCTTTCCGTTCGCGATGCTCTGAAAATCAATATGTCTAAGCCTGTCGTTCACATTGAAGTCCGGCTCAACAGCCTTGCCCGTCCGGATTTGGTACGTTGGTTCACAAGCACATCGTTCCCTGGCTCATAGCTCTCTTCAAAGATTCGAGAAGAACTCACGCAATGGATCAAAGAGAAGTTCCTCAACTTGAAGATCGACCAGTCGATTGTTACGCATGGTAAAGTTCCTATTGTCTTGCCTCGCGTCCCATTCCTCATCGAGAAGTTCCAGATCACTATTACAATTCATCATGCATCGAATCCATCAAAGTAGTGGATGTCTCCGGCGAACCGAGCCCGCACGGCATCTTCCAGTTGAAAGATGTCATCCTGGACGTACAGGCATACAGAATGCACCAGAACGACCAATCCGAACCTCTTGTGGCCGACGAGCCTGAGGATGGTAACTCGCAGTCAACGTCTGTTCAGATCCTCCCTCATCGATCGTGCATGGAGACCTGGGACAGCCTTGTATTTGAAGATCTGGTCCACAAGCAGATGCTTCGATATCTCACACGGATGATCAGCCTAACCAAGAACCCGAAAATGAACCTCTCCGCGATCAACTGGAACCGGATCGTCCTATTCCATGGCGCCCCGGGTTGCGGCAAATCCAGCCTCTGTCGCGCCCTTGCGCACAAGCTCACCATCCGCCTGGGCAAGCTCTTCGCGCAAGGAAAGCTGATTGAAGTCCATTCGCAGTGTCTGATCAGTAAATGGTTTGGGGAAAGCGGCCGCCTGGTCGCCAAGCTCTTCGAACAGATCGAGGAAGTGGCGCGAGAAGACGAAAGCACGCTCGTTTGTGTCCTGATTGACGAGGTGGAGAGCATTGCCGGCCGGCGGGAGAGATCCGTTGCTGGTAACGAAGCCGTCGATTCTCTGAGGGTAGGTGGACGGCCGGATCCCGTTATGACTGCACCGACCCAGCACCAGTTGACATAGTGAACAGGCCACAAATCAACTACTGACAGCACTCGACCGATTGAAGACGAGAACAAACATACTAATCATGTGTACAAGCAATATTGTGTCCGCACTAGTGAGCTTGAAGTCACCAGGGCTCGGTACACTGTTTAACTTTAAAAGGATCGCGCATTCCTCGACCGAGTTGATGACATCCAACACATCAAAAGTCCATCCAAGAACGTCGCCTACGAAATCTTCCGGTCCTGCCTCACCGAGCTCGTCCGCTGCGGCATCTTTACCCCCGACGCATCATCTACGACCGCCTCCCCCACATCTCTGTCCTCCGACCAATCCGAATGGGAACTGGTTCAAGGCATGTCCCTGGCGCGACTCGAGGAGGTGCGGATGGAAATCTGGAACCAGCCGGTCCCTCCCGCGTACGCGCATCCGTCCAAACGCTTGTGGGAAATCGCGCAGAAGTGCGAGGGGTGGAGCGGCCGGACGCTACGTAGGCTGCCCATTCGTGCGTTGGCGAAGTACACGTATGGGGATTGCTCGATCGATGATGCGCTGGATGCGATGGCCATGCTGGTGGATGAGAGAATGGAAGAATCGGATATGGGAACTGTGGCTGATGCGCCGGCGATGGAGAATAGCGGATGAGCTCGTCGGGCGCCTATGACATCGGGGGATCAACCGCAGCTAAACAAAAGGATTTGCGTGGTCGTGATGATTACTCGATTAAGGTCTTTGAATTACGTCGCTCGCCCTGAAGGTGAGGATGAGAACTATCAAACCACCGAAAATATTCCACGCCTCAAGACCCTTCAAGCGCTATTAATATGTTCTTGCTAAAACGGCTGGAGACATAAATCATCAGGGACAAGCATCCATGCCTACCCCTGCAAATGGTTGGTATCGATATTCGGAACGCCTCCTGGGCATTGCGCTATAAGCACCACCAGGTGTACATGCCGTTGCGATATATGAGAATGGCGCGATATCAATGCCCTATCCATCGCCTCCTCGAACCCGATAACCTTATTGACACAGAATGTAATGTGAGGACATTCCAAGTTCAGCGTCCGACACTCGTCGGCTCCATCTTCATGTGTCAACAATCCTCACCATCGCCGCCAGCTCCGGGAACTGCTCCGCAAAAGCAGGGCCCAGCGACCAATTGGCAAGCGTGAGGACGTGCGCCTCAAAGAGCGGATTGATCTGCCATCCGCCGGGCGCGTTGTCGGCGATGTCACTGTCGGGGGTCTGCGCACCGTGTGGAGACAGACCCGCAGCCCCGCTGTGCGGCGACGCTCCGGGAACGGAGGCGGACGACTGTGCGGGAGCGGGGATCAGGCACTCTTTCGGATCATAGGGCCAGTTGACGGAGATGGTGGTGGTGTATGGGATAAAGAAGGTGTCGAAGACCGTCCATGGATCCTGTTGGACCATCAAGTCTCGCATTTTGGGCCTGTAGTTGAAGCGGTTAGATGACCCCCTTTCAAACCGGCGAGTACAACTTGAGAACGACCTACCATGGCAGATAATCAAACCAGACGGGATGAGGTGTAAATAGCTGGCTTGGTCGTGGCTGGAGCCAATCTGGCAACCGGTCATAGTTCTCTCGTGTCGGTTCAATCTTCCAGCGCATAATCAGAAACATGATGTGTACGACCGCGACCTTTTCCGGCAGGGTCCGCAGATCAGGAAATGTGCGAACGATATCGGTCATCACATAGGATAGCGGATGTGAGTAGGAATTAGTAGATTGATTGAGCAACGGGGCGAAGTTCGGGTAACGGGGTCCCGCGATCACTTTGGACGATGCCCCTTCTTTCGCGAGCTGTTGCCTCTCGGCCAAGAACTTGAGGAAGATGGAATCCAAGGTGAAGGTCGGTGCGATATGCTGCGGCAGGATCGAGTAGGCATGGATCGGTGTCTGGGATAGAGGAATGGTCGTATGATGTAGTCGGGGGGAGGTGGTCGCAGATTCGGGAGGGACGCCGTTGGCGACATTGAGGAGTCGCTGGTTGCCGTCCAGTATGAAATCGACACCAAGCCGCTCATCGAGGTTGCCATATTGCAGGCCAGGATGGATATTGCTCCGCGACTGATCCGGGGCCGATGGGGTCGATGACCATCCTCGAATGTTACTCGTAGGTGCTGCGGAAGGATATGTCCAGTGTGCTTCTGTTGCAGCCTGTGTGTCGCGGGTTTCCGCAGCGGGTCTTGCGTTTCCGTTCGTGCTCGATTCAGCCCTCGGGTCCCTTTCTTGTTGGGCTGCGGTCGCTAAATCTATGTCGCCAATCAGTATTCCATAAGGCTTTGCGTTTTGCTGAGTCTAATAATCCTACCATTGAGACTCTGGCCTCCTACAATAGGTTGAATCAAAGCAATGACTGAGGTCAGCCGTCTTCGAATATCCTCATTTGCTCTTTCTGCAGCCTCCTTCTGCTGGATCGCCGCCTGAAGATCATGGTACGGCTGCTCCGACTGCAATTCACGGACTCGGTCCTCGAGTCGGGTAATTTGTGTCTTGGTCCTTTCACGGATCGCACGCTGGGCTTCCCGGTCGTTCTGACGCTTTCGCGCAAGCTGCTCGGGGGTGAGACTCGCGACCGAACGCGAAGAGGCGGATGCGCCAACGGCGGATCGCTTGCGTTTGTTGGAATGGTGTTGGGGGCTGCCTGGGGTGGTTACGAAGTCTGGGTCCTGCATGGTGATCTTCACGGGTTCCTACGGGGCATACAGCGTACAGTTGATAGCTAGCTAATGCGCCTTGATGGGATCGGGTGGAGAGGATGCAGGAAGTTTGAGTAAGAGGAGGATTAGGAAGGAGCGGCTCACTGGACGAAATGACTCGCGAAGCTGGGGAAGGGGGGAGTTGGTGCCTGAAAGCGACGACATCGTCTTGCTGACTTTCCGTTTTGAAAGTGACATCAACTCGTGATTTCTTGGGTGTATCACGTGACCCATCCACCAACATCAATGGGTTCCAGGGGGACGGTTTACCATTAGTATTGGATATTAGAGGATGTCGACCCCGCAATACGATTTCCCTCGGGTATGAAATTGATGTATCACTCCAACCCTTTGCTGCTTTCCAGCTCCAATAGGCGCAATGCCCAGCCGATGAATTTCAATACAGCAAGTGTATCCATCCCCCCGGAGGGGTTTTGGTCTTTTGGACCGTAGTAGTTCCTGGTCCCGGGCCTACCAATGGGCCTGGACTATGCCATGCACGAGGTAATCTCGAGCAGCCTTAAAAGTTGATGTCCCGCTCTATCATTAAGCTTGTTGCTGTCTGTTTTACCAGCATTGATACTGTGATGAAGTTCTGAAGTTCCGAAGCCTGAAGTCTGTTAAAAGCCTCCGTCTTAATCGGTGATCATTGTATACTCCCCCAATACTCAAACATGTCGTCCCTTGGCCTTGTCTCGGTCCAAACCAAGACCCGTAAGCAATGCCATCCGTCGCATCTCATCCGCCCCACAGCTAACTTCTCCCAGTGCTCGCCACGCTGATCCGACTGTTCACCTCGCCCCTCTCCGGTTCCAGGGGCGCGCAGAACTACTTCAAAGATGTCATGTTCGCCGGGATGCGGGCGCAATTGGGGAACCTGACGTTTCCGCAGGAGCGCGGCTTGAACGGCGATACGACGACGGACGTGTACAATAAGTTCGTGGCCGCCAAGGGGATTCCGGGGAAGAGCCTTACGCTTCCGTCGGGGACGCAGGCGCATTGGCTGGGGGATGAGTCGGCAAAAGATGTGTTTATCTGGTTCCATGGTATGGCGTCCGCAGCTTGGACTGGTGAACGATGATTAACAAAGTTTGACAGGTGGTGGATACTGCGTTCCGAGCAATCCTGGCAACATGGGCTTCCTGTTGGCGTTGAAGGATGCCATGGTCGCTCAAGGCCATTCGTTTGCAGTCCTTGTTTTGACCTACGATTTGGCACCCGAGAATCCATACCCCGCGCAACTTCGACAGGCCGCCGAGCTCATGCACCATCTCCTGGAAGTGGAGAAGCGGAATCCGTCCACTGTAAGTGCTCTCTTCATGAATTTGCTCGTCCGGGATAGGCGCATGACTAACTATATTTGACCAGCTCACCATCGGCGGCGATTCCGCAGGAGGCAACCTGACCCTGGCCCTCTTCTCTCACATCCTCCACCCCCACCCCGACCCCAGTATCCCCCGCGTATCTCTCTCCTCCCCGCTCCGCGCTGCGATCCTCGTCTCCCCATGGGTCTCGTTCGACCTCACCTGGGACTCCTTCCGCACGAACGCGCAATCCGACATCTTCGACGGCAGGCTGCTCAAGCGCTGGTCCGGCGGCTTCCTAGGGTCGTCGACGGGCGACAAGTACAGCGAGCCGCTTACCGCCGATCCGGACTGGTGGCGGGGCCTGCACGGACTGACGAGCGAGGTGTTGATCTGGGGCGGAGGCGGGGAGGTGCTTCTGGATGGGATTAAGGAGTTTTACTGGAAGATTAAGGAGGGGTGGGTTAATGGAGGGGCGGAGGGGAAGAAGCTTACGATCGTTGTGGATCCGCGATGTGCGCATGAAGAGATGATTGTTCATCGGTTGCTGGGCTATAAGACCGCGTCCCCATCGGAGAAGTCGATTGAGAAATGGTTGCAGGCGAGGTTGTGAGGTTGCGGGTTCGACCGGTACCCATAATGGGCGCATAGTGTAAGTTTCGGATCTCTGGAGCTATCCGTCAGGAATACCATTTTCTGTATTTACGAGTGCGAGCTGTTTGATATAATGGCTTGGTAAAATAGCGAATTTGATCAGCGTCGTGTAGCGTCATGTTTCCTATCCTGACAACAGGCTAAAGTGTTCATCCACGTATTGAATGTGTTTGACAATGGATAGTCCTTTTAATGCGTCCTTGCCCACTCACGATAGAACTCCAAACACTCCGGATTGCTCACGGACGCGGATAGCTTGATATTCATTCCAGAGAGGATTTGCTTCACCGCCCCCTCGATCCTAGCTTGATATTAGCAAACCCTTAGAAAATCGGTGTTGAACTCACTTTTTCCCGTTCGTCGTCACTGGAATCTCGACGCACTCATCAACAATAGCCGGCACATGTCTCGCGCTTAACTCCCCTCGAATCGTCCTCTTCACCCTCTCCCTTAGCCCTTCATCCAACTGTTTCCCTTTCTCCATCTTCAAAAACAAGACCACCTCTTCATCCGCATCCTCCGCCCTCCGCCGCCCAATGCACAGCGCATCCGCCACCTCGCTCCCAAATCCCTTCAACACCACATTGTAGATCTCCGCGCTCCCGAACCGCACCCCCGCCGGCTTTAGCACCCCGTCGCTCCGCCCCAACATCACCAACCCCGGGCCTGTCCGCGGGTTGAACCGCACAAAGTCCCCGTGGTGCCACACGCCGGGGAACAGCTCGAAGTACGCGGCGCGGTACTTCGCGATGCCGGTGGCGGTGTGGATGCCCGAGGAGCCGTCGGCGTCGCGCGCCCAGAAGCCGACGGGTTGGCAGGGGAACGGCGCCGTACAGACGAGGTCGCCTTCGGTGCCGCGGTCGGTGACGTCGGTGCGGTCGGGCTCGAAGGCGCGGATGGCCATGCCGAGGCCGGGGGCTTGGATTTCACCGGGGTAGACGGCGAGGAGGGGGTTGGGGGCGCCGAAGAGGGAGACGATGTCGGTGCCGCCAGTGATGCTAGCGAGGTTGAGGGAGGGGGGGAAGACGCGGTAAATGTAGCGGAAGGTGGAGGGGGGGAGGGGGGAGCCGGTGGAGTAGATGGCTTGGAGGGAGGTGAGGTCGAGGGAAGGGTGGGATCGGGGGTCGAGCTGCTTCTGCTCGAGGAGAGAGAGGTATTTGGCGGAGGTGCCAAAGTGGGTGATTTTGAGTTCGGAGATCAGTTTGGCCATCGCGTAGTCGTCTGGGATGGATGTTGGGGTGGCGTCCTCCTGTTCAAGGACGGGATTTCCATTGATGGATTCCTTCGCCAACACGGCTCTGGATCGAAACGGAGAACCGTCATAGAGAACCAGAGCTGCGCCACTGGCGAGAGAGGTTACTAACCAGTGCCTACAGAGCCATGTGATCAGTGGAATTCTTCGTGCTCAGATCGGAGGTAACAAACCACATCATCCACGCCGTCGTGGTGTAATACAAGATTCGCGAACCCGGCCCAACATCACCATGAATGAAAAGCTCTTTCTTATGTTGAATCAGAGTTCCGATGGCGCCGTGACATATGCATTTCGGGGCGCCGGTGGTTCCACTGCTATAGAGGATATATATCGGATGGTTGGGCGGGAGTTGCTCGAAGATCAGTTCACTAGGTCGGCTCCGTTGGAGGAAGTCATTGTAAGTTAAAACCTCACCATACAGGACTTTGACGCTGGAGATATCCACATCTAAGCCGCTGATCGACCGGAATATAACCGCGGCCTTCAATGAAGGCAGGTCGGCCGCGATCTCAGCCACCTTAGGCAAAGCTGGATGGACTTTACCATTGTAGAACGATGCACTGTCTGCGAACAGCACGGTTGGCTCAATCTGACGCAGCCGTTCCAGGACGCCCTGAACCCCGAAATCCGGGCTCACAGCCGTCCAGATCGCACCCAGCGAAATGGACGCCAGCGCCGCAACCAACGTGTTCGCATGGTTGCCAACAAAACCCGCAACCCGATCGCCCGGCCGAACCCCGAGCCCGTGTTGCAAAGCGCTCTGGCATTCACGCACCCGCTCACGGAGCTGGCCCCAGGAGACGGTTCGTCGGTCGATCTCCGTGACCTCGAACACCGCGACATCGTCCGCCGGCGGGTTCGAGGGTGGAAACAGCAGGTTCTCGGCGAAGTTGAGATGGGCGCCCTCGAAGAAGGCGGGGGGAGGGAACATGGGCGCCGACGCGTCTAGCACCTATGGACCGGTTCAGTTATTACGACCGCATCTGGGAGGAGGATTGCGAAGGGCGACCTTTTCGTAGGGCGTGGACGCCTTGATTCCGGTGAAGTGCCATACTTCTTCCCAGAAGGTCGGGAGGTCGGTGACGCTCCACGCGTATAGTTCTTTATACGTCTTGAAGTTGAGTCCATGCTTTTCATTTACGCGTTCCATGAAGCGGTACATATTAGTGGATGAGGGGTCATTGTGCTCCCATAAAGGAGTCAGGCCCTCTGCATCGTTGTCCGTCATTCTGGCTATTGTTCTTCTGCCAGGAATTAGTACGTTGACTCATCTACAGCTGCTCGATCTGGGCGACATTGACTCAAGTACCTATCGTTTTAAAAAGAAGATATTATGGTATATTCTACGATTGATCTAATGCTTGAAAAGAGCACTGATAATTTTGATATTTTGGCATTGACGACAATTGCCGTGATGACTCGTATTGGCGCAATTGAGCATCGGAGGGGTTGGCCGTTGACGGAGCTCCTCATCGCAGATCACACACGATTGTTTCGGTGGAGGAGGCTCTGCTTGGAAATTGGCTGGGCTGGTCGGCCGGGGTCAAGAGCACCAATTGCCACAGGCCCAGACGCACAACACTCCCAAGTCCCAGCCCTGTACTACGTAGACTGCAGTGCGACTTCCGGAGCCTCCATTTGAGGTTGTACAGTTGTTTGGACATTTCATGTTTGGGACAATAGAATTACATTGTGATACTTGAAGTTCGGAGTATTTCTACAATTATACGGATACCACTCAGTTGAATCCTGCCTCCTGGTGTGGGTGGTTGCTATGTAATTGGATACCCGACGGCCGACACGCCAATTGCCAAAGGAGTAAGGACTAAGACGAGGCTGACTGGCTGAGTCTTGATTACTATTTTGGTTCCAAAGGATCCTCAAGGCTCAAGCGTATCTGCGCATGAGCTTGACTCGACAAATGACGACAACCGACAGGGACAATTAATTAAAGGCATCGGTTTCCGGCGAAGATTGGGCACATCCTGGATTCCTGATGTAATTTCATTCAGGCTGGGCTGTGGCGTTACTGCTGACACGAAACGACGCGGTCGTTACGCGGTCGATGGGGGCTGGTGTCGCTGTGCCCCATGTCACTGTATCACAATTGTTTCCAAACGGTGTTGAATATTTCGAAGAATCGGAGGATTGAAGAATTGAAGGATTGAAGGATTGAACAACCGGGTCGGATGAACGATTGCCAATTGCGGTCGGAATTGTTAGGAAGTATTTGTACAGGAATTGGTATTAATGGGAATGGATTTGGGGCTAGGGAAACATGACGTTCGAACTCGATTACAAATGTCTCATTTTTCTGGATGCAATTCCTATTTCCTGCAAATTGGAATTGATTCTCGCCGTGTCGGAATTTCTTCGGAGATTTTTTGCCCCGACTTGGTTGGTCCGTTGGGTACGTACTCTTTCCATACGGAAATTCTCTCTCTCTTCGGTGCCCCTGACCGGGCCGCCAGAACTCCGACCAGCCACGGTGATTGGTCGATTGGTCGATTGTTGCCTGATCTATCCAATCGCTCCATCATCCATCGGCTGTCCTGTTTTCACCAACGCGATTATAGTGAACAGCACCTCTAGCATCTCTGTTCACCGAATGGTAAATTGATAACAAACTCCTAGTATGTTGCATCCACTACAGTTTTATGCACGGTATGCACTAAATGCACCATCATAACCCGATGACCATTTCGTTCGGAAGTCGAAGGAAGCAAGGTTGATTTGTTGGTCCGTTGGTGTAGGCGACATTCATCCCTGTCGCTCCTTCCGTAGCACATCCGGCCCAGCCCCAGTTCTCTCCATCTCTCCGTTTCTCCCTCACAACTCACAAGGCACAACTAGACACCAGTAAAACTCAACCACCACCAACCACAGGCTACAGGGCACAGCACAGTCTACCACTACCACCGAGTGCCACCTTCAATTTCCTCCCACTGCTTCGGCTTCTGCTTCTCCTCTTCCTGCAGTCTGCACCCCATTCTCATTCAATCCTTACTCATTATTTCCTATCGTCCCTCCTTTGGATTCCGTTTCTCATCCGCTAACTTCCGTCGCCGACAAAAAGCTCGTGCTGTCATTTTCCTCTTTGATCCTTTATACTGTACAATTCCCTTCCTGCGCCCTCACAACGCCGTCGGCCTCCTTGCCACGGCTGGGCTCCCTCCCCTCATCTTCAACTCACCGCTTCATCCACGACCCGTCCCGTAACCTGACACCTTCGAGCGTTGCATGCCCTTACGATGTTGTCGACTATCACGAGGAACGACGGCATCGCGAAGCCATCGGATCCCTTCGACGAGAAAGCCGCTCTGCGCCGCCCGGCACCACCAAAATCGAACAATCCCTTCGCCAATTTCTTCTACGGCCAACGACCACGCAATAATGAATCCAACGTGCTGGCCCCGTCAGTGACGACCCTTCAACCGCAGATGACCGCCGCTGCCATGCTCTCCCTATCCCCGTCCACTCTGGAGAAGTTACGAGAGGAGGAGAAGAAAATGATTGCCGCGCAACTGCTGTCCATGGACGACCAGTTGAAGGCAGCCAAGCAATTCGCTGAATTCGGTCCGCTGCGCTCCCATGATCATCTCCATTCAAGCGCCTGGGAGGGCAATGAGTTCCCCACTCCGATTGAGGATTTGCCGGGGCTGTTCTACGTTTTGACCACCTACATCAGCTACCTGATCCTGATCATGACCGGGCACTTGCGCGACTTTTTCGGCAAGATGTTCCGCAAGGAACATTACAAGCATCTTCTGGAGCAGGATGGATACGCCCCGCTCAACAGCGATTTCGAAGAGTTCTACGTGCGCCGATTGAAAACACGCATCAATGACTGCTTTTCACGGCCTACGACCGGTGTTCCTGGCCGATTCATTACCCTCCTCGAGCGAAAGTCAAACGACAACAACCAAAGCTTCCGGTTCACGGGAAAGACCATCGAGACGCTCAATATGTCTTCGTACAATTACTTAGGGTTCGCTCAGTCCGAAGGTCCGGTTGCGGACGCGGTTGAGACGTCCATTCGCCAAAAGGGCATCAGTCTCACCAGCTCTCGGGCCGACGCCGGTACCTCCGACCTCCATATTGAAGTCGAAGATCTCGTGGCCAAATTCGTCGGCAAGCCTGCCGCCATCGTCTTCAGCATGGGCTTCGTAACGAATTCGACCGGGTTCCCTTCCTTGGTTGGCAAAGGCGATTTGATCATCTCCGATGAACTCAACCACTCCTCGATTCGCAACGGAGCCCGTCTATCCGGCGCGATGATCACCTCCTTCGCTCACAACGACATGGAAGACCTGGAGCGGATCCTCCGGGAACATATCTCGCAAGGCCAGCCCCGAACGCATCGCCCATGGAAGAAGATCTTGGTAGCCGTGGAAGGCCTGTACAGCATGGAGGGAACCATGTGCAACCTTCCGGGTCTGGTCGCGCTCAAGAAGAAGTACAAGTACAACCTCTTCGTCGACGAGGCCCATTCCATCGGCGGACTTGGCCCGCAAGGCCGCGGAGTATGCGATTACTTCGGTATCGACCCCGCCGATGTTGACATCCTGATGGGGACCCTGACCAAATCATTCGGTGCTAATGGCGGTTACCTCGCTGCCGATGAAGCCATCATTCGGAAACTCCGCTGCATGAACGCCGCCTCCCTCTTCGCTGAGTCACCCACTCCCCCAGTGTTGGTACAAATTGCCGCCGCTCTCAAGATGATCTCCGGCGAGATCCACCAAGGCGAAGGCCGCGAGCGACTCCAGCGCCTCGCCTTCAACTCCCGCTACCTCCGCCTAGGCCTCAAGCGCCTCGGCTTCATCGTTTATGGCCACGATGATAGCCCCATCATCCCCATCATGTTGTACCACCCGGCCAAAATGCCCGCCTTCAGCCGCGAGATGCTCAAACGCAAGATCTCCGTCGTCGTCGTCGGCTACCCGGCCACCCCGCTCATCAGCTCGCGCGCCCGCTTCTGCGTGTCCGCCGCCCACACCAAGGAGGACCTCGACCTCATGCTCCGCGCCTGCGACGAGATCGGCGACATCCTGCAGCTGAAGATCAGCTCCGGCATCTCCGGGGGGGCGTACCCCGAGGACGAACAGGTCGAGGACATCGATCCGAAGACCGGGGCGCTATTGAAGAGCATCATTAAGGCGCCCCGGTGGCAGCTGGACGACGTGCTGCTGCGCGGTGTGGAGGACACCAAGCTGCCTCTACGGTAACCTTCCGATGTTCATGGGCGTTTTTGGTTTTCCTGCACATTGTGGCGTCATCGGTTCGGACGGAGCAGGAGGGAGCTTTTGTTTTCGATTCTCGAACAAACCCCGCAAGCGGTCGGGTGTTTAATCTTAATGCCTATTCCTAATACAAGCGGAGGAAAGCCCTTGGGGAGACGGGGCGTGTACTTGCACATGCGTGTTGCGTCTCCGTGTCGGGTGTTCGGCAATAGAACCTTTTTTTGATAGATTGGAACTGCGGGAGTTCCTACTACCTCTTGGTAGCAATGAATCATTTCATCCCGAGAACACAGCTCTGTTCATGATCTATACTTTGACGAACGCTATCCATACCACTCGTTCATGGAATTTCATCCGGCAATTCCGATCCCTCTCCATGAAGAGGTCAGACAAGCGGCCAGACACCCACTGCTCGTTTAGTGACGCTGCCATCCGCGTTCTCAGACCATTATGGAGAGAACCTGGTCCGCTGCCTCTTCCCAACGCCCGCCTAACCCGTTAATAATCCATCATTGTCCAGGAAACGGTGGCATCCCTCCACGATCGTTGGTAAAGCGTCATGCTCATGGCTCGTTGGGAATACCAACGTTGGGATTCGCAAGAGGGCCGAGCCGGGCGTACCATCCCGACGTAACGGCCGTGACCATCTTGGGGATAACGTGCGTGTAACCATTCCGGACAAGATGTCGTTGATTGGGGTGTTCTCTTCTATGGACTTTAGCATCTTGAGGGGATCCGGTGATATTCTCGCTCCTTGAATTTGTCCAATCTTGAGCATTATCCCACCGAAGAAAGGATTGACGCCCTCCACTCCGGATGGGCAGGCTGTCCTGATGGCAACTTTGCTGCTCGTCATTGCTATGAGTTTGGGTGACATCCAATAGTCTCCTATTATGGATGGTCAAGTGTCGGAAAATCTATAATCCAACACCAAGACGGCATAGATGTACGCCTTTTTTTACCGTCTTGAGGTTGGTCTAGGGATGTGGTGTGCTGGGGGTAATTTACGTCCAAATATTGATCGACCGCTGATTTATATAACCACATGGAGCAATGCATCGAGCTACTGACAACCGCTACAGATGGTCAGATACATGTTACTTAGCCAAGGGTAGAAACCAACTAGTGGATACCATGGCAGTATCATTTCGAGTATTCAGTCGAATAATGTCTCGAAGGAGCAATATCGAATAATACAACCCTGTACATACCCAATCGGCGACCATCCATGCTCCTGAAAACTTGCATGGCTTAAACCACGAACGTATGTCGAAAGGCAGGACCCAGGATCCAGTTGAGGGAGTGCTCACATGGTATAAAATCATCACAAAGTCAATATCAGACCAATGTTCCAACCTAAAGGGACCGTGTTGCCGCAGGTGTTGCAAGGTTTGCCAGTACAGCTCTGGTAATCCGCATCTATCCAAAAACCCCATCGAATACGCAATCAAGCGAAGCAAGTTTTCATGGCTTCAGTGGTGGCCGGTCTGCCATCATCGTCGGAGACCACGCGCCTCCAGGCGCTGCCTTTAGTACTGAGGCTTTCGCCCACGTCCCTGACATCTCGAGCGGGCTCACTGCAGTAGCTGGAGTGGAATTCCAGGAAGCGATGTCGTTGGACATTGGACGATTGCCCCGGCTTTCCTTCGGGGTTCTCAGTGTCATTGGTAGGCGATGAGACTCCCCCTGGGAACCCCCTTTCGTCGCAAGTTCGTCTGCCTCTTCTGCAACGAGATCGGGAAAACGATGAATAGCTGGAGTGGGATTTCTCTTAGAGAGTGCTATCAACGCGGCGAGAAACGCTTCTCGTAACTTGGGCTGGAGCAAAGCGATTCAAGGAGGTACGGAAACAAGACGGAGCTGGCATGTAAAAATGTCTTGTTTTGTAGACTTGGACGTTGTTTGAAGGGAACTCTAGCTTAGAATTGAATCTAACTATGGCAGCGGTACATCTTAGAGACAGTGTGTAGTTGTATGATTCTCACGATTCGCTCTCGGACGGTTGTAAGAGAACATTGGATGAAAATGGAACCGCTGTGAAATGGCCTTCAGATCTGACCATGCCTGTATTGATATCCTCCCGGATGGAGAGATCTATGTATCGCTTAGGCCCGGAGTATAACCAAGCACAAGTATATGAACCATCCAGAGCCCGAGTCCGAACGGCGTGACTCTCTCTTTTGATCTCTTGACAGTCGAATGAAGCGCACATATCGATCCAAGGAGCTTCAACTCTCACCCGACGTCGCCAGGAAGAGGTCCAGGTCGTTCCTGAGACCATCAGCCATCAGCGGGAGATATCCGTGATTCTCCTTGTTTCCCGAGTACCACGTGAACCGTGTACAGGTAGGTATTCGAAAACGGAAGGCACGCCGGAACCGTTAGACAGCGGTTTCTAAAGAAAGGAGCATTCTGGTGAAAGGCCATAAGACCAACATCCCCACGACCAGAACTAACATCAAACATCAAATACCTTCGTTATCATTCTTCCAAGAACAGTAACATTAACACCCAGTTTCCAGACAAAGTCAAATCCAAACACCGAAGTGATGCGCAAGATGGACGATTTCTACTTTTTCACCACCTTCAACCTCTTCCCTGACAAATATGACGAAGTGAGTTCCGATGAGAATCAAAGACTGAACAAACTGACAGGTTCGAAAGTGGCAAAGCGCATTCGATGGCCTGGCCGCCTACACTTGGGAAGAGGAACCCGATACGAAGACATATCAGTTCGCAGTGCCGTTGGACTACAAGGACAATTGGTCCGGCGCAACCAGCGTGCTCGCCTTCGAGCGCTATGGGGAAAGAGAGGGTATGGAAACCCAACTTAAAGCCCCACCTTCATTGTTTGGTGACACGGGATAGACTTGTATAAGACGCATTTCAAAAGCCCAGCCATGGCGAAGTTCCTGCTACTCACCACTCCCTTGGTCACCACAGACCCGGATCTGAACCACTATGAATGCGTGGGCGGGTTCCTCGATATATTCGGGAAAAAGTCCGAATGCGAGATAATCCTGGACGTCAAGATCGCATGCCGGTCGGACAGCGCTCGCAGTGATGTTCTCGGGAGATTGACTGAACTCGCCGATATAGTCGAGGACAAGGAGAAGATGATGAGTTCCGGCGTGATGACCTGGATGGCGTTCAAACGCCTGGACAATGACACGGGGGTGCGGATCTTTGGCCGATACAAGACTCGGGACGCTATGGAGAAGTTCATCCGTCGCGAGGAGTACAATGACTTCTGGAGGGCGTCGTTGAAGGATATTGGGTCCATGGAGAGCAGAGGATGGGTGCCGAATGGGAAGGGGTGGCTTCATAGAGAGGGATTGGAGGGCGAGAAGAGCGAGTGATGGAGGATTGGGAGAATTGACACCTTCATTGTTGGAAGAAAGCGTTGGATCATCTACCTATTCATTCATTCACAAACCATTCAATAACGATTCTAAATTCTGAGGGATGGGTTCTGTTGTAATTTGTTGAGCGACGATCGGTTCTTCTCGCCGAGAGCATCGGACAGTCTGTCACCCGGACCTCGTCAGGACAACCAAACTGCACGGACCACTTTCCAAGCTCCCGAAAGCTTCCCCCTTCAGAATTTTAACCTGTCTTCTTCCATCCTTTACATCTCTTCCATCTTCAATTGATCCGTCAACACGTCAACTCCATCAATCAATTACCTCTCTCTCTCTTCTCGTCCATCAAGAGACTCGTCGCCATGTCGTCTTTCGCCCGATTCAACGCCACTACCGGCCGTATGGCCCTCCGCAACCTGCAGGCCCAGCCCGCCCGGTCGTTCCAGAGTACGTGTGATTTCCATCCCATTCGCATCAATTCCCGTGCCCTTTCCATCGAGATCCCATCGGGATCCCATCGAGTGCCCGTCCGCTGACCTCTTGACCAGCCCAGGCCCGTCTGCCCGTCGCGAAGAACGGCCTCCTCATGAACGCCGCCCGTAAGAACGTCACCTCGCAGCTGGCCCGCAACGCCGTCCAGTCCCGCGGCATCGTTGTCGAGAGCACCGCCGCCGCCATGGTCGCCGCCGCGAAGATCCAGGGTGCCGGCATGGCCACCATTGGCCTCGCTGGTGCTGGTGTTGGTATCGGGACGGTTTTCGGCTCGTTGATCACGGTATGAGCACCCCGGCTTCTCGGCCACCCGCATTTCCAAATTTTCATCAAACTCATTCAATGACAGGGTGTCGCTCGCAACCCCAGCCTGAGGGGCCAGCTCTTCCAGTACGCCGTCTTGGGTTTCGCCTTCGCTGAGGCTACTGGCCTGTTCGCTCTCATGATGTCCTTCTTGCTCCTCTACGTCGCATAGATGGAGAGTTAGCACGGATCTCGCTCGAGCTTTGATTTACTATCGGGGGAAAAGGGTCTATTGTCAAATATGTGGGATCTTTGGAACCCGAAAAATCGCGGCGATAATAGATCATGGCGACGAAGCTTGTGTATTGAACTGATGGAGCCCTTCCGAACCACCGTTGTATCATAGATCAATCTGATCATTGCCCTACAGGATTTCTTCGAAATGGTTATTGTTTACTTGACTTTGATTACGTTTGCCGAACCAGTTTTTGTCCTTCGCACCCGGCCCACCATACTGCTGCCATGCCGCTGCCATCGTAACCCGGCAATTTTCTCGGTGATGCCTATGTATCACCTCAACCATGCCATTTCCCATATGCCCACAACTGCTCCATTTGTTAACACAACCTATGAAATCCGCCCTTGGCGTATAAGAACTGCAGCCCATCCTACGACCCGATCTTGACCGTTGCAACCGGAGTCTTGTCCATTCCGTGCATTTCATAGAACTTGCACTTGCTGCCATAGGGACAATGACCGAGCGGTCCGTTCTCGTTCTGACAATGATGACCGGTCAAGCACCACGGATCCTCGCAGTCCGCACCCTGGAAACACGGCATCGTTCGAGCCACGAGGCGTAACATGTTGAGTTCCCTCGGAGTGGGTTTATAATCGTGCCGATTCCTGCATTCCTCCTTGTAACATTGCCCGTTAAGGAAGTACTGGTTGCAGAGTCGAAGGCCCTTGACGTGGTCGTAAACGGCTTTATCCGTGATATGGAAGGGCGGATCTAGTCGTTCGCGATACTTGTTCCGTCGAATAGGCGGAGGCGACTGGGAGCGGGGCGGATCGCTGCCCGCGGTAAACTGTTGAGATTGAGCCGATTTGGATAGACCCAACGGCACACCGTTGGACGAGCTAGGGGCCGCAGGAGTCGTCGTCGCAGCCGCAGTGGCCCATGACGGTACGCGAGATTTTGAGGCGAGATTGGCCGCCGCTACCTCGGGTGACGGCGTCGCTGTGGGAGGAGTCATCGACTCTTTTCTGATAATAGGCATGGTGGGGAGAGTCGAAGGCGCAACTATCTTGTTGCTGCGGAATATACTCCCAAACTTAATTTTGTTGAAGGGTAGACTCTTAAGCTCGAACTCGAAAGGTACGCCTTCGAGGAGCGTGACACGAGCCAATATGCCTTCGTCACTCTCGTAATCTTCTAGGAGGCGCCGATATCCATTGTCATGGGAGCAGCCTAAGATGATCTGCCTGCAATGTGGATCGAAGAGGTTGAGTTTGAAGTTTTCTAGCTTCGTGAGTCCTGAACCAAAAGGGACCTAGGTTACGGGGATGGTGGTTTGCATACCTCGAATCTTTTCATCCGCTCTATCTTTTCCGTGACCGACATCAATGCTGTCAAATAACAATTTACTCTTCGTAAATCCTCGAAAAAATTGCTCCACTATCTCGGGGCGAGAGGCAAGCCCGGCTCGATAACAGACTTCCGAGAACGACTTCATGCTCACATACAAGCGACAGACGATCCTCGCGTGGGGAATCGAGGACAAGTTCGGGTTTGGGGACTGTTCAAGGAAATCCCTGATTTGAGATTCGAATAGACCGGCAGCTTTCCTTCCGCCATCTTCGCCCTCTGCGAGTAGTTCATCCGCGAACTACGACTAGTTAGTTATGAGAGTTCGATTGAAGGGACGGGTGCTTACGACAATGCCATCCCCATCTAGTAGTATTAACACAAAGGGATCACGGTCCTGTCAGCAAAATTAGCCACCCGTCTAAGCAAGTATAGGAAGACCGTCCTGGTCAACGCCTTTGAAGCATGATAACAAAGAGGATATAGTGACAGCGTGTTCCATAGGCATAACTAAGCCTCCGTGGAATGGGTTGGGCAAGTCCTTCAAGGACTGTTGATAGAACAGGTCCTCTAGGGGAAATGGTGGTAGCTTACCCTAAGCATTCTCAGCTCCATACTCAACTTATCCTTGCTCTTTGTTGTAGCGTCGTCCTTCTCCGCTAACTGACGTTCGAGGTCACGGATCTTCTTCTGAGAATTGCGATTATGTTCCCGTTCCCGCTCGAGATCATAGCTCATCTCCGCCGCGTTCTCGCAGTGACGAAGCATTTCCTTCGCGATGGATTAAACGCAGGTCATCAATATGTGACGATGCCACGGAAACTCACCAGCATCAAGCGCTGCTTATCGTTCTCGAACCGGAGCAGTTCCTCGATCTTCTGACGAAATATCTCTGGTGCCATCTGAGGATGTATAGCTTGGGAAGCGGTGGTGAAGGATCCAGCGCTGTGCCCGTTCAATGGGGAGGCCATGCTGGATTGACCTAAATGCGCCATCTCGAGGACCAATGAGATGAAATGGGTTGGAATGCCTTGTTGGAATCCGATCACAACATCAGTCTGTCGTGTGAAGAAAGTTGAGCGAGCAGATGTTGTGCTGAGACTGAAGGCGCAGTAAACTTTTGTTTGACAGTTGATGCCTGACCGTCTTGCGATGATGTGTGCAGCAAATCCAGTTTTCACTTTTCAGAATTATCTGTAGCCAATCATGGTCTGCCGTTGCCTTTATACTTGGGTGCTACAAATACTGCAGGTCGCCATAGCTTGTTTGCAGGATGAAATATGAATGTGATAGATCGGGTTTTAGAGCACATGAAACTCTATGGAAGTAAAGATAAAGGTTTCTCAAACATATCATGTTGCTTGGTGGTCAGACTCTCTTAGCTCACTATTGTGCAGCCCTGGTGGATTTCAGGGCTGCAGCTCTTTATCATGACCCCAGAGCTCCGTCACACAACTTAATTCCGCTGAAGGGCATTTCATTGTTCCTCCGCTTACTATTGTTGCGAATATTAAAGGTCAGGTTCCAAGTCTCTATCCTATTAGCATGACGAGTCTATTGTCCTATCTAATATTACACTAAACATCTACACTGAAATCGAAATGAGGAATGCATTACGCTCCACGACCGCTCCACAGTTTCACCGTTCTTAATGGTATCATATATTCACATAGCCGTGACAATTCACGAAGCTCAGTATCCAAACCTCAGGGCCGCACGCCTTCTTATTCTCTCTTTCCCTGCCAGAATCCTTCCATCTGCCCCTGCATCCGCCACCACATCTCCACGGGCTTCCGATCAATCCAATCCTTGTTCAACGAGTCCCAGAACTTATCATGAAGCGTGGCCGTCCCCCCTTCCACGTCCTTCTCATTTGGCCAGTTGGTGTTCCACTTCCCCATCTCAAACGCGCGCCACGGCATATTCCCGTCGCGGCGATGCGCGTACGTCAGCATGCTCTGCTCCATGAAGACGCTGGGGAAGCGGTTCGGGATGTTGAGGACGGACTTGTAGTAGGCAAGGAGGGCGCGGTCTGGTCGAAGGAGGAAGAATCCGCCGTTGATGTCGTCACCCTCGACGGGGGGGAAGGGATGATCCCCGCCGCCGGTGTCGGAGACGCCGGTGAAGAGGTAGGTGCTCGGCAGGGGCGCTTCATCGGACTCGATGGATGCCGGGTCGGCGCCGGTCGTTTGCACTTCCATGACGGCCGGCTCGTCGAAGATGGGGTCGAGACATCGGGTGAGGAGCATGTCGTTGTCGACATAGAGGATGCGGTCATATTGCTCGAGGCCGAAGAGACGCAGCTTCGTGAACTGGTCGTCGTAGCGGTCCGTCGCCGGGCTGAGCCATGGCGTGTCCGGTAGAAGGAGGTCGACGGGGACAATCTGCGCGCCCTCCGACGCCAGGATTTTGCGCTTGTGCTCGGAGACGTGCGGGGGTACGAGGATCAATAAGGGGATGTTGTCTCTGGTCTTCGTGACCGGATGGTGGAGGAGTTGATAGGCAAGAACCCGCGACGCGGTGAAGTACGGGTCATATTCCGACTCATTGGTGACTCTTGTCGACAGAAACGATGCGTAGGCAACCTTCAAGCCATTCCGCACTGGCGGGGCGGTAAATAAAGGGATCTGCGTGGAAATGGACGATGCTGCGCTGGGCGAATGCGGCGCGATCTTGAAAAACGTGAACAACAGAATACACGCGGAGACGGTGGCCGCGACGATGGTGAGCTGGTTAGCTCGAATTTTGACAGGTGTGATCATCGTTGGCAGGGCATATCAGAAACGACGTAGTGCGTGCTTCACCATGGGCGGTACAGCGGTCAAAGAAAGAGGAATCCCTCGCATGATGAAAGATGAGAAAGTATTATGGATTGAATACTTGCCCTGCGGTACCACTCTCGTTACCCATATCGTAACACCATCGGTCAGTGGCCCACATCCCTAGCAATCCCCTTTTCTGCAAGATTTACTGTCGGTATGCGGAATGGTTGGTGTATTCCGGTGTGTTTTTACCCTGGATTTCATCGGTGACATGCAGCCTTGTCACCAAATGACTGACCCGACTGAGCGAGCAACCCCCTGCCATTGGGTTTAGCGACATTTGGTGGCTTGAAACGAACCACCTAGATCAAAAACGGTTATTTTAGTCCAGTGCGGCTAAAATTCTAGGCTGGACCGTGGCAGCCAGTGTGAAATCAAAGGTGATTCAAAATTCTATATGCAACGTGAATAGGGTGGGCGTAAAGAAATAATGAAATAAATAGGCCCGAGTAAATTACGAAAACAATGAAATTTATTGTTTTATTTCTTGCATTTATTTCCTTACCTAAAATCAGGAATCCCGTGACGGACCCCTGGAGGCTGTATCCACCATCGTATTCTTGCCTGCATCGTTTCCCCTCGTGAACGGAGAGCAAGTAGGGATCCCAACGAAAGAAGGAAGTCGCAATGGATATGGAGAAGGACCCGTGATATCAAATACACGAAGAGTCTCCGAACACGGTATTAGGATATATTAAGCAGGATATATTAAGACTTAGGAAATGCGGAACCAAGAAACGACTATATCTCATCAATACCAATCTCCTCCCCCTCACTATCCTGACCCTCATCCGAATCATGATCTTCATCATGATCTTCATCATTGAGCTGCTCCGCAAACAGTTGATGCGTCTCAGCCTCCTCCTCAAGTTCAAGGTCACATAAGTCATGCAATGACTTTAGATACTCTTCTGTACTATACTCCGCGTAATGCTGCAAAGTCCTGGAGTTCATATAGATGAAGAGCATCTTATTTAGGGTTTCTCCCTTCATACGACTCCTCTTCGCTGTCATCAAAAGATTCTGCACAGAGAAAGTGTGAGATAAATAGCGGTTTCGCTCAATCCGGTGATTAATGCAGCGACACGGTGGAAAACCCCGTTAGATTCCAAAAGAGCGTAGATAGATTTAACTTGATCCTTTTTCTTAGCCTCAATCCTACGAAAACAGGCTGTTCCTGCAGCTATTTATGTGGTTTTTTATGATGATCTTTTCCCCGATAAAGGAAACAGAAGGCATAGAATCGAATATGAGATGAGACAGTGGTGATACGCCAACGATACGCCAATGATACGTCAATAAAACACAGATATTCTGTGACAGAAAGCCCTCTCCGATGGGACTGAGTTCGCCGGTGCTGTAAAAACACGATTAACGATCGCTGTTAGAGGTGCTGCATGATGAAATGCGCTCGCGGTGCTCCAGTATTCTAGGGTGTCATTCTCCTCCGCGATAAGGCGCTTATTCCGATGGAACGAGCTCATGGAATCTTTATATTGCGTGAAGATCCTGATTGCCTGGTTCGCTATAGTAGAGTTCCCCGAATACTTCATGATGAAGTCCTCAATGAGCTTGCGATCTTTTGAAGTAACGTGTACTTTCCGGTTTAGAGGGTTCAGATGGAAAGCGACACGGTGGAGATCAGCGGTAATCTGTTTCTCTTTCCGGGTAAGCCACTTGTTCTCAACCGATGCAGCCATCGGTAGGGCGTTGATGTTTGAGAACTGTAAATCAAGATGGGCCTTAACCGTATCCCATTTCGATATCACCGAGCCAATATCCTGCTTCCGCGAGACCTCTGTCTCCCTAAGGAACATCGAGATCGGTTCAATAACATACAGGAGCTCGTCCAGATCATTCCAGAGGCGATAATCGAGTATGACCGGCGTAAGTTCGGTAAACTTCTCTTTTAGATTACCGGATAGGCCTTCCATGGTTGGCAATACGGTACGGAAGAACTCCTGGATAGCTTTCCTATTCTCTACGACCGAGTTGAGGGCCTTGAGATGTGTTCCCCATCTTGTTTCAACAGCAGCGATGAGCATCTTCGTCTTCCCGTAATATTGGACCTGTAGCGCCCTGATCTCACCAAGTATACGGGAGGAGTTCCGGATACTGTTGATCAGGCTCTGACAGGTCTTGAATCAAGGCTTAAACTTCGGTAGTTTTAAGATATCTTGGACGAGGAGATTCAGACCGTGAGCCTGACAAGGAATGGGGATAATATGCCCTAGCTCTTTATCTTTCTGAATCATCTTCCAGACTGATCGCATTGTTGAGCATGTATCGGTAGATAGGCTATTAACCATATCTAGCTTGTCCACCCCAAAGAAGTCAATCAGACCCTTCCGAAGAACGTTCACAAGGTATTTCGCGGTTTGTCGGTCTTTCCACCGTATTAGATGCGTCGAGATAACGAGGGAACCGAAATCAGGATGTATGATAGAGAGGTTGATAACGCGTTCGCCTGCTGCATTGCTCAACTCGTCAATGCAGGCATTGATGGAGTGTTTATAGTCGAATCGATCGAAGATAAAGCGACGCACTTCATCGTAAAGGCTCGAGTATAGGTTGTTGAGGATGTCTCCCGCGACGCGGTGGCGGTTAGGTATTTTGAAATTTCCGTCCGGTCCTGCAAGCTCGAGAAGAAAGTCTTTCATATCATCATTCTCTAGAATGTGAAAGGGGCTTCCAGATGTAACGATAGCTTTTGTTAAGAGCGTTTCAAGTCTCGTCTGTCGATCGGCTTTGATATACCGTTTCTTGAAGTATTCCTGGAGCATTGGCTGAGATCCTGATCTCTTTACACCACTCGGATTCGGGGAAGGAGACAAAGATGAAGAAGGCAAAGACATGGATGGAGTTCGTGAGTCTCGAGATACTGGGTTATTCTCGCATTCTCCTGGGTTTTCGAAATGACCCTTCGCTCGTGTAGCGTTCTTTGCGAAGGTTTTCCCGCAGTATTTGCAGGTCATTATGGCCTTGTTCGCAGGTGAAACTCCACTCGCCCAATGCTTCCAGATAGCATCCTCAGGACGTCCGGGTCTACCCATATTATGTGATACATAGATAGAGCTCGCTGAGACGAAGAAGTAGATGTATAAAATATAAGGTTCAATAAAGGTTTGGTGATATTGTTGGGATTTGAAGACTTTATGAATAAAATGGCCTCAAATCTACATCAGAGGCTGGGGACATTCCAGCTACTTGTGAACCCGGCTTATCAACAATTGAAAACAGCATTTATATATAATGATATATATATTAAATTATAGCTTTAAATGAAAGCAATCGATTAATGTATACTATATCAAAATTAAATAGATACTTGTAGAGTTATTGGTAGCAGAAGAAAAGACCGCAAAAGCTGTATTCTGTTGCCCAGGGGAACAGACCATCAGCTGCATTACAACTTTACAAGTCGAAAATGAAAGATTTTCGACCGGACTCAACACAGACTTCCTATATTAATATGAATGTCAAATTATAGCTCTAAATCAGGCGAGTATGAGAATGTAGGGCGCATATGGAATAGACGTGGTTCCGTAAAGATATGGTAGCTGGAAGCAATGTGGTTTCTGCATACAATAGATCCCTGCAGGTACGGGACAGATCTACCGCTTCAAAATAAATATGGCATCACGTGATATACTAACCTAATACGGCTAGCATATCATTAAACTAACTATTTTGGGCCTAGCTTATTTTAGGTAATTTTCAATTGAAATAAATGTTTATTTCAAGGTTTCAGAGTTTCTTAGGTAAGAAACGTTTATTTCATATATTATACCCACCCTAAACGTGAAACACCTCAAATCCTACCATCGTAACTCCACCTCCACCTTCCTAATTAGTAATGAAAGCTTGGCATGAAATATTTCCAGGCCTCCGGAAATATTTCATGAAAATTACAAGAACAATAGATTTCATTGAAAAATTTCACCCACCCTAGTGGCAGGCTTCGCGTCCTTTGGATTTGAATATTATTTACAATCAATTCCGCGTGGCGAGTAGTTCGGCCGCACAAGGCGTGGTACGGCCACCAGGCGGCCGGTGCGCGAAGGATATTACCGCGGAGATAGGATAATTGCACAAGAGTGTCACAGTCGTATTTTTCGTGCTTTGAGGCGTTGATGGATTGTTGCCTTATGGCCTGATATGGATGCCTCACGATACGATTGGATGTGATGTGATGCCTCCGATGTGTTAGGGGTTATCACGTGGTGATTCACAATCCCGCTTTGTGTATATTATATCTCTCTCTCTGTTCTGGTTTCCCATTCTCCTTCTTTATCTTTCGTTTCGTCGAATACAAGCTGTTTTACGATAGTGATCCATATCCATGGTCCTCCAAAATAGCACCGTGACAAAGAGCACGAATTAAGCATCGCTTTATCGGAGAGATTCTGCAAAGTGTCCGCAGTGCAGGACTAGGTCTCTACATGGCGGATATATTCTACTATGTGGCATTTTCAGTTCTGACAGCCTACAGCTGACACATGTTGAATACGGCAGTTGTGGCAACGCATATCCTTCCATAGCTGCAAGACAATTGCTTCAAAGGCGAGCGGAAAAGTACCCAGCGGCAAAGTACAGTACCGGTATCATCGACAAAAGCTACAGTGGAATTCATCAAGGTGTACTCTTGTCTGACGGGACAGATGGTGGGACAGGATCCATCGGAGGCGCCAGGCTGCCTTCAATGCGTCTCTTTGCATCCATCCTCTCCTGCCTTGTCGGGCTATCCGTCTTTGTGTCTGGAATATGAGGTAGCGCATTTGGAGAGTGGCCCATGGACATGCCGACTCGAATCTATATATTCGTTAGTATCGACCGATTGTAGTAGGATGACCACCCTTCAACTCACCAATGTTTCGAGGGCTCCCGCCGAATTATCGGCCAAATCCTCGTCCCATTGCATCATACCCGGCTCGAACAGTACCAGGAGGGTGCTTCCACCAAACTTGAAATACCCCAGTTCGTCAGCACGCCTCACTTTCTCGCCGGCAGTTCGGGTGATGACAGTGCTGCCGACCATCATTGCGCCGACGCAAATCACCATGACACGCCCGTGCTTCTCGCTGTCAATCGGCACGATGACCCGCACGTTCTCCCCGTAGACATCCAATGCTGACCGGATTGCCATCGGGTTCACCGTGTAGTACTCCCCGGCAATAAGCTTCGGCTCATCGAGGATGCCGTCGACCGGGATATGGAAACGGTGGTAATCTTGCGGCGCCAGACGGAAAATTCCAAGCGCCCCATTGTGATACCGCTTTGCGTCTTCGGGATACGCATCCCCCAACAGCCGCTCGATCGTGAACTCTCGGCCCTTGACCCAGATGCGTTGCGCATCGGACAACTTATTGAAGACCACGGAACGGCAGTCGGCTGGGGATGTGATGATTTCCGGACGGAAGGGAGCACAGCAGGGACGGGCCCCGGGATTCAAGGCACGGTAGAAGAACTGGTTGAAGGTTTTGAACTGCTCGGTCGGCAGCAGAACCTCGGACATGTCCAGTTGATGGAAGGCGATGAAGCTCCGGATCTGAGACGCCGATGCTGGGTCATCGTACTTCTTGCCTTGTTTAATGCTTAGGGAGCGTAGAAGCTTTCGAACTATCGCACGGTTAGTGAACGCCATACCCGTCGCCTGCGCACCGCTTACTCCGCTTCTTCTCCATATCTCGACTCTTCAACCCCTTATATAGCAGCCGAATTCCGAGTCGGACGTAGACGCTCATCCGTTCTTCGTTGATCTGGCCGGTAAGTCGATCTTGGACCAGAATGTTGGCCGAGTTCGCACCCAGTTTATATCCACCGTAGCTGATTTTTGTGATGACTTTGGAGTACCACTTCCTCTGCGCCTGGCTGGATGTGACGAAGCCAGCCATGAGCAGATTGTTGACCTGTCTCCAGTCCTGGCTGGCGCATGTGGCGATATGCGTGATGATGTCAGAATCGGAGCGCTTGTGTAGGCGCGGTTGGTGACAGATTGGACATTCGCGGATTTCGATGACATGCTCCTCGCCCCCATCATCTACCAGGTCATCTCTGGACATAGTTGCCCCTTCTTCCCCTTCTTTACCTTGAACGTCGGATTCAAGCACGAGCACTGACGATGAGTTCATGCTTTCGTTGACCGGCGTCTCGACGCCCGGCGTAAAAACCGAAGGAGTCTCAGAGCCATTCGAACCTTCTGAGGACTTGGGTTGCGTCCGCTGCAACTGATCCTCCAGGCAGACCACGGCCTGGTCGATTGTCATCAATGCCTCGCCTTCCTCTCCGGTCTCCCCCGCAAAACGCTTGAAGAAACCATCGATCGTGTCCTCGTGCAATGTAGAGCCCAAGTTGTCCAGCATCGTCGTCAACTCAACCTTGTCAATTTTGCCGCTATCGTCCGCATCGTACTGCCGTAGCATGGCTTTCCAAAACTGCTGCCGTAGGGCTTTATATGGGAGATACCTGGCTTTGATATACAACACCGGATTGTGCTTCGACTCCCACCGGTCCTTGTTCTTCAGATCGATCGGGAGTTCGAATGCGGTCAGCTCGTGTTCATCTGGCCCGACGTTCAGCGGCGCTGTAGGCGGGCTTGCGCTGCTCGATTCGGATATCAGATCCGGAGCCAGTGGAGCGTTCCCTGGGCCCGGAGGAACGTCCAGATTTACTGCTGCACTGCGGATCGATAGCGTCGACTCCTCCTTCTTGAGTGCCGGCTTGTTTAGTCGAGATAAGCTTTGGCTCGATGACGAACGAGACAACGGAATGCCGAAGCGCTTCCTGGCTTTCGCCACATGGGCATACTCTGCGGGTTCGGGAAGACTGTAGAGACCGGTTTCCGGATCGGCTTCGGGAGAGGTTCCGGTAACTTTTTCTAGAGGCAAATTTACGGTGCCGACGAAATCATTGCCGGAGAAGGAATCTCGATCCACAACCGCGAAGCTGACCGAAAAATTTACTTCTTGACGCAGTACTTGGAAAACGAGCTTCTCATCATAGACTGGGTTCAAGTTATGTCGGACTACTCGAGTACGATAGGTCTTCTTGCCCAGAGATGTAACCACAAATGGGTCCATGTCGAATGAGGTACGGGTCACTTTCCCGAAGTTAGCATCCATAGACCAGGAGTATTTTATAGACCTACTGTTCCGTTCAGGGGGGAGATCCGTGATCTTGCAGATCTCCAAATAGAGCACGCCTGCAACGACTGAACCACCATTGAATTCGTATGCCTTCTGCTTCGCCTTTCTTCTTAACTTCGCAATCCGCCGCCTCCGTTTCTTTGTCCGTGTTTCTTCCGTCTTCTCCGCTAAAGCTTGGCCGTCCTCCTCATCGATTTCATCTTCATCTTCCAGTTCGGGGCTCTCCTGCTCTCCTTTTTCGTCGTCATCGTCGACCCCGTCCGCCCCCGTGATCGTACTGAACTTCTGTATAATCTGCTGTGGTGTCGCGGCGGGATTGGAGGGGTCGCTCAGCGAAAGATGTAGCTGCACACGGCCGGTGACGAAGGAAGACTTTTTCCCCGTCCGGCGAGACTCGAGCGGATACCATGCAGGCTGTTTTCCGAGAAGCATTAGACCAGTCTTGTCAATGTTCCGCCTTTGGGTTGAAGTGCACGAACCTGGAGGTCCACTTCACCATTGCTAAAGACATCGTCCAGCGCGATGGCGAACTCGCCCATGTAGTCTTTGCCAAATCGATCCTTATCCCAGCAAACGGCCTCCAAGAGAAGGCTTTGTACGCCGACGACGGGGAACTCGAGGTCCTGGTTCCATTCGGGGTTTAGGGTTTTGGGGATCGTCGACGTAGCGGATCGTGCGTCTCCAAGCGTGACCACGAGATACTGTCAGGTCCCTTAAGGTCAATTCATGCGGAGAAACCCAGGGGTCTGCAAGTCTTACGGGATCACTTGTTCCAGTCCTGTCCTTTGCTGCAAGGTCCTGGCCCTGGAATCGAAACAGGTCGTCAGCATCGAGGTTTCGCTAAACTTTATAGCAATTTCAAGCAGCACCCACCTTGATGGCCTTAACCTTGAGCACAAGGCTGTCTTTGGCATCGAGCATTGTGCCGGGCTTCGGACTGGTACTCCTGCTTGAATTGGCGGTGGGGGTATTGTTGCCCTTCAATCGGTTGGGGAAGCTGCTTAAGCGACCCGGGAGAGCTGGGCGAGGCATTGTACAAATATATTCGTTTGTGCCGTCACCAAGACGTGGAATGTGGGCAATCAATAATGACGGTAGGTACTTGCAGCAGGAGGAGGGGCAGTGAATTCGACACCGTTGGTTAGCGAATGAGGGTCGCCGCGATTCGAATGGAGAGTCGGAATGGCCGTGCACTTGCTGCAAGCTTTCTCTATCCAAGGTACGTGTGGTTGTGGACAAACGTTATACGTAACACTGATCAAAAGGTGGGACTGAGGGTCGATAAGTCAATTCCTCCCAGGACGATGTGGGGTAATAGAGCTAGTGGGATTTCGACAGTCGAGGCCTTGGATTTGCGGGAGGCATGCAACAAGATGGAAGGGTTAGACCGTTAGAAACATGATGGGGAAGTCGGAGGAATCCAAGGCCAAAAGATGAAAAGAACGCAAACGAACGGGGAATTCGCGTCCATTAAATTCGAAGCATCACGCATACGGAGGGGGCGGAAGCAGACTTTCCAATGAGCTGCCAGCGCCGATGCTCCGCCTGTGGTGGGTAATCGCTTTGTCGTGCATGTGCAATCGTGCGTTGTGGTGAATTGGATCCAGCTGGATGAAGCAAGTCGATTGCTTAGCCTCAAATGACGGACCATGAAAGCCAGATGTCGGAAATATATCACGGATAGGAGCAATTAATTCGTAAGGTGGAACTAGTCGAGCCTTGCTTGATTGCTTGATTGCGTCGTAAGGTATCAATTTTAGAACCAGCTGAGGCTCCAAGCAATCCTTTTATTTCAGTTTCTAATTCAGCACAGCAGGGAACCTAACACGCCGCAGCCACCTTCCCAAATGTATCGGTCCTTCGGTTGACAGCTAATAATATTGTTTTGGAGCCATGGGAATGAGGCGGATGGACTTCCGAGTCGAGCTGTGCCACAGCTGATTATAGTTCAACCATTGGGAGACAGTACCTACCATGGACTGTAATTGCAGTATACATCTTTATTGTGTGCCTTCTTTAGCAACAAATGTAAGCAGAATGATGGGGTTCTGAGGATGTGTTGTCGCCGGGAACGTCAACGTCACTCTCTCCACAGACCCCTCACCTCACTGCTCAGTCTGGATGTGCTCAATGCTATCCCATGGATGATCCACAAAAGCCGGTGGAAGATGATTATGTGGTTCTGACGTCTTGCCAACCCGGATTACGTCCTTCTTACAGAGCCTCAATCGGATTGACTGGTTGTTGATGTATGTGCTCTGCCCTGGAAGAGTGTATTCGAATCGTCGAAATATCCAGCTTTCTGGGCGAGGCGTGCTTGTACAACGTCCAGAGCGTTTCACCGAGGGTGGCTGAATCCACAGATAACCTTGCAATCCAGCATCGATGTTTGATGGATAAAGTATGATCGACACCAGCCGGTAGTTGACGTCCGACAGAGTGATAGGGGAACACGCCCGAACACCACAGTTCCAAGCTGGAAAGAAGGTGTAGACTCGAGCATGAAGAAATAGGAGTGCGGTTCTGGGAGTGGATGAATGTATTGAGTGACGAGAATGCGTCGGCGTTTGTGCCACATATGGCCTGATATTACCAAACCGACATATAGGAAATTAAAACCAGGTCGGGATTTAGAGGAAGTCAGTGGAGGATTAGTAATTACGCGCGAGAACGAGCAGCTGAATGGTGTAACCGTTCGGCGAATGATGAAGCGGTCAGATCGGAGGGTTTTGTCTTCAGGCGACATACATGGATCAGACCCTGAGATCTATATCTATTCCCGCCATCGGCCATTGTCAGATATTCTTGACTCGGAAGTCCACATCCTCAGCTCAGCGTTGCGTACCGGACGGACATGTGGTTGTTCCACAGATCGAAGGTCGGGCATGCAAGATGCGCTGCGAAGAAGTGAATATGGACGAGAATCTCGAAAACTGGGAGTTGGGGGAGCAAGAACGAAAGTTGGTAGCGGCATCAACAGAAAAGGTTATAGTTAGAAGTCCCGTATTGGCGACATTAGACAATCTGAGTATTACGCCAAGCGACATTGCAGTGTGGTCCTGTGGATATGTTGGAATATTACTCTGGCAAATGAAGTAGGTGAAGTGATTGAATGCGGATGGCTACAAGAACGTCGCTGCTTGGATCCTTATCAACCCAGTCTGCTGCGACCTAGGGGATGTTTGTCGATCTGAACGATACACCTCGTGCTTCAATCCCTGATTTACTGAGTACTGCGTGCGTGAGGACTGAGGAGATACGCATATCCGAGCGACCTAAATCAGGAACAGGTCTGAAGCCGGGACAAAATTTGCGAGATGTTGTCGCGGACAAGGGTTAGTTATCGTAATTGATCATTCGTATCAAACCGAGACTGTCGCAGACCAGGCCAGACAGTCAGACAGCAGGATGACATGTTCCGGCGCGGTCGGCGAGTAAGAGACCTTTGGAGATTGGAGATTGGAGATTTAATCGGATGCTAAATTGCGAATGGAGAAGGTCCAGAAGGGATGCTAGTGTCGTTGGGCGGTGATGAAAGCCGATCATAGGGTAATATTGGGACTAGGCGACTAGGGGAGAGCGGACTGGAGTGATTCATGTTAAAGGATAGCGAAATCTTAATTGAGATTGACGGGGTTGTTTAAGTGGTGGGATGCGTGGGTTCGCGAGCGGGCAATTGTCGCATCACGAACGAATCTTGAATCCCTCCGCTGATGCATGACACAGTTGACACTCATGCGTCTGAATCCTGATGTGGGGCGTTCAAATTGCTCCGTGTTCGAGAAGCTTTGAAGGCTGGAGCGGCCGTGGGTGGAATTGACCGATCCTCCGAATCAAAAGAGAAGATGGCTGAGATGCGAGGTCCTACCTCTGAATCTGTGATGTAGTCGAAACCTGAGGCGGAGGTGATTGCAGAGACGTCGGTCACTTGGTGAAAGGGAGGCTGTGTCTCTCACTGCTTGGTTTTAGCCGCAGCGATGGCACTGTGATAATAGTGAATAAGAGAGTAGACGGAGCATGAGGACTGCGACGGGTCAGTTGTTACTGGGGAGTGGTGCCGACTGGTGGAAGGGTATTGTCAAAACTCAAAACTCAAAACTCGTATCCTAGTAATTATTCTGAAATTAGCGGTGACCACGGGCGGGAACTTGATATTGCTAATTGGTGAAGTTGATGATAAGCTTTATGTGAAGCAGGACCTGAGGAACTAGGAATGAGGAACTAGGAAGATGTGGTCTGTGGTGTGGTCACTCGTCACTGGTCAGTGCCCAGTAGGTGGAGGTTCTAGCGTTCTGATGTCTAAGCTGCATTTTGGGAATTCTGGAATTGAGAATGGCTGGCCTGTGGGGGCGGGGGGCGGACTGGGTGACTGGCCGATTGGGAGGGTTCAAGCGCCCGAACATGCCGAACGACCGCTGAACCACACTGAGTGTCTGCCGGTGTCCGTAGGCCCTGGGCCCCTAAATCACCCCCTATCTTAGGCTCCGCGGGCAGCCGGACGGAGGGGAATAGGCTCTCAGGCCTCCCAACTTCGCTCTTCCAGCTCATTCAACCCGTAGAAATATTCCCTAAATACTGCCAGTTGGTTCCGGTACTTATGGTAGGTACAGAAAGTTTATTACGGGAGACCGTATTTCCCCTGCAGTAGCCACCCGGTAGAGCGGCATAATACTGGCAATTGGCATCAATTATTCATTTACCGATCGCGGTTCACCCCCCCTTCAGTCAGTTCGGCTCCGCTGCAAGTGGTCCTCTTCTTCGGGAATTTACATCTCTCACAGCATCCATCCCATCATCTGAATAGGAAGTGAATTCACATCATTTGTCGCTCTGACTCCCTTTCTTCTTCCCACCTCTCTGGTTCTACATTTCAGTTCCCACCCTCCCCCAAACCAACCCCAAGTGTCCCAAGCCCCGACTACACTGTCACGGTTCAGGCACTACCCCAGTCGCAACGATCCCCTCCACAGCACTGCCTAGGACTCTGAGCACTAAACTCGCTCGGTTTGCGTGATTGCGTCGTCGCACTGCAGCCCTTCTGCCAGCCACAGTCGCTTTGGGACGCTCGTCGACCGGTAGCTATCCTCTTCCTGATCTCACCTACATCGATCCACGGGCGAGACTTGGTTATTCGAACCGTTCTCGACTCTCTCGAGGGGCAGCTATTGTCGAACGTCCCGCCGAATTTCCCTTGCGCTGGACTAGATCAGTGCCTCACAGTCTGACCACAGGAGTAGTTAGTGCGTCTGTCCCACTACCCACACCACCTCCGGATTTGCAATCCACCTGTCCATCATCCCCCCTACGTCGTCCTCCAACCAATCGCGCCGCTTCGGCGCTTCACTACTCAACCGTCCTCGACCACCCTTCGTCGTCGAGCGAATTGTTTTCCTTTTCCCACATCTTCACTCCTAGGACCGCCTGTCCGACTCTCTCAACGCCAGTATCTACCTTTTTCTGAAACAGGTGAGTTCCCAATCCTTCTCTTCCTCCGGCTGGGTGGTTCCTCCGAACCTCGCGACGATCATTCCCCAACCGGTCGCTTCGCAGCCCGTCCCAGCCTTACTCCCCGACGCCGCGCAAATCGTCTCAAATGACGGTCAGGCGAGCCAAGGGCCGTCGAATTCATCTCTCCCATACTCCGAACCATCGTTCATCATTCATCGTCGTTGGAGCTGGAGCTTGGAATTGTTGAAAGCTGACGCGCAACCCCTTTACCACAGTCACCCTCGAAGGCCCCATCGACGTACGAAGTTAATCTTGTGCTTCACGAACCGAGCCTCACTCCAACTATCTAAGTCGAGGCGAATACATACAGACAGCCAGCATGGGTTGTGGAATGAGCACCGAGGAGAAGGAGGGGAGAGCCAGGAATGAGGAGATCGAAAACCAGCTAAAGAAAGACCGGATGATGCAGCGAAATGAAATCAAGGTGCTCTTGCTCGGTACGCGCCTTACGACCATCGTATACCAGCACACCATCCGACTAACCGGACTTTAGGTGCCGGAGAGTCGGGCAAGTCGACCATTCTCAAGCAGATGAAGCTCATCCACGAAGGTGGCTACTCGAGGGATGAGCGGGAGTCGTTCAAGGAAATCATCTTCAGCAATACCGTCCAATCAATGCGGGTCATCTTGGAAGCGATGGAATCATTGGAACTCCCGCTCGACGACAGCCGTGCCGAGTACCATGTCCAGACAATCTTCATGCAGCCCTCGCAGATTGAGGGCGACCGGCTTCCCCCGGAGGTTGGTCTGGCTATCAAGGTGCTCTGGAACGACCCTGGTGTTTCACAATGCTTTCAGCGATCACGAGAATATCAGCTCAATGACTCGGCCAAATAGTGAGTCCCCATTACACCAGTTGAAAATCGACTTGGTACTCGCATGAGAGGACTGCATATGCTAATTCATGTACTTTCAGCTACTTCGACTCGATCGACCGCATCGCCGCTCCCGATTATATTCCCAACGACCAGGACGTCCTGCGATCGCGTGTGAAGACCACCGGTATCACCGAAACCACGTTCATCATCGGCGATCTCACCTACCGCATGTTCGACGTTGGTGGCCAACGTTCCGAACGAAAGAAGTGGATCCATTGCTTCGAGAACGTGACGACCATCCTCTTCCTCGTTGCCATCTCAGAATACGACCAGCTGTTGTTCGAAGATGAGACGGTCAACCGTATGCAGGAAGCGCTGACGCTGTTCGACTCCATCTGTAACTCGAGATGGTTTGTCAAGACGTCCATCATCTTGTTCTTGAACAAAATCGATCGGTTTAAAGAGAAGCTACCGTCGAGCCCGATGAAGAACTACTTCCCGGATTACGAAGGTGGGCTCCAAACATGATGCTTTTCTCCCCGAAGGCAAGCAAGACTGACTCTCTATAGGTGGTGCCGACTACAGTGCGGCTTGCGATTATATCCTCAACCGATTTGTCTCTCTGAACCAGCATGAGACCAAGCAAATCTACACTCACTTCACCTGCGCTACCGACACCATGCAGATCCGATTCGTCATGGCTGCTGTCAATGGTATGTTCGACCCCGTGTCCCCCAATCCATCCATCTCTAACAATATCAAACAGACATCATCATCCAAGAGAATCTCCGCATGTGCGGCTTAATATAAAGCCCACCGCCCACCGTCCTTCCACTCGCGGACCTACACTTCCCCAAACCATACCCACCACGGGGATATATTGGAATGCAGTCTTGTTGGGCGGGGCGGCAGTGACCGCAGCATCGGACATAACGATACCAAAGTGCAGATCCACATGTTTTTTGCAATCGGCGTTTCATTTCCTTTTTCCCTGAGAACAATGCACGAGAACTCTTTTTTAATCATTCGATGGATGGACGACGAAGGATCACTGCAAAGGCATTCGTGCCATCCGGACCGTTTATCTGGATGGGTGGGAGGACAGACTTTCGGAACGTCGGCGTGACGTCGAGAGATACCCTCGGGGAACCTTATTTGACTCCCTCCTGTCTACCTGCCATCGAATCGACACTCTTTCTTCCCTTCGGCCGGATTCAACCACGCTATTCTCTCACATTCGTCCCCCAATTCGGTCCCATTGATCAATCAGCGTGGGTGGTTCGTGGATTTTGGTTGCCCTCCTTTCTTGCGATTTCCCTGGCCTGTATGCTTAAAGGATGGAGTACCTTTGCCTCGTTATTTTGCACGGCGGACGTCGAGAAGCGCGGAGGATGAAAGAAGGACGAGGAGGGCTTCGGGGATACAATGGTGGAAGCCTTACGGTAGTTGCGATGCTTTTCTCGATGGGGGTGCTCGTTGGTTACGATAATATCTGATGGGGCGTTTTTTCCACCTTTTCGCCGTTGTGGAGGAGTGCGAGGTGCATGGTCTTAGTGCAGATGCTACTCTGGATTGTCCAAGCGCTGTGTGGAATAGATGCAGATAAGGAGAATCGCATGGCTACTTTCATAACCAAGACCTTCCATCTGCAACTTGCTGTGAGTGATCGCACATACCTACGGCACCTATCGTATTCTGTACAGGTATTCGAATCTTCCTCGAAGGAATTGATTTGCTCAACGCTGTCATTCTGCCTTGCATGTCGCGGAAACCAAGAGCAGCCCTGGTAATCTGACTAACTTAACATGTACCTCAACTGAAAACCCCGACGTTCCTCTGCCAGCTACAGAACACTTCTTGGGCAAGGTTATGGTGATTCCGGCCGAGGAGTTGCGGCTTGGGCAGCTCAGCAACTGAGCCAGACATGATCTGATATTGAAATGGCTGGTGCAGGGATGAAGCTATGTCACTAACCTGATCCAGACTAGTGCATATAATTTTCGAGCCTTAGAGGTTCCTCAAAGTTTCTTGCACACCAGTTACACTTCGGAGTTTTCGTTAACGGGAGTACCAAAAAGTCCTCGAGTGCACTACATCCCGAAATTCCCACGACCTGTTCAGAAACCAACCCCTCCCATCGTCCGGAATAATCCAATCCGCCACACCTCCCACACAATGGCGAAAGACAGAACCGAAGATCCGGAGAAGAAGGAGAAGAAGAGCCGGAAGTCCATAGACGGCGTGTCCAAGTCGCACAAGAAGGAAAAGAAGGACAAGAAGGACAAGAAGGAGAAGAAGCAGAAGAACCGCGAGGAGCAGCCTACGTCGGATGCCGTCGCTGGTGCGGACGAAGATGTCGAGATGGGCGGCACCGGCGCTGCTGAGGTCGCGGTCAATGGCGAGGACGAGGTGGTAAAGCAGCTTGTGCCGTTCGCCGATCCGATGGCGACGGCGGAGGAGACCAAGAAGATCCTCGATGGCGTCAAACGAGGTGAGTTGGACCTCTAATAAATTTTCCTACCGCGTTTCGACGGCAGCGCCTTTCGATGCGTAATATAACTAGGAGCTAACCATTTTCCATCCAGCCTCCCGCAACCGCGCCCTCCTCACCGGCATCAAGGAGACCCAAAAATCCCTCCGCCGCTCCTCCACCGCTGCGACGGCCGCGCCGCGCGGGATCCTCATCCTAGCCGCCGACACCTACCCGTGGGACATCATCTCGCACATGCCGGTGCTGTGCGAGGACCACAACACGCCGTACATCTTCGTGCGGAGCCGTGAGGAGCTGGGGCAGGCGGGTGGCAGTGTGCGGATGCAGACGAGCGCCATGATGGTGCTGGCGGAGAAGGGGGTGAAGAAGGCGGCGAAGGAGGGGGAGGCGGCGAAGGAGGCGGTGCCGGGGGAGCTGAGCGCGGAGGAGTATAAGAAGGCGTATGAGAAGCTGCTTAAGGTGGTGAACAAGGCGCAGGACCGGGTGAAGTTGTGAGGTTGGGGAAGAGAGAAGTATAATTTCTCGCATGCGATGGCTTGACTGGTTTCGGGGACCAGATCATGGAGTCTGGTGGAGTGGGCGTTTGCTGTATTTGGTTTCTTGGGTTGGCATGTCCTGACGGTCGTGGTTCTCAATTGGTCGGGTTCGGACTTCATATACAAGGGCAGCGTGCGTGTATATAAGACATACGCAGGAGCACCCCGATGCCAACAACGGTGAATGCGAGGCAGAGCCGTATGTATGGTATCTCAATAGGGTATCGTAACTACCTAACTCCGGATTCCACCCTATTCCATCATCGCCTGTTTGAACGTTGGTACATGAGTCTCGTAGGGAATGATAGCCTGTTACCCCAATGCACCGTCCGAGCCTGGTGTCCGGCACCTGATATCCTGCCCCAATCCAACCGTAGAAGTAGGAAATAAGTGCACCTAGAAACCCAAGAAACGCCTGCAAGTTGACCATTCGCTTCGGCTCATCCGTATCCCATCATCTCTGCAAACGGTTTCCTCTGCCTCAACTCCTTCTCCAAACTTTCCACACTCCCCAAATGCCTTGCCAACAGCCTCTGTTTCTCGTCTCGCCCTCGCACTGCACCCTTTTTCACTTCTCTTTCTCGATGTCGTGTCAATTCCTCCTCCAACGCCGACGCATCTCCCAAAGCCATGCTCCATCGCTGCTGCGGCGCCTCCACGTCGTTACCCTTATCCCGCCCCGCTCCCCTTCTATGCGCATGTGCTCCCGTGCCAGGTGCGGATTGAGCGGCTTTTACGGCACTCGGATTACTATGCTCATCACTCGATTCGGGATTGGTGGTCGGATTAATTTCGTCGAGAAGGTAGAAGTAGAGGAATTCGGCGACGCACTTGCGGACGTGGGGAGATGTCGAACGGGATTTGTAGAGGGATGCGGCGGTGGCGAGGCCGTCGGTGCGTTCGAAGGAGCGAGCAGCACGAGGTGAGTATAGGAGAGCGGACATCAAAACCTGAAGGGTGGTCGATTGGGTCGAAGCGGGGTTTAGAGGGTCGAGTAGATCAAGTAAAAGCTAAGGCGACTGTTAGCGGCTCCGTATGTCGCAGAGGGTTCGGCTTGCGTACGTTGAGATAGATCTCCTCCTCAAAGATGCTTCGACTAGGTGGATGAAGCAGCAAGCATCCTTGCAGGAGTGTCAACGATGAGAGGATCAACAAGTCCGTCTCGGCCGATGTTCCCATGCCTAATAACCGCTCAAGGCACGCGACCAGTCGTGTTGCAACATTCCATTCGAAACGCTCTTGAAGGCGGAAGAATGCCCGAAATGCCGGGTCACCACCTAAACTCACGAGGGACTTCTCGTGTGACGGAGCGTCGGAGGATGTGGGGACTGTCGGTCGTTTGCTTGGTGAGGAGGAGGAAGAGGGAGAGAGGCAGATTTGCTCGAGGAAGCCTTTGATCTGGCGCAATCCCTTCGATATCTTCTGGGCGTCTTTGGAGGAGATGTAGTTGAAGGCGGTGGAGAGGAGGGCCTCCATTCTTGCTATGAGAGAGCGTCTCGAGTATCGGAAATAGTGTCACTATGAATGTGTTGATTAATTCCTGAGATAGTTGTTCAACTTGTCATTTTGATAGATATGTTCAAGTGGGGACATGATCAATCTGCATTGACTGAACTGCATTAGGTTAATGTGAGAATTCCTTTACAGTTTACTTGATGGCTTTCTGTTGGCGAAGCCTGTTGCTAGGCAACGCAGATCACAGATGAAGGATGAGCCGATAAGGCATGGAGAGAGTCACGTGCCAAATACATGCCCAGGGCACGTGAAAATTGGATTATATAATCATTAATCTCATCGAATCTCATCGAATCCCATTGAATCTCTCCGAATTCAACCCGTTTTTGAGTGAGGGTAGACATATGTCTTACTAAGACATGAAATCACGTGAATGTTAACTTCGATGCTTGAGCGAATCTCACCGAATGCTAACCGTTTTTAGAGAGGGTCAATGTTACCTCAGCAAGCTCAGGCTATTTCTCAGGGGAGTCTAACCTTTTTTGTAAAAGGTCACGTTACTTTAACTACTCCTCTGGTAAATAGCCTGAGGATTCTGTCAATGACGCGCACTGCTCTGCATAAATTTTGTATGTGGTTTGTATGTATCTCTGCGGATTTGACAAAATCACGATCCATTAATAACCACATCAAAACACGTCGTATGTACTCCAAAATCTGATCGATTGTGTATTAAAGTATGCTCTATCTTGTAATTGATTTTTTTTTACATGTCCATGCTTGTGTCGGGTGAAAAACGCTAATATGTGATGAACTAGACCACACCGAAATCACCATCCAGCCATCGTTCCGGAACTTACGGTCGAATGAGCCTGGAAAACACCCATTGGATGTCATATAATGCCTTTCTCGGTCGGTATTCACACGAATATCTATTATTGAACACATTTTGTGTTCATATTTCCCATGCGAAGCAAGGCGAGCGTTCGAAACGGGCGACGAGAGACTGTGGACATCGCCGGAGATCTCGTCCACGATGCCTATAGCACTACGAGTATGCTAGCTATATAGCGGCTGGTCGAAATTGCAAGAGACGTGCCCGAGGAAGTGCAGAAGGTCATCATCCGAGCAGGCCTAGACCGCCATCTCTACCCATTCGAGCCTCGTTAGAAGCAGATAGATGTTATATGGCATTTAGTATTCAAGTAGGAGGACCTTCCTCTTGTAGCGAAGATATCTTTTGGTAAAAATGTCATATTCCAGGCAATGCTATTGCTTTGTCGCGGTGGCATCGGCTTCATCCTTATCCCTTTGGATCGAATTAGACAGGAGTATATGGACGGACCGTCCCCTAGTTATAATCGGTCGACGTCTATACTAAGAGGCGATAAGGATGCCTTTGTTTATTCTGCCACGGTTTCGAGATATCTGTGGGCCCTCTTGTAGCCTTTATAAACCCCAAGCTGGTGAAGAATATCGAGGACACGCCGTTTCACACCATTTGAATGCAGAAAGGCGTCAAATACGCGGGGAAACCTATTGCTCCCTTCCGACCCCCGAGAATAGCAGAGAATTAACGTGACTATCGCAATCCTGTGGTTAAACTTAACAGGATCCCGTGGTAGTCGATCTTTTCTCATCTTAGGTGTCATAAGACTATTAAGCAATCTACATAGAAGAGGAGCACGAGTGCTAACTTGCTCGTATATCTGCCTAGACAGTATGTCGCCTAGTATACACTCGTAGTCCTCGATTTTCTAACCCTCTAACTGTTTCCCCCTCCCTACGCCGGTAGGTAAAGTCTTCTCCTAGATGCAGTCGACTTAGTAGGCACTAAACATATCTACGGCTTCTTCTAGTGCCTTCATTTCCTTCCTTAGACCCTTTATAGTGATAGTTCCTGCCGCACTAGACGCGGGATTCTTATAGTGCGTCTAAGACCTCTGGGCTCTGGCTAACCGTAGACAGCCTCAGCGAGCTATTTGGCTCGCGTGACAGAGCACTCTCTATAACCACCCAACCCTTAAGTCGTCGCGTAGATGTAGATAAATTCTCAAAATTTAATGCTCTTTTTCTTCATGAATTGACATATCTCATTTATTCTCTGTGCCTTACTGCGTCTTTGAGACCCTCTTACTTTCTGATGTGGTGCATTAGATGTGTTTGACGCAGCACTATGCTGAGGACTTGGAGCAAGTAGCAAAGTGGGCGAGTTCAACCGCGCGCTCTGACGACGCTGGTTTCAGGCCGACACGACCCAAAATTCAATCAATTATGGAGAAAAAGCAGGGGAATCGAATGGTTATATTTAATTGACGGAGCACAGTGTGGTTGTGGATGAAAATGGAGTTAAAAATGGTCTTCCATTTGGTATGAAAGCTCTCCACACACACCCAAAACCCATTGACAGAATCCTCAGGCTATTTGTTCGAGGAGTGCATGTGACTTACCGATTAGGTATAGTCCCACTCCGGTGCCTTGGCACGACCACAAATAGCCTGAGCTTGCTGAGGTAAGGTCAATGTATGTCTTACTAAGAAATGTGATCATGTGATATTCACAAGCTTGTATGAGTTGTACTCCATCTTCACCACAGTCAGCGAGTGACCAGACGGACATCGTCACATGTGCATGGATCGTTAGTTTACTACCCCGTACCAGGTGGCACTTGAACTTGCTTCTAAACCTGGAGCCTTGCGACTTGCGACTGGCGCCAGTCCGCCATGACGATAAATCCTCGCTGCCAACCAACTTGACCGATAATCAACTCCTCCGGACTTCTCTGCCTCTTGTATATGCTGCTCGGTCCATCTTCCATCTCATATCACCAACCTAGTTATTGTTTCCCCGTGCTTCCCGCTGTACCCGTACTGCTGTTATCTATCCTTACCTATCCACATACTCGGCTGATATCAGATCGGCTGTCAGACCTGCAGGTCCGGCTCGTGATATCCGGGTGACACTGTTCCGTGTAACTTGTAACAGCCGGTCTATCGAAGAGACCCGCTAACACTCAAGATCCCTCCGTGTCTGTGTTGAGCCTGCCGTCATAGGCCAACACGAACAAAGACTCGTTGATTGCCCACATCACACACCCGAAACCTCCTTCCCGTACAAAACCCCTCTCGTCTTTCCACGATGACCAGCGCTACCACGAGTCCCGAGCCCTTTCGCATCCCCTCCTCCATCCCTCCTCGAACAAGTTCTCACCGCCCCACCCTTTCCAACGGTCTCTCGCCAGCCTCTCCTCCGCGATCCACAAGCACCCCCAAACCACTCATCTCCGAATCAGACTGGATGAGTTCGTCACTTCAGGCTAACATAGCCCAAGGGAAAGCACCTGCGTATCCTCCGCAGACCTTCTCCTCATTTCCGTCGAAGACGGCTCAAGTACCCGGAGTCCATTTGCAAAAGTCCGCCATGTCGCCGAGCGGTCCAGCAAGCGGCGGGGCAGAGATCGGCGTCCCCCCGAGGAACCCAAGAAGAAACGAAGAGGGGCGAGATGAAAGCTCGGGATTGCCTCAGGCGGTATGGAACGATTCGAAGGAGAGCATCCTCTTGGCCCCGTATGAGTACATGTTCGGTCATCCAGGGAAAGACATCCGGACGCAGTTGATTGCTGCGTTCAATCTATGGTTGGATGTGCCAGAGAAAAGCCTAGAAGTCATCACCAAGGTAGTCGGGATGTTACACACCGCCAGCTTGCTGTAAGTCAAAATGTCAAGATACGAGGTACACAGGCTCATATTGATGGCATGGAACAGAGTGGACGACGTAGAAGACGCATCCTTATTGCGTCGTGGGGTACCCGTCGCCCATTCGATATTCGGCACGGCGCAAACGATCAACTCCGCAAACTACATCTACTTTCAAGCTCTCAAGGAACTGTCCGCGCTGAAGTCACCGAAAGCCATCGAAATCTTTACGGACGAGCTCCTCAATCTCCACCGTGGGCAAGGCATGGACCTCTTCTGGCGCGACACCCTGACCTGCCCAACCGAAGCCGATTATTTGGAAATGGTCGGAAACAAGACGGGGGGGCTATTTCGGCTAGCGATCAAACTGATGCAGGCGGAATCCAGCATAGACATGTTCGTCCTTTCCCCTCGATCCCCGCATAGCATCCAGCTAACTTCCACGTAGTGACTGTACCCCTCTCGTCTCCACCATGGGCACCCTCTTCCAAATCCTCGACGACCACCTCAACCTCTCCTCCCAATCCTACTCCGTCCGCAAAGGCCACTGCGAAGACCTCACCGAGGGCAAGTTCTCCTTCCCCGTCATCCACGCCATCCGCGCCGACCCCCGCGACCTGGTGCTCGTCTCCATCCTGCGCCAGAAAACCAACGACGACGAGGTCAAGAAGTTCGCCGTGCGCTACATGGAGGGGAAGGGCAGTTTTCAGTATACAAGAGAGGTCATGGAGGGGTTGCGGGCGCGCGCGGTCGAGATGGTGGGCGCGTTGGTGGAGAAGGTGGATGGGTTCCGGGGACAGGGACAGCTGGGTGGGCAAGAGGTCATGGCAATCTTGGCGAGGATGAATGTCGACTGATTCGTTCGATATATTTATTGCTTCGTTTCTATGGATGGGGAACAGCGGGCCTGGTTGGTTTTTTTGACATTCAGGTCTGCGTTGCATCGGTAGGCGTCCGGTTCGAACTCTGCGGAATCCGCGCCAGGATTTCGCTTGGGAAGAGAGGGGGAGAAATTGTGCGACGCCAAGGCCTCACTCGGGGTATTTATCCAGAAATATTTTGTAATCTAATTGATAGTAACTTCGAATCACGCAAATACCATGGCAGGCCATTCATCAGGGGTATCTACGCTCGGGAGAATGGATGCCAAACACCCGCATATATAAGAAACAACTTTGGATTTCGCTTTCATGTCACAGGTCATGCCTACCCACGTCCGTCTCTCATGCAAACGCCCAACCCAATGCTAAGTCCCAACCCAAACAAACAAAACGCTCCCATCCGATCCTCCTCACCCCCCGCCCCGCTGCGCCAACAGTCCCGCCAGCGCGCCTAGCACCTCGCCCACATCCTCCTTCCCCCCGGCCGCCGCCCTGCCGTTCCGATCCCGCGCCTCCAAGAACTCCGCCGCCGTGCCGAGCACGCGGTCGGCCATGCGTTCGGCGGCGAGGCGGTACTGCTCGATGCGGTGGACGCCGTCGGCGAGGGTGTCGATGGAGGGTTCGAGGGAGTCGAGGAGAGGCTGGAGGCGGGATTCGAGGGCTGCTTTCGCGGTTTGGGGATGCGGTGATGGGGCGCGGGGGGGCTGGTCGTTGGAGGGGGGTGGTTGGGGGGTAGGTAGTAGAAGGGGTGGGTGGAGGATGGAGTTGAAGATGGTGGATTGTTCCGGGTCGTCGAGGAGGTCGGGGTGGATGGGGGAGGGGGGAGTCGATGTGGAGGGGTCGAAGGCCGGGATCGGGGGGAGCACGGAGGAAAGGGTTTCCCATGATTTCTTCTCCGCTTGGAGCCTAGCATTACTAGATTAGATGGACGTTTCCGGGTGAAGATCGTGGCTAAGCGTTACCTTTCAATATCTTGCTCGAGCTCTTTCAGCTTTTCAACCATCTGAGCATTGCGCGGATTTGGTTTTTTAACTACTACTGCCGGCGCGATCTCTTCCTATAATATGGTCAGCCGAATAATTCGCCCATCAGCTACACGTCGACCTACCCTACTAAACCAATCCGATATTTCCGGATTGTTCGCGAAGTCTTTCAGCAGCTCGGCCTGGATGTGACGTGCTACGCATTCCGTTAGCTCTATTGATTCTGCGCTCCGTTATGATTTCTCGGGTACTCGGGACTTACCAGCTTCGAGCGCTAGGACAGCGTTGGCATCGCCATTGCCGTTGGGTTTCTCTGGTATAGCTCGTGCTCCACACCACGTCAAAAGTTGGAGCATCCGTTTTGGCTCTAGGATGTTCTGGTCGATGTGTTTGTAGAACTCGAGGATCTCGACGTCGGCGTGTGGTACAGCTAGATAGAGTTCCACGTCAGTATAATCCATTGACGAACAAAGTTGGGTAACCAGCTTTGATCTTTCCTCGACAGACAGGTCGCAGACTTGTCTAGACGCTGGTTCGATGACAGCCGCCAATACCCAAGAGGATATATTACCATTTGAAGTGCCACTCTCTATCAACGAGCTTGCTCGTCGACCGCGCGTCCCAGCGCTACTTCTCCTGTGATTTTGCCCACCGCCTTTCCGCATCTCCTTATTGCGCTTGATAACTGGAGTATCTGCGAACGGCAGTGCAATCTTCGTAGCATCGCGCTTCTGAGTCTTGTCCGTCTCAGAGGCCGCCACCACGTGTTCTGGTTCTTGATGCCGTTCATTCCTCCGGGGTTTTTGCCGACGTGACTTCTCCGGCTCCGGAACGTACTCGTGCTCATCCACTTCCGCTTTGTCGCCAGATAGTCGAGCTGATCGTCGCTTGGGAACAGTTTCCTGCGTTTTCTTCTTGGGGACCGGCGTAGAGAACGAGTATTTCTTCCGCTTTGGCTTGTCTGTCGCCGCTTCTTCGCCCGGTGGAGTTTCTTGCTGTTTTGGCGGATCTGGCTGCTTTGCTTGGGGTGGTGCATTTTTTGATCTTGTTCGAGAGAATTGAAAGCCATGGTCATTCTCATCGTAGGCTGGGGGCCACAGTTAGCCATGGTTCCCGACCTCCTGTCGTGGGATTCTGCCATTCCCAACGACGATGCGAAATCGCGCGTGGGGGGTCCACTAACCTATCTTTGGTTTCTTTGATGCGCCAGTCACCCTGTTTCCAGCCGGCTTCCCTGACGTCGTGGGCAACTCGCTGGCGTCCATTTTGCTCCGCTTCGCAGCCGCTCCCGATCCATCCCCCTCTTCAAACGCTTGTTCAGCACTTCGTCGTCGCGTGGGCCGCTGCACCGATGGCATCCTAAGAGTTTGCACCGGTTCCCGAGTAATTATAGTTGTCATTGGAGCCCCTGCGACGTATGCGCGTTTGTGGATGTGCGGGTCCCTGGTCTCCGTTGAGCGCGTCGATGGTGGATGGGCGGGAATTGAGCGCGTCAATGACAGCGCACCAATTTTAAATTCGAATCCGAAAGACTGACGGTTAGTATAGATAATGGTGAGTGGAAATGCGACCGGTCGCCTCGTTGTGACCTTGGGTGACAGTTGGAGGGGGTGCAATACACCGTTGCCGTCCGATGGCCGTGCAATCAAAACAATTGAAGGTCTTGGCATGAATGGCCTCCCGTGCACGTGCTTGGCCACCGGAACTTCATCTCAAGATTCTCAACCATGTTGGAAAAGTTTCAAAGTTCTTCTCGAGATACTGGACACCGGTACACGCAGTACTTTGACTTATAAAATCCTTGGTTTATTTAGCCTGTGGATATAGTACTCAATTCGCATTACAATTGGTCCTGCTGTAAGAGCAGAAGAGATATACAATGGCATTCGCCAATCGTGCTTTCCGAATCATCCGCAAACTCGACTCCTGCTACATCCAGCCGCCATATACGAAGCGGTTATCGACCTCAGCGCGCAACTATGCCGCTTCCGATGCTATCCCACGAATCGCACGGCCTTCATTCTGGCAATCCCTCATTCCAAAACCGTTTCGACGAGGAGAACAGCCACCTTCGGCAAAAGGACGTACGGCGGACGGATGGCTGTTCTTTATTATCATGCCATTACTCATCGGGTCCCAGGCTATCCAGTTAATAACCCTCAAGAAGGAAATGGCAGCGTACTCGCGACAGACTAAAGGAAAGATTGCTCTGTTGAAAGAGGTGATTGGGAGGATTCAGAAGGGGGAGCAGTTCGATGTAGGCAAGGCGTTGGGCGGTGGAGATCCGATCCCGGAGGAAGAATGGAAGGAGACAATGGAGGAAGTGAAGAGTGGCCCATTATTCTCGGAGAAAGACAGGAGACCGCCATGGACGAAGCGAGAGACGAAAGCGGAGAAACCTGAAAAGACGGAGGAGCCCGAAAGTCTACCCGAGTCATCCATTAAGAAGCCCGCAACGTTTTATTGAATGCCTAGGATACGAGCCTCTTCGACCACCTCATTGCCAACATTTTCGGAAACCGTTCATTCCTCTAGTGGAATGTGCTCTTCCCACGAACATCTGGGACATCGACATGGTCCTCCGAGCGCACCCTTCGCCCACTCTCTCCTCTCCTGGACGTTCAATCGCACATCGCAGTAATAACCGAAGACCTCGTCTCCTTTCCGTAAACCAGCGATGCTCCTCTCGGATTTCCCCGCCCACTTCGCCATCTGTTCTCGGACCTGGAACGTCATCTTCCCAAGCCAATTCCATTCGACATTGGGATCACAACTGTGGTTGGCAAGGCACCACAGGGGATGAACAGCACCAACTTCGGGTCTCCCGTCGGGACCTAGACGCGCGGACGCTGTGCCTCGAAACTTGGCGTATAGAGTGTTGAACACCCAGATGTCATATCTGCCCGGATTTTCCGAACCGCTCTCGTCATCCTCCTCGGAGCTCCGGGTGTCAAAGATGTTGACATCCATCTTCTCCAACATGTTCAGTGGAATGACCACGTTCCATTTGAACGACCAGGGAAGCGTCCTCGGCGGATCGGAGTCGACTGCGGTCGGCGTGCCGTGGTTCGTAAAGTCGCCCCAGATCCAGCGAAGCTCGTCTAGCGCGAGCGGGTGCTTTCCCTGCGTCTCGGCCATGGCCAGCGTTCGGAGCAACAGCAGCGCGTACAATGCATCGGGAGCCTGCTTGGCAGGGGCGTCCTTCGCCAGAGCACTGGTGGCTGTATCGCAGAGGGCCGGATGATAGGACTCCATGGCGAGGTCTTTGCAGGTTTGCGAGCAGAAGATCTCTTGGCAGTCTTCACATTCAACAGCACCTGCCACGTGGGAGGGATTTTTCTTGTCTAGAGGTGGGAGCGGTGCGCTACATGCGTCGCAGTATTCTCCATACAGACGGCCGTTGGCGGTCAATAGGGAAACCTCTTCCAAGATCGTGTCTCCAGGTTGAATGTCCTCCTTTGCGAAGACCCCCAACTGCTCGGACAGTTGCTCTAAACTATCGTTCGAGTTAGTTCAAATTATCCAAGCCGATGGAAAGGATACACAGGTGTCCAATGGAATCAGGGTTGTTCAAGGAAGACCACTTAGGAATCACATACTTGGATCCTTCTAGAAGAATCGGCAATGTAGTAGCCCGTACTTCTAGCCGGGGTGCCACTATAGATATCAAGTTGTTCAGCTGCTGTAGGTTCTCTTCCTCGAACCGATTCTCTTCGAAATGGTTCCATGGATAGATTTCCCGTCGGGCGTACCCCTGGTCTGGGATCTTGTCTAGAGCATGTTGGTCTATGGCCTCGATACTCTCCGCGTTGATTCCATGGGTATTTAGTATCCTTAGAGTTTCGTCTTCAAGCGCCCGTGGAAGTTCACTGTAAACGGCCGTCAGCAACGGCAATTAAAATCTGGCTAGTAGATCCAGCGGACACCCACGCCTTACCTCAAAGGGAGTCGCTGCGCATATTCCACAGCACTCTGGATACAGCCGCAACTTAAAAGACTCTCGACGAGCGCAATGAGCCTGTTCGACCGTTAGTCTGCTGTACATGCCGTGGCCAATCTGCCACGAAGCCCGAACAAATTTTGACGAGGGCCAAAAGAGATCAAGCTCGGGATAGCGTTCACGCTGTCTGTTTCCATCGCTTCACGGCCTCATGGACGTCGCGTTCACTGCCGTCGACATGACCGTTCAGATCCGCATACGATGCGCTGAGAACTGGGTCATGGAACTCGGCGCAGTCGTCGAGGATTTCATCGGTTAGGAGAAGCGCCTTGTATGCTTCGCCGGCTTTCAGGTCCGGGAAGTTCGCAGTACCGTAGGCGGCTGCTAACTGAAGGCGGTTTTGGATACTGTATGGATTCTGGGAAACAAGTCGCTGGATATCTTGGACTGCCATTGGGGTGCAGTAGTAACGCTACTGCACGCTCTTGATTTGATGTTTTCACGAAAATTCCTCAAGCGGGATGCTCAAACGCGGAGGAAAAATATATGTGACGATCAGGCCAGGGGGGTTACGGAGATCTGAGATAATTTCTTCATCATTGGTAGCTCTGGGTTCGGGTGGCAAGGTTGGATGCTCCTCTCCACCCAACGAGAACGATAAGCTAAACGAAACGCCATAAAAATCATTAGATGGCCTCCACGTTCATGTCTGAATGTCCAGATAACCAAATTACCCACGGAGACACCAGTTGCCTAAAATCCCAAGCAACGCCCAATTCCATCATCGTCTCGTCATAATAATGCTGTAAAAGATGCCACCAATTGTACACCTTGAGACATAGACCCCAAGAGCAACGACCATCCCCCAGATTCAGGAGTATATATCCTTCGTCGTTCATCACCCCGTATTCTCCGGACTGGGGCTCAGCATCGCCTGAATGCTCAACCCACTCCTCCCCTGCTTCCCCACGCGCTTCCCCCCCTCCCCGTCCCGACCGTCCGCGTCCACCTTCCGCTTGCCCTGGTGATGCCTGGTCGCATGGTGGTGATGGTAATGACTATGATATCCTCCACCCCGCACCGCGGATGCCGCTCCGCTGTCCCGGCTCCCGAACGAGGCGCGCCGTGGGTCATCTGCATGGTCGCTCTCAGCGTCTGAAGCCCCCAAGCCGCTGTCATCCCCTTCCATACCGTGGCCGGCGGATGACGTGGCGAGCCCCTCGGACCCGCTGCCCATCTCCGCCGTCGATGTGTCCGTGAGGTCCGTGACGGACCCCATGATGCTCCCTCGCTCCTTGCGTTGGTTGGAGCGATGGGCGGCTTGGATGTTTTTGAGTCCTTTTTCCATGCACTAAGGAGATGTTATCAGCCTTGGGATCATCTGGGTAGGAGTAACACGCCGTTGAGTTGTCTCTAGATGGAGTAGAAACGGAATGGGCACAAACCTTAGCTTCGATCATCTGCCAGCTTTTCTCCCCGAGTCGGTCACTCAACATGGTCCACATATCCCTTCGCACCAGCATGTATTCCCGCGCGAGGGTCTCCCACTTGATGCCGTCCCAGTCCTCGGCGTTCCGTCGTTCCATTAACCGCTCGTGCCGCTTTCGACACGCGTTCGCGGTCTTGCTGGGGAAATACTTGCTGGCGATCGGCTGCCAGTTGAGGCCCGATGCCCGTGCAGCCATTAGGGTCTCGTCATCTTCCGCGGTCCATGTCGTCGAGGTTCTTTGCGCCTGGGCGGGGATCTCCGTCGAAGGAGTAATAGGGGAAGGTCGGATATGAGGAGAGGCAGCTCGAAGTTCCTTGGGCATGATGACGCCCTCCTAGCTGTTACAGAATGGATTTAGAAAGACGAGGTTGCTAAGAAAAGAAAGGGTGACGATGCAGGAGTGCAGGTTGCAGTCGGGAGGAATGGCTGGATATCAAGCGACTGACTAACTGAGACGCCTGATCTGAAAACGAAAAGAAAACGAATAGTAAGGAGAAGAGAATACAGGAAAGACGTAGGACGATTATTATCTATAATTAAGATCGGTGAAGGATGCCCCCCAGTGGTTTCAAAGAAGGACGAGGAGACCCAAAGATGATAATGACCAAGGAAATAAATCTAAGAAATGGAAGGAAAAGAGAAAGGAAAACACATAGGAAAGGGGATTGATTTGCTGTGGTTTCAGTTATACCGGAGGGAGAGGAAGTTGAGAGACCGTTCTGAAGGCCAGCATATATACAAGTCGCAGTCGACTGTGGTGGCACAGGTTAGTCGCGATATCAAACAAGGCATGGCGCATAGACGAGGTATTCCAATGAATTGTCCAGCCACATCGTTCTGAAACGGAATCGAGTTTCTTTAAACGCCCATCAAGGCTCTGCATGGCGTCTTTCGGCGGTCATCGAACGTGGGTTCTCTCGCCGATCGAGGCAAGGGGCGGAAGATGAGCAATATGCCTTGTTCAACCGCTGGGAGGGATGCACTGCAGCGTCTCTCGAGAGGCGAGGTCGTACTAAATCGAATCAGCGTGGAGAGGCCAACAGGCGGTCGCATAGGCCGCCATAGACGACTGGTACATGTCCACTTTCGCCAGCAAGGATCAAAAGCATGCCATTGCTCCGTGGAGAGATCCTGCCCGGCGGCTGTTTCGAAGAAGAGAACGTGTGTTGCGGATTTCCAGTGCGGCTAGACGTGTTGCAGTCTTGCAGAGAGGAAGTATCTGAGGAACAGTTGACATCTGTACGAAGGATTCGAGGTTAGCGCTGGCCTTTGACAGTAGGTAACCTGGGGCCCTATCCGCCAATCGCTCATCATCAGCGGCTCTTCCAGGGAGGGCTTGTCGGCGCATAGGGCGTTGGTTGGAGGGGTTCAAGGGGTTCGGTTGGCTGCTCCCGAGCGTCTCCTTTCGCCGTGCCGTGCCGTACTGCTGGTCCAGGGACTCTATCCAATAATTAATATTTTTCTTCTACATCCCGTCTTCGTTTGGAAGAGGGACTGAAAGGGGCGGATGCTATCCAGTCAAATTTGGAGAATGCACCGCCACTTATTCCAATTATGATTGGAAGAGCGGAGGAGACTTGGAATCTGCGGTCCGCGGTGCATTCGTCCCTGGTCATGGGGATGGTAAATGATAGACGACTGGAGTTCGCATTGTCCAGTAAAGCTATTTGCGGGAAGGTGATTACGCCGAAGAGGCTTATCCGCGATGACCAGCTTCGACTTTCCACCGAAGAGTCAAATGGTGGATATGATATGGTGAACGGCGAGGACATGGAATAACATCCACCTGTGGAGTTAGAGAGACTGATACAGTGCCCTGGGATGCACTGGAAAGGGTCATTATACTTATTCTCTGTCTGGTTCTTCTGAGCTTCGACGGATATCCTTATCTCCTTGTGCCTGGAGGATCGGAAGTGTTATTGAATCCTTTTAAGTTCTTATCAAGACTAATGCCCAGTTCTTGGTAGAGAAAGGAAGCTACAAGGAAGCTTCCCGATGTCATCATCAATTAGTTAAGGGCATTTAAGGCACACAGAATTCAAAGACTGGAGCCGGGCACATGCGGATCATTCATACTAGACTCTCTCCCATACTACGACGGATATAAACAATCTCAATTGCAATCGTATGCCGCGAGCTTTGCGAATAACGTAGCCTATCCTCGTCCTCTTGTGTCTACACGCAGCGCAGCGAATAGACAGGAAGGACTCCATTGGGTTCCACCCCTTAAATGACATGGTCTTTCTTCGACCGCGTCGTGGAGCCTCCTTCAACACGCAACGTCTCCTGAACTTCAACAAACCCCTTGGCCATCTTGATATTCTGATATCCGCATTCCAACAACGACAGTGTCGCATTCTCCAGACCGCCGCTCATTCTCCGCTCATTTCTTTACCATGTACTCGGCCACCCGTTAGACCCTCTGCCCTTCGATCCAGACGGAGGTATCCCACAACCTCCTTCGTCATGTCCGAATCCTTCCAGCAGACGCGCCAGCACTCTGGTGGCCATCATCATCACGAGGACAACGTATATCTGACCTCGACCAACAAGAACGATGCAGGAGTTAGGATCACAAGAGTCGGACTCTTCGTCAACCTGGGCATGGCCATCAGCAAAGGGATCGGTGGATACGTGTTTCATTCGCAAGGTAAAGCCTTCACCAAGATGTAAAGTTTGAATAAGCCATTGTATATTGACAACACCCGCAGCACTTGCCGCCGATGCCGTCCATTCCCTCACCGATCTCGTTTCTGACTTCATGACACTTGCGACCATCTCCTGGTCCCTCAAGCCACCCACCGAGCGCTTCCCTACCGGCTATGGCAAAATCGAGTCGCTGGGCTCCCTCGGCGTGAGCTCGATTCTTCTCATTGGCGGCACCCTCATGGGATGGGCCGCGCTCATCGATCTCTGCCACACCTACCTCCCCGCGGTGGCAGAAGGAATGGAATACCTAGGCATTGCTGGGCATGGCCATTCACACACACATATCATCCCGAATATACAAGCCGCCTGGATCGCGGGAGGGAGCATTGTTATTAAAGAGTGGTTGTACCGTGCGACCCTGAAGGTTGCGAAGGAGAGAAAGAGCTCGGTGCTAGAATCCAACGCGGTTCACCATCGCGTGGACTCGCTCACGGCCATCGCCGCGTTGGTATCGATCGCCGGGTCAAATATTGTTCCCTCGTTCAGGGGGATGGATGCTTTCGGCTCTCTGCTGATCACGTACCTCGTGGTCCGGACCGGCTGGACGAACACCCGGACTTCCTTAAACGAACTTGCCGATGCGAGCATGGACGAGGAAGTCAAGGAGCGCGTGATCAAGGAAGCCGATCGCGCGTTAGACGACATGATGTGGGTCAAATCCCATCCGAACGCGCCGGTGGAGATCCGGAGATGTCAGGGCATCAAAGCCGGGCAGAACTACTCCGTGGAAATCGAGGTTGCGTGTCCGGCCACTTGGACCGTGGAGAAGACGCGGGTGATCGAGGAGGAGGTTCGCGAGCGGGTGGGGAGCAGGGTGAGAGGGGTCAGGAGAGTACGGGTAAGGTTTGTGGGCGTGAAGGAGGAGGGGGATCAAGGCTTCATGGATGAGTTTATCAGCCCCAGCGTCAGTCAGAGGACCAGTCCGGAGCCGGAATCGGATCGAGAGTTCGAGGAGAGTGACGAGGAAGACCATGGACATCACCATAGCCATGGATCCGGCCGCGAGAATGGGGATGGCAAGCTAAGAAAGCGTTGATTGTAATAGATTCTGTTGGAGTAGACTTGTATCTATACCGCCTCCCGATGGTTAAAATACCTTGGTATCTAGCATGGTTGGTCGTCCGATGGATTCCCTTCTCCTGAACTGTGAATCGTGGCTCTGCAACTGGTTACCTATGAGTGGTCCTGAGTATTCCCTTAGCTCGGGATCAAAATGACTCGAGTAGGTGTGTATGTCTCAACTTCATGCCATCCAAGGGCTTGCTTCTTGCCTCTACTACGCTTTCCTGTACATCTTCAAAATTTATAAGCAAAGGACATACGCTTTATTAACGTCGGATATCTATTGACGTCGTACTTCATTTCCAGTTATGTGTATCCTCTTAAGTTCTTCTATAGCCTTCACAGCGCCAGGTAAGACCTGTAACGCATCTATTTCAATCCTCACGGCCTGGCGCCCGGTGTTCTCTGGAGTGACGTCGAGAAAGAACTCATCCTCCCCTCGAACTCCGCCGAGATTCAGCATCCCGAGCGCAAGCCCGCGATCCTTGGCACGTTTAGCCAGTCTCCAAGCACTGTACGTCGCCAAGCTACTCCCAACGACAAGTAGACGGCTGGCCGTATCGATGGCTTCTTCCGCCTCCGCCTTGACGGCCGCGTTGACGTTCTCGCCGAACATGACGACGGCGGGTTTGAGAACTCCGGCCGTTGAACCCGCCTGCGATGCGCCATCGGCATCAACGAGCACGGTCTCTCCCGGGGGAGGCTTCTGCAAACAGGCTGGACACGGGGGATAGCGAAACGTCGTGTACTTCACGCCTTTCAGTTCCAGGTCGCCATCGGGGTTCGTTCGCAGCCCCCTCTCAGCACGTTCATGCGGATCTTCGGTCGACAGTGCGCCGGACTCGATCAGGTGTCGTAGCATATCCGCCCACGACGGGTTGAGGGCTTCAAGCTGGGATTGGAAGGCATCCCGGGGGTATGGTGTCTTGCATGTGGTGCAATGTACTTGGGCAAGCGTGCCGTGGAGCTCAGTTGTCGGCAGTGCGGGATGTGCATGGGGGTGAAAGGAGTCGACATCTTTCACATAGTCAGCGAAAGGGATCTTCCCGAGGCGGCACTCAGAAACCAGCAGTGGAAACGTACTCTGAGTAATGACACGACTTAATATCCCCAGCTCACCCAGTCGCCTTACGGCTTCATGGGCACCGTTCGGTTTCGCATTCGCGAGGTTCGTCCATCCCAGAAAGCTTCGCGCCCAATACCGCTTCCTCGCCTCGTGGTTGGCCAGGAACTCGGAATAGTAGATCGGCCGATACGTCTTATTCAACGTATACGTGCCATTGGTTCCCCGATAGTCGGCCAACCCCGAGGCGACCGATATGCCCGCTCCCGTGAGGAGGACCGTCTTCCCATTCCGCCGTGTCTCGGCAGCCGCGGTGTCCTTTTCCAACGGGGCGACCAGGAAGTCGACGAGACTGGCGATGGCGCCGGCAAGCGGACGCGCAGTGGCTGGAATGATCCGCGGCGGAGGGAGGGGGCTGATATAGGGGATTCTCATCAACATGGGGACGCCGCTCATGTCACATGTGAGAGCCTCCACCCTCCCGATTCGAAATTGAAGTTGAAGTTCATTGCACGTTCGAACTTCGAATAGAACTGAAATCAGGCATGGCCCGCAAGTGTGGGTGAGTGCATGACGACACGATCGCGGGGTTGACTAAGCAGAATCCTCCACCAGTGACCAGTCCACCTCTCCACCGTTGCCCGTCAACTTGAAGTTCAACCCCAGTTCATTTATTGTGTTGGCAGTTGGACTGAAATCGACTTTAATCACGAACCCAGTTATCTCGAGCCTCGAAGTTGTTTGTATATCACCTACCGCCAATTCTCGGCTAAGACACGAAAAGAACGCGCCTCTCGTGCATCAACCACCACGCGCAATGGTGAATTACTCTCATACGCATGGGGATAATCTTGCGACAAATGCTAAGTGATCGTAGGCGCCGAAACGTAAACAGACGACCGCTGTAGCGGGTCCTTCCACGACCCATCGTGCATCCAAGCTCGCAAAGGAGCACAATATTACGGGTCTACAGGAGAGTTCGATACGTGAAGCATACTCGCTGTTCGCGATCCAACACCCGAACTTCGCAGAGGAGCGGCAAGGTGTGCTACGTGGTGGGGATGTCCGTCGATGTTTACTGTAAGCCCTGTCTCAATTGTGGGGGGTGCTGTTCGCATCCCAGGCTAACCATCCTTTCATGTAGAGCGCTGAACCTCCCGTACTCCGCCGACTATCTCTCCGCTCTCGACCCCGACGCCTCCGGGTTCGTTACCTTCGACGCGTTCTTCGGCCTCGCCGCCCTCTTGTACAACGACAAGGAGAACCCTGATGAGGACGATGAGGAAGGCAGCGCGGACGACGAGCCAAGTACCGAGGCGCAGGAAGCGTTCCGCCTATTCAACAGAAACACAGGCGGTCCGATCACCCTATCACATCTTCGACGAGTGGCGCGGGAGCTGCGCGAAGACGTGGATGAGGCGACGTTGCAGGCCATGCTCGTGGAGGCGAATGGTGAGGCGGAGGAGGGGGGATGGAAGGCTGGTGTCAGTTTGGAGGAGTTCGATGCGGTGATGAAGAGGGCAGGTGTGTTCGGTTGAAAGGGATGACGTGCTTCCCATTCTTCCACTCGGCCACGTACTGTGGACCAACTCATCGCGATATACAATGCCTCGGGGATTGCCTTGCAGTTGAGAGCTGAGATCGCCAGGGCAATGAATCAGCCCCATGATGCCTTAGTGGCCTGCCGCCGCCTATACGTACCGGCCAATAAAGATATCAGAATCAGCTGGATATCAAAGATATGCTCGGGGTATAGATGTCCAGCTCCCCGCTCCGCATCGATCAGCGGCAAATCATCCGAACAACGGGAACCATCCCCAGTCTTGGATTGCAGCATCATATGCTGGGTACTTGGTTCGATTCTAGGCGCAAAGCATGGGACATCCATACACATCTGGGGTCACATTGAGCTTTAGATGAAACCGATCATTGAGCACAACCGACAGCTACTAGAACAGACCGTTTTGAGTAACTTGATCAAGGTGGGATCTGAGCAATTGATGCCCATGTCCTGGACTATGGTCTATACAGAGCATGATCAATTGCACTCGCTAATTAGTGCGAGAAATAATTCCTTGAAGGAATGTCATATACAAAAGATGGTTTGGGGGTGGCTCGTTAGGGGGAGAACTTCGAGATTCTGTTGACTTCCGACTCCCGTGGATGGATGGAGCATCCGACGAGAGATGCAGTGACGTTGGAGCAGTGACATGCTGCCCGCCATTGATTGGTCCATGTCAGATACCCCATCATGGTTGACCAATGACATCGATACATGCTCCCAGGATTCAATGTGTTTAAATACGTATCGATATTTAATAGTAAACTCAGTCGGATCAGAAGTTCCATTACTTCTATTACCTTCACTCAATTCTGACCAATCCTGAGTCAAATCTGCAGTTTGACGTGTTCGAGATACCATCTTGATTCTTACCTACATCATGGACGCTACGAACCTTTACAACCAAGTGCAGAGTCACTATGGCTCTCTTGCTACCGGCGGACAAAGCTCCAAGTACGGCCATTCCGTTGCCGTCGCATTTGGGTACTCGGAGGAAGAGTTATCAAACGTTCCTGAAGATGCTCAGATGGGCTTGTGCTGTGGCAATGCCATCACCATGGCTGCCCTCAAAGAGGTATGAATAGAGTCACCAATTCGTTCCAGGTCGATGTATTCTGACAATCAACTAGGGCGAAACCGTGGTTGATTTTGGTTGCGGAGCAGGGTTTGATGTGTTTCTTGCAGCCAAGCGGGTTGGCCCTACTGGACGGGTGATCGGAGTGGATAGGAACAAAGTAAGATCCCACAGTTCTCCGCAGGAATCGAACCAGTGACTGATCAACGCCTTCGACGTAGGATATGCTGGCACGAGCACATCGGAACAAGGAGACCGCGAAAGCAACCAACGTGGAGTTCGTCGAATCACCCATAGTCAAGATTGACACCGGTTCGTCCGAAGCCGACTGCATCATCAGCAACTGCGTCGTCAACCTCGTCCCGGAAGAGGAGAAGCAGCTCGTCTTCAATGAGATGCATCGCATCCTGAAGCCAGGAGGAAGGGTTGCGGTGAGCGACATCCTTGCCAAGAAGGAATTGCCGGAACAGCTGAAGAAAGATATGGCACTCTATGTTGGCTGCATCTCCGGAGCGTCGCAGGTTCAGGATTATGAGAAGTATTTGAAGACTGCCGGATTCAGTGGTACGTTACAATGAAGACCGATGGCAGGATCAGAGTTGATAGCGCCAGATATCCTCCTCGTGGACAGCAAAAGCGACCTGAATGTCTACACCACCACAGGTGAAGACGGCACAGCTGGAAGTGAGCAGCCGAACATACCCTGCTGTGGTCCGGCCAAAGCCGAGACCTCCTGTTGCGCACCAAAGGCAGATGATGGAGCGGCGTCCTGTGGGATTAAAAAGGAGACGAAAGTTGAAGTCGTCGAGAGCGTAGTGAAGAACGTTGACTTTAACGAATGGGCAGGTAAGAGAGAAACAATACCCAATTCAACACGATTCAATGAAATGTACTAATGTTTAAAAAGGTTCATTCAAGATATATGCAGTTAAGGGGCAACAATGATATTGATCCAGTACGGGCAGTACTTGCCTTCATGTACATCGTATCTGCAAGTGCAGAATTAGGTAGCCGATTAGTCTGGAAAAATGCAGATTACCGCCTCTAAAAGGCCTCATCGATGTGGTCCGACTTTCGAGGTCCTCTCCACAGCTGAATCCAAAGTCACGATGTGATATCGGGTGGCTCCGGACGGCTATGGGTGGGACGTGGGGTAAACCTGCTAAATTGAGCAAATACATGGGGAAGACATCCGAGACTCAGGTAGCGATCCCCCATGAAAAGCTGGAAAGGAGCCGAGGGGCATCGCTAATCACCAGTATTGAGTAAGATTCGCCAATAACAAGTCACCACATGGGGCACCCTGCAGAGAGCCGCAGTGGAAAAGTTGGGACGGCTTAACAGCAAGCTTTTGCTTTTGACTCCATTAGAGGCCATCCAGCCTTTCAGGCCCAATTCCGATGTCTTGGCGATCAAAGAATAATTTTTCGAATGGACAGCATTAGCAATTGCAATTTGCAACTGAAGACACCTCGCGTCCTCCTCCCCTTCGTCTCCGCTATTAAGCCACCTGTCTTCCTGACCTGTATATCGCCTTCCTCTAGACTCTCTATACCCCGCATGTGCTAATTATCAGAGTATCGGATTACCCTGATTCCCTGTGTTGAACCCGTCGGAGATTACGAATTCACCCATCGTGCATGCTCCACACCTTCTAAGGGGCAGCTTAGCTCCAGTGTTCGACCGACCTCGCAAAGTCGCAATTCACACCGCCCGTTAACATTATCATATTGCCCATTATCACATTACCTATTACCACGTTACCTATTAGCATAACCTCGCATTCGTTTACCTTTGCTCATTGCTGTTTACATTTCAATTGCAACCACAACATCGCCGCGACGACGCATCTACCTCAGCCACTCAACATCGCACCTTCCAACTAAAGGCCGCCGAGACTTCTCCCTCACGCATTGAATTACGGCCGACAATAGACAGGAAGACAATAACGGCAAGATGGATCAAGCCAAGCTTAAAGAGGAGGTGTCGGAAACGTTGCTCGGCTCAGTGCAGGACCCGCAACTGTCGAAGCAACGTCGCGCGGCCTTTATGCGCTTCGCGACAACTGACGAGAAGTCCGGCGAGCATTTCCTGGATGAGGACCGGTTTATCGATGCGATTGTGCCTGAAGGCGAGACCTTCGTACGTACAATCCCAAATCCACCACCTGGTTAGACTTATCACTAACTTCAACCACCACAGCACAAAATCTCACGCGCGCAATATGGCATCTTATTCAAGATCGCTGACCGCCAGGGTACCGGAAGGGTATCCATCCAAGACTTCACATCCTTCGACTCCATCGTCGCAAAATCCGATGCCGAATATGAGATTGCTTTTCGGCTCTTTGATGTTGAGGGTCGCGGTGCCGTCCGCTTCGAAGACTTCCAGCGTCTCTATAATCTCAACAAGGGTACTGATAGCTTGCCGTTCGACTGGAGCTCTGAATGGGCGTCGCTATACATCGGCCGCAAAGGAAAGCGTCACGACATGACCTATCCTCAATTCTCCCAGATGCTGCGAGGCCTTCAGGGAGAGCGGGTTAGACAAGCGTTCATTTACTTCGACAAGAACGGGGACGGCTACATTGAGCCCGAAGACTTCCAGCGCATCATCATCGAGACTTCGCGACACAAGCTTTCCGACCATATCCTCGATAACCTCCAAACCCTATGCAACATCTCTACCGAAAGCAAGATCTCTTACGCCAACGTCCGCGCGTTCCTGAACGTAATCAAGGAGATGGATCTGGTGGAGCACATCATTCGAAATGCCACCATCAAAAGCAAGGATTCGAAAATCACCCGAACCGATTTCCTCAACGAGGCGGCGCGCATCACACGTTTTACACTGTTCACCCCGATGGAGGCAGACATCCTGTTCCATTTTGCCGGCATGGACGAGACATCGGGCCGCCTGGGCCGCAAAGACTTCGCTAAGGTCGTCGACTCGACATGGCAGCATCCCGCCACCCTATCCAGCGACGCCGAGGAGGCCGTCGCCAAGACCCTGTCTAAGTCGAAGGGACTTGTGCAGGGACTCCTGGAGTCGGCCCACCACTTCGCCCTAGGCAGTTTGGCTGGCGCTTTCGGCGCCTTCATGGTGTATCCGATTGATCTGGTCAAAACCCGCATGCAGAACCAGCGAGGCCAGCGGGTGGGCCAGGCATTGTACAAGAACTCGCTGGACTGCGCGCGGAAGGTCATCGCGAACGAGGGAGTGAGGGGGCTGTATTCGGGGGTGCTTCCGCAGCTGGTGGGCGTCGCGCCGGAGAAGGCCATCAAGCTGACGGTCAACGATCTGGTCCGAGGCCATTTCGGCAACAAGAAGACCGGGGAGATCTGGTGGGGATGGGAAGTGCTTGCTGGTGGGTCCGCCGGTGGTTGCCAAGTGGTAAGTAAATGGAGTCGACGGTCATAACTGAAGTCCGGATGCTGAAACATGCTTGCCAGATCTTCACCAACCCGCTGGAGATCGTTAAGATCCGACTGCAAGTGCAGGGCGAGGTCTCCAAGACGACCGCCGCGGCTCCGAAGCGGTCCGCGGTATGGATTGCGAAAAACCTGGGTCTGCTTGGCCTTTACAAGGGCTCGAGTGCCTGTTTGCTTCGTGATGGTATGTACGGGCCGGATCGGGTGTGGAATTGCTCGCTAATGTTTCTTCTTTAGTCCCGTTCTCGATGATTTACTTCCCGACGTACGCACATCTCAAGAAGGACTTCTTCGGGGAGTCTCCAGAAAAGAAACTCGGTGTCCTCCAGCTTCTCACCGCCGGTGCGATGGCTGGCATGCCGGCAGCATACCTCACGACGCCCGCGGACGTGATCAAGACCCGTCTCCAGGTCGAAGCTCGGAAGGGAGAGCAGACGTATAAAAACATCCGAGATTGTGCGTCCAAGATTATGAAAGAGGAGGGATTCCGCGCCTTCTTCAAGGGCGGTCCGGCACGAATCATGCGGTCATCTCCTCAGTTCGGCTTCACGCTCGCGTCGTATGAGGTGTTGCAAGGGCTCTTGCCAATGCCCGGCAGCGGGGATCTTCCATTGGCGCCCGGCCACATCGGGCCCGGGGGCGTGAGAATATCGCAGAGCACCGAACCATTGCCATACCTACGAAGTCGGAACGCTTTGAAGATCATCCTGGACTTGGATAAGGATATCGGAAAGCCGAAGTTGCCGCATGGAGAGGGATGGATTGGACTGCCTGGATTCCGCAAGTCTTCTTAAATGATAGGAGGTACGAGTATCTTGGTGGTCGCAGCGGCCCTGACTTGTGTCACGGATACACGGCGATACGTGGTCTTGCGCATCGCGACTTGCATTCAAGGAGTTTCATGGGCTTTGATTTGGAAGCATACACCGTAGCGGCTATGCGATGCTTTCTAGAGCCGGTTTTGCTTTGCGCTTGTCTTACTGTTTTCCTTGATCCCATCGATCTCCCCTTTGAGCGATGAGGAAGATTATCACGTTTCGAGGAACTTAGACCATACACGCATTACATGGCGGAGTGGGCACCAGAATGGATACCTACTAGCTTCCTTTGATCGCTTAGATACTTTTTTTCTCGTTCTGTCATTCAACCTGAGCACGTTGACCGCGGACGTCGAAATGTTGGAGTTATAGAACTGATGTACTAAAAGCCCTGGAGATAGAATTGTCTTGGTTTTTCCATATATATAGTTCACATTGGACAAAGGGTGTATAAGTTAAAGAGGATTTCGAGCCCGAACTTTGAACTGTCCCCGACTAAACCGATGGATGTTCAGTTGGGATCCGGTCAAGACAACACCACGCTCAGCTGCATAACCCGAAGGGACCGATGAAGCACTCTCTACAACCACCAAATCCATTTCACGACCTACCTTACTCTTCATATAGAACTGAGTTTGGAATTTTTACATCTGCCCACTATAATCCTTTTCTCTTCTCTAGAAGACCGAGCAAGTACCGTACTCAATTCCCGCCCACGAAACGAGTGGCACGAGATTTCCGTGATCATTCTTGCCCACATCTTTAACCACGGGTCCTATCTTTGTAGTCCAAATTCAGCAAATGCTACTGAGAACAGGGTCTCTGCCAGCGAGTTCCCGTTCTCCAGATCAACAAATGATACCTTGAGATGGCTTTCAACACCCCATAGCCAGTTCTCCCCTCCCGGAGGCCTCTCCGCACTCGTATCCAAATCACCCAAGTCACTCCAGGCTCCAAGACACCTCCTGAAAAGCAGACGCATCTTTAGCGCCCCTGTACGCCCGCCCATCCAACATTGGTCGACTCGAGGAGGCTGAGAGGCTCCCCCATCGGACCAATGAGCAGTCCGAGGGCCCCAAACGGCGAAGCTCCACTGCATGCGTATTTCGGAATCGGCTGGATGGTCATCCAGGACCGCGCTCCCAAATTCGAAGTGGATGGTTGCTGGCCGCCGGTGATTGGTCAGCCGCCGGTCCATCGCGTTCGGAAGCTGAGCTCCAGAACCTCACCGACCTTCCCCCCCATTTCGAACCCTGGAGCTTGCTGGTTGTTGCGGCGTGGGAGGGGAGGTGGTTGAACCGCTGAAGAGCGAAGGCGAGACGTGGAGCTTCATTACATCTGAATTGAGTGCGGCACACAGCCTCAATGCAGGGCGGGTGATGCCGCTTGACGTCCACCCACCTTGGGATATCGTTGTGTTTGGTCAATATAGGTACCTAGGTGCGTATGGAGTGTTGAAGGCGAGATCGATGGCGAAAGATGTCGTCCCTCCATACGTGTCAGTGCATATTCCGTCCTTACCGGAATACCGGTACTTACGGCAACGACGATAAGCACATCCATTCCGCGCTACAATCGGATTACGAGCGGCGTCGGTTGCCATCATTCGCTCCGTGTAGCGGACATTCTGAGAAACTCCACGAGGCCTCCATCACCGGCGAGATGAGCTGTCAGCGCAGCCATTAGCAATGCTACGTTATCGGCAATGACCCCGTGGTTTTAAGGCCCTCCAACCTAAGTGGAAGCAGGATCCTGCTAAGATGGGGGGAATCAAAGTTGAGCAGGATACAGCGCATGGCTAGGATTTAGGACTAATTATTTGTATTTTTGACCCCCGCTTTGCGGCTCTCTCGCCGCTGACCAAGGCAAAGCTGTAAAGTGAAACCATAGGATGCGAATGTCGAACGGCATGCGCCTGGCGCACGGGGAGTTATTGAACCAGACAGTGACGAGACCCCTTGCACGGAAAGCTTGAGGCTCGAGTCTCAAGTCTCTCGACATCTGAAAGGCAAAAAGGGGTCCCCCTCAAGGTCAGATCCTCAACTCACCGGCGTCTCGGACAAACCGAATCGTCGCTTCACACTACGTCTCCCTCACCGTACAGAACTTCTGTCGAACCATACATGCTAGACGTATCTGCTCGTGCTGTTGAGCACTGAAAGTTCCCGAGTGTGATACGGAACACCACGCAATTGAACACTTGTGGAGCAGATCGAGTCCAAGCTCCGTCAGCTCACCCTCGCCCAAGGCTCAACCAAAGTCGAGTCCAGAAAGCTTCCAATTCGGTTCTTCCAGGGTTCGAGGTTCGAGGCTCGAGGCTCGAGGCTCGAGACTCGAGCAAGTTCTCGCACCACCACCGACTGTCTGCTGACGCCTGAGTCCTGATTTCTGACACCCCGTCCTTTAAGACTCCTATTAAGGCCATTATTCACCACCCTGTAGTTATCCATCCTCCAGGAATCCGAGTCTCCTAAATCCTACCTAACTTACAGGCTTCCCTTGACCTTGTCCGTTTCCCCGCTGTGTCTCCATACGGTAGTCTCGTTTCCCCCGCCGACTATTGTTCTTATTATTACTACGCCTCTCAAATAGGAATCCCGACTAGCAAAGTAGCACGAGTACAGCAATCCCGTTGTTGCGTGCGGCTCTTAATCCCCTCTCAGTCGATCTCTTGACCTTCTCCTCTCGATTTGATAACCCGATCATCGATCATCGATCGCTCGCCAACCATTCTTTCCTCTTCCAACCACTTCCTCCACCGTGTCAGCGTCAACTAAACGCTGCAGCGGAGCTGCGAAAACAATCGCCTTCTCTCGGCGCATGTGCTCTGCCTGGTCTTAACTCGAACAGTCGGACGACCGCGGCTCGAAGGTTGATCACGCTGCGCGGTTAATATCGAGATTCAATTATTTGTTACCGTGGCCGACCTTCTTCCCGGCCATTTTAGCTTAGGACTGTTTGTGTTCGACAAAGGTCTCGGGCTGATATTCATTGGCACCGGCCCTTTCCCAGGTGTTCTGTGTCACATCAGGTACGTAGCTTTGGTATCGGGAAATTTCCGAGACCCGAACCGTCGGATTTCCCATTCTGTTGCGGTCTTTTGCGATCTCTTGTCCGGCGTCAGCTCGATCGCGTATTTCGTTTTATCATTCATGGGGTTCGAGAACAGTTGATCGGCGAGCGGGATGGTGGAGTAACACGATAATTTTAGGTCAAGGGTTCGGGTGCAAGCAGTCAAGCGCGAGTGGACTTCGTCGTCAGACTCCGCGGCGCAGCCTCACTGCTGTGGATGACAATGCGATGGAAACGGCTATTCTTACTTCGGGTTTACGTTTCATTTTAGCATTGACAAATATTTCCGTTGCGAGTCAATTCAGCCATCTCCGTTCTTAGTTCTTACACAGGATTCCCGATTCTTAGCGTATCCTGTTGAATGTCATCCTTTTTAATTGAGCATTATCCTGTCGTCTCGTTGCTACCAGTATCCTCACCTATTCTGCCCACATGCTGACGGAGAATTCGATAACAGTTCCAGTGCATATCGGAATATGACGGAATGATTCCGCGTGACCAGGATCGGTGCATGCACTGTGTAGATGAAGCTTACCAGTTCTCGAGCGTCACAGACCCGCTATACCAGTCGCGACTTGTAGCCTGGCCAGGGCTTTGTAGCCCTCGACTATCGAATGACACTCAATTACGATTCGGACGACGCCCTAAATCTTTCTCCAGGTCTCACGCCGTACAAACCAAGATCCACCCCATCACCCTCTCCCGAGCCGCTGTATCCCAAGCAAAGATACTCCCCGGATACCAGTCCGAGGACGGGGCGACCACGCAAGAAGAAGGTCCAACCTAGCCTAGGAGACGTCGTGCTCCTCACTTCCCTAGAGCCGAATCGGCCGGATATCGCGCAACGGGCCGGAGAAGCGACGATCATCGACTCGGACGGAGAGGCGAGCGACGCCGGGAATGCAATGGAAGTAGATGATGCATGCAAACCCCAACTTAATTCCAACGACAATGACCGATCATCCGGACTCAAGATGACCGCTGAAAGAGCTCTAGCGATGGATCCAGCTACGAAGGCCCAGCCGATCACCAGTCCACAACGTATGCCTGCGCCCTTACGACCTCATCCTCTAAACATTCGGACTGGACTCGACGCTACGAATCATCGAACCGATGGCACGAAACCAGCACTCAGATCGCCTCTCGAACTTCCATACGCCTCCTCGAGCAGAAATATGTCCTCAACCGAGGCTCACTCGACTGCTGCAACCGCTCCACATCACCTACCGCTACACCCTGCGATGTCCATCCGATCCGGAGGTTGTTCGTTCTCCGGTGAACCACTCAGCAACCTCCAAATCCCCGACAGAGAAGGTCGATCCAGTCAAAAACTACCTGCGCTGCAGAGTCCACACAGTCCAGTTGACACACCAGGGTCTCCAAAGAAAGTCGTCTTACCTGGCATGGACGAGATGCTCAAAGTAGCCGACGTCGGTAACGTTTCCCATCAAGAAAATGGGTTTCCCACGCCCCTCAATGGGTATGCTCCCACCCAACGCCATTCCATATCTTCTCCGAGTGCAGCTATGTCCCCAACATCATCCAGTCAGCCCTATTCGAACGGCTCCACCGTTCATCGCCGTTCGTCCGCTTCTCAATATCCCCCTTATAATCATGTGTCTCCCATCAGCTCGCAGAGCGAGGCCGGCACTTCACCCTACGACCCATATGTGAAATCGCCCCACGTTCTTTCCACGCCGTCAGGCATCCCTCTCGACTCACAATTCTTCGCTCGACGCACGTCTCAAGTATCCGAGAACGAACGCTCTTACTCCCACAGTCTTCCATCCGCCTCCAGCGCTAGCGCCGATACCTGTGGGAGCAGCGAAACATATAGTCCCACCGCGAAAGTCGATGTGAGGGAGCGGGATCGGAATCGGATGAGCATTGATGGAGCGACGTTAGCAGGGACACCTTCATCCATGACGTTAGCGGGGACTCCAGGATCCGTAACGACAGGAACACCGGGATCGGGAGGCGGCACCACGCTTCCGAGCATAGCGCAGGCCATGCCTTCGATCCAACATATTCAAACAGTGCCCCCCCACGGGACGGGGTCGTTTCAATGCGACTATCTCGGCTGCAATGCGGCCCCGTTTCAGACGCAGTACCTACTCAACTCCCACGCCAACGTCCACTCGCAGAATCGCCCCCACTTCTGCCCTGTGCCTGGATGTGCACGGGGCGAGGGTGGGAAGGGGTTCAAGCGTAAGAACGAGATGATTCGGCATGGACTCGTCCACGATTCACCCGGATATGTTTGCCCATTCTGTCCAGATCAGGAACATAAATATCCAAGGCCGGATAACCTTCAACGGTACGAGCCCCTTCTTCTGCTGCCTCTCTGCTGATATGCTGCGTGACCCTTAAACGTGCAACCATTGAATTGGGGGCTAATGAATAGCAGGCACGTGCGAGTACACCACAGCGAGAGAAACAAAGATGATCCAGCGTTGAGGGAGGTGCTTCTACAGCGACCGGAGGGAGGTCCCCGAGGCCGGCGAAGGCGAACGGGCGGGTAAGTACCGCATTCATACGCCAAACTTGTTCTGTATCGCCGCAACCGAGTCCTAGTCGCTAACAACATCCTCGGAATAACAGCTCGCAAGAACAAGAGGGTCCTTGAACCGCTCTGAGCAAATCGATTCATCGGTGGCCGTCTTCATGATAATGGAAATCTGTGGCCCTCAAATTCTATGCCTAGTCTTCGAAACAACATTAAGGCATCGGTATCATTTCAGAGCTGGTTGCTCATCATGATCTTCCATGCCTTGCGGTTCAAAACGCCGGTCGAAAGCCTGGGGCCATTAGGTACCGCCCTCCGGGCCATCGTCTGTCGAACGTCTGGATCCGATTCATCGCCCAAGGTTCATGGCAGACCGCCTAGTCATAACCCCACTCCTTTTCCCTTTCCTTTGTCCACATCGTTTTTCATTGCATTTAATTCATAACGGATTCACGCCGGAGGGTGGCATTCGGTGTTCTGCGGCGTTCAGAGATGGAGAAGGGCCTATCAGCGCGGGAATGGGAACGGAAATGAAAAGTTAGGTAGGGATGCGCATCGGTAGGGTCGAGCACAAGGCGTCCTTCGTAGAGATCGGGCCGGGCTGGGACGGTGGTAAGGCTCAGTCGAAGGGATCTCACGATTAGGGGCCGGGAAGCCCTACAGGGACGGAGTTTCAAGGACGTGGTTATGGGTTATTATTGAACTTTGATCTGGAGTAGAACGGCGAGTGACGCAGTCTATCGGAACCCGGCGAGGTCCTTGCGAGTGCCTGTGATCTCGGACAGCGTCTGCTTGTATAGAGTTAGTTACGATTACGATTTTCAACTGTTCCGCTGGACATGATGGCTCGTGGCACCCGAGTTTCGTTACGATATGCTTCTTCGGTTCGGCCTTAATGCCAGCTATGGTTACACTACGCTACGTGCCAAATATATCCCCTGACTTGCGCCAACGCCAATCCAGATCTATCGATTGGTGCCTCCAAAAACGTACGGGTTTGGTTGGGATGTATTGTGGCATCAGAGCACCAACCGCCCTGGCTCCTTCTCCAAGATGGCCTTCATCCGCTGCAGAAACGTCTCCCCTCGCTTGAGGTTCGCCTCATCGACTGTGACACTAAACACATTCTCCGCCCCGCGCCCCACACCCGCACTCGGGACCGCCTCTTTCCCCTTTGCCGCCACCCTCCCCGCCAACTCATCAATTATATCCACCGGTCTCTGCGTCCTCCGCCCCGCCGCAAATGGTTCAACCAACACATCCGGCACGAAGTTCCCCCTCTCCCCATGCACGATCTTCTCCGCGCCGATCACCGCATCGAAAAGTTCGTCGGCGGTCGGCGGTGCGCGCTTCCGCGGCAGGCTCTCGTTCGCCAGCTCGACGGCACGCGTGAGGAACGTCGACAGCGGCAGCGTCACACCGAGGGCGTCCTGCAGCTTCTTCTGGCAGGCGAGTACGGCGGCGAGGGAGATGGGGAGGGCGAGCTGGGTGGGTTCCTCGGCAGCAGGTTGGACGTCGGGCGGCGGGGCAGGTGTAGCTTCTTTAATCGGGGCAGGCGCGAGCTTGATGTTGGTGAGGTCCAGGTGGCTGAGTTTGGCGAGCTGTTGGGATTGTTCAGCGGGGCGGGCGGAAGGGATGTGTCCTAGGTAGGCGAGGACGTCGCCTTTAAGGAGGCGGTTGTTGGGGCCGGTGGCGGGGATCTTGGGGATGTCGGAGTCGGGAATGTGGTTGGTGTGGAGGAGTTGGAGGACGGAGGGGAGGAGGGTTGGTTGGGAGGCGGAGGAGGAAGTGTAGGTTCGGAGTTGGCGGAGGGTGGTGCGGAGATGGCGGGTGGGCGGAAACCGCGCCATTGTGGGCGATGGCGGATTCTCGGATTGGGGAGATAGGAGTGAGGAAGGTTAGATTTATGAATTCGAGGTCGTGGAAGGCCGGTGTTGAATATTGAGATGCGAGCGGGCGAATACAAGAAAGTTAATGCCGTTGTTGAGGTCAGTGGATCTCCGAAATGTTGAGATCAACCGAAGTGGCACCGGTGACCCTAATACCTTCATGGACAACGGCCAATTTTTTGATACAGCATGTAGCAAGTACCTTATGAGTACGGTATGAGACTACAATTACACTGTGACCTTGAAGGGTTGAAGCGGAGGTGACATTTGAAGAGTCAATAGGATCATAACGAGGAACTCTCCGATTAGCCCCCCCTAACCCTATTCCTCTCACGCCATCCGATATGTCGTTCATTCGCATTCCCTGCGGTTCGATATCGCGCATCTCAATATCTCGTCTCACATCGAACCCAGCGACATCAATACCGATCCACCAGCTCAAGCGCCAGTTCCTCCCCTCCCAATTCCGACATGCCTCGACCCGAGCCCCCCCATCTGCCCGAAAGCCGCTCCCCAAGCCTGGTTCTCCCAAACGCTCACCCTCTTCACAAACCCCTCCACGCCAACCCTCGAAACCGCCAACGCTCAAATCCACCCCCAAACTCGTCGCTGCGCGCCCACCCACCACCACCCCCCGGGCCTCCGAACCGCTTGTCCTCTACTACTGGCCCCTCTCCCGCAGCTACCGCTTCTGGGCCTGGATGGTCTTCGGCACCGCCACGGTGACGGCCGTCACCCTCGTCTGGTCGGGCGACTACGACCTCGTCGACCACCCGACGCTCTACCTCTCCGTGAACATGATCTTTGGCGTCCTCCTCCTCTTTATCGGCGGAAACTTCCTCTCCAACCCTCGCGCCGTCGCGTCCAAGGTGTCATTCACCAGGGGAGTGCGCGGACAGTCGATTGTGTCGGTCGAGATGCGGCGGATGATCCCGTTTATGAAGCCGTTGGTTGCGGAGGCGGAGTTGAGGGACGTGAGTGTCAATACGCGGTTCGCGGCGACGGCGGAGGATCTGAAAGTGATCAAGGCGTTGCGGGCGGGCGAGGCGGACGGCGCAAGGGTGGCGTCGGCGCCGAGGGGTTCGGGGGTGAAGCGGGCTTTTGCGGACCTGAGGTTGTTGATGGCGGGGTCGCCGGCGGAGCTGAGGATGAGGAAGGGGAGGTTCGGTTTGGCGGAGCATGGACAGTTCTTGGATGGTGGTGAAGGTAAGGGACCGGTTGGGAGAAACGAAGTGTTGCGCGAACCGTACTGACCGTGTGACTTCTAGCGATGGATAAGCTGATCCCTTTGACGACGACGAAGCTTGCGTCACGGAAATAACTGCAAGTATTGAGAAGGGCTAGTGGAGGGTCTCTCATCTCCATGACCTATGGTCTATTGAAGGTGCAAATAGACCGAGTGATTGGGTGTGAAGAACCACGATGGATGGTTTTGCATCCTAACCAAGGGTCGATATGAGTTAAAGTAGCCCAGATGTACCAACAACTGTATTAATTTACTACAAGGTCAAGGTACCTTAGCTTGGATTGTACATGACACCACTGATTGACATTGCTCTCTTGGATTGCCGATGCCTTCCAAGCACTGATTGAAGATTTCATAATTGCCGGCAGAAATATGGTCCATCCGATCATGGAGCAGAAGTGTTATGCAATGAGAAACCAGGAGTGTTAACACTGAAACACCTTGAACAAGATTTCAAACCTAAATTACAGTAACAAACATTTCTCAAAGACATTGATATAACACTGGCATCAATAGAAAGAGAAACAGAAAGGAGAGCAAGACAGTAAGGCGCCAAGGCATCAAAAGTCCATATCACGTGCAGGTCCCAATCATGACTGGGAGAAAACGGCACGTGCTTTCCACTTTCCAGTAGCTAGCAACTTCCCCGGATTTTCAGCCCTACGACGACGATGGCCATCAGGGTCCGATCCGGTTCCTTGCATTTGGAGCTTCATAAGAAAGCTTGAGGTCATCAGGAAAGCGTGTCGCGCCGGCGCGGAACCGCGTCGCGGGGTTTCTGAGGCGGGAAATCCGCTGGCACGAGCTGGAAACGCCTGAAACGGGAAAATTGAAGCCAACCGACAAGTTTCCGATGGATTGGAGGCGTGAATAGGAAATTTCGTCATGGATGGAAAGGAGAATTAAACGGAACCAAAGTCGTGAGAATGCGAAGTCGATTGCAGGATGCGATGGTGATTGGACGGTGAGGAGCAGTTCGGGGGATACCCGGCGGGCGAGGTCGACCATTGGTGCAAGATGTTGATATATCTTGGTGCCTTGATGCCTATGCTGCCTGATGTGTGTGACTGCACCAGCAGGAACTTCAGGTTCTCACTCCCTCCTCAGTCCTCACCCTCCTACCCATTCACCATTCATCACCATCACTCAACGCTTCCTCTCACTCACCTCTCCTTTCGCCATCACCCTCACTCTCTTGCCTTTGGTTTTCAACCTTTTCCTCTGCATCATCGGCGTTTTTATTCCCGAACGATTGCCAACCCAGCATTCACTCGTTAACTGCAACTGCAACCCACGACCAGTCTGCACCCAACGGGGGTCACTCTTTCCCTCACCCTACCGCCTGCCCTCGATAACCACCAACTCCACTGCAACTGCATCCACCACCGCACGCCGATCCCAATCGTCCTATTTCACTTCAGCGTCCCGTTGGAACAACGCTATCTAGTATGTACTTTCAATAATCACTACCCTCCCCCTTCATCCCTTTCGATGCCCTGCAACCCACCTTGTTGTCATCCTATTGTTCATCCGCCATGTTGACCCCATCGTCCCCCCAATACTACCATCGCCCTGCGGCTAACCCCCGTGAAAGCGCATCCATGTCGACGTCGCGACTGAAAAGAAACCTCGAGGAGCTCGAGGCCAATAAGTCGGATCCGGACGACTCGGATTACGACAACCGCGCGAGCAACCCCCAGCGCCGCCGACCCAAGAAATCCTCCCGGTTCTCACAGCCACCCTCCAAACGCCGTCGTCAGTCTTACGGTTCGGATGGAGACGATATAGACGACGACATCGATGATTCCCAGGATGATTTTGGCGCCTCAACCGACGACGAAGACTTCACCACCACTATCACTGGGCGTCGAGTGCGGAAGGCCGCAAAGAACCGTCCCCAAACGTACAAGGAATCCTCGGTATCGGAAGACCCGGACGATATCGAATCGCCTGACGACGAGCTCGACCTCCTTGCCGTCAAACCAAAGGTATCGAAGGCAGCTGGTTCGCCTCAGAAACTCGTCGTAAAGCTACATTTCGAGGAGAAGGAAAAGCTTGCCAGCATGGTTGGACGGACGCGGAGAGGTAGCCGTTCGTCGCGTGCCCAGTCGTCGGCCGAACCGAGGGTGACGCGACGAAGCAGTCGGCTTTCCCACGAACCGGAAGATAGAAGAGCACCTCTGGTAGAGCTCACGAATTCCGGAAGACATGTGCTGGTCGCCGGGTCGAGCCACAGCCCGGAGCCTGTTCGACGGCAGACGAGAGGACGCAAAGGACCCGTCAAAGCCCCCAGTGCCATCATAGAAGTTTCTCAGGAAACATCGAATCTGTCCCACGAATTTGGAGACCAACTGGTAGCTGCGGCCACTCAAGAAAGCGATGCACCTCAAGATGAAAAAGAAGACAATGAAACAGAAGCGGATGACATCATGATGGAAGATGGTTCACGGAAAGTCATTGAGGAATCCGAGCAAGAAGCTCCTTCACAGAATGTCATGGAAGACCAGGCGGAGACCCCCATTCCGAATGACGACGAAGATGACGATGAAGGGCCTGTCACTCGGCGACGTAACCTTCGGGTATGTACTTTATCCCGGTCTACTTCATACATGCACTCTTCCGATGCTAATTGCTATCCAGTCTCGTGCACAAGCGGACGACAAACGGAAGTCCACTCGCCCACGAAGAGGTCGTGGTCAAGAAGAGAGTAGCGATTTTGAGCCCGCCGTTGAAGGTGAAGAAGACGACGCCGTGTTCGAATCGGATTTAGAAGAGGAATCCGCCAAACAGAGTCGCAGAGACGATACATCGAGCCCAGGTGGACGTCGGTCCCAACGCATAGCCAGCAAGAGTCGACGAGAGAGTCTGGGCAGCGAAGACGAAATCGATATGGATGAGCTTCTTGAAGAGGCGCAAGAATTACGACCGAAGCGAGGCCGTGGACGCCGCACGCAGCAGGACTCGACTATCGTGTACGATTCCCAACCGAAGCTTCGAAGTCGCGCCAGCAGAGTCGATTACCGAGTTTTTCGTCCAGAGCTGGTGCAGCAACTCGACGAAGACGGCCCACCTGCCGCTTCCACGCCTAGCCGCGCCCGTCGCGGTGCAGGAGGTAACGGTTACCGCAGTCTCTTCTCGTTAGCCGGGCCTTTCGGAGGAATGAGTGGACCACCACCTCTCTTCGGTGGCCCAGACGGTGTCGGGGCTACAGGAGGAGTCGACTCAGATAGTAGCGACGATGATGGCGGCCAAATCAGACCGCGAGCCGATATTGGCGGAGCCGTGGGCATGACTCCGACTACCGCGCTTGCTCCAAGCCTCTTCCCACAAACGCACAATGCCGATCCTCACCAAGGCGGTGGTGGACATTCTGGTACGCCAGCCAACTTTGGCAAGGTCAAGGACAAGCAAGCCCTCGCCGATGCGGACCCTCTTGGTGTCGATCAGAATGTCACCTTCGACGGCGTGGGAGGTTTGGATGATCATATCAACCAGCTGAAGGAGATGGTCGCCCTTCCTTTGCTCTACCCCGAAGTCTTCCAGCGATTCCATGTAACCCCCCCTCGAGGTGTCCTGTTCCATGGTCCGCCGGGTACCGGTAAGACGTTGCTCGCGCGTGCACTCGCATCGAGCGTCAGCTCCCATGGCCGCAAGGTCACGTTTTACATGCGAAAGGGTGCGGATACTCTCAGCAAGTGGGTCGGTGAAGCGGAACGCCAGCTACGCTTGCTGTTCGAGGAGGCGCGGAAGAACCAGCCGAGCATCATCTTCTTCGATGAAATCGATGGCCTCGCACCCGTCCGCTCGAGCAAGCAGGAGCAGATCCACGCCTCCATCGTTGCCACCCTTTTAGCGTTGATGGATGGTATGGACGGGCGCGGGCAGGTGATCGTCATTGGCGCGACGAATCGACCCGATTCCGTGGACCCGGCGCTTCGACGACCCGGCCGATTTGATCGCGAGTTCTACTTCCCCTTACCCGGCGTGTCGGCGAGACGATCGATCATCGACATCCATACGAAGGGCTGGGAGCCGCCACTTGCACTTGGATTCAAGGACCAGCTCGCTGGCTTGACCAAGGGATATGGCGGTGCGGACCTTCGCGCGCTGTGTACCGAGGCGGCGCTCAACGCGGTGCAAGGCACCTACCCGCAGATCTACCAGTCGAATGAAAAGCTTCACATCGATCCCTCGACGATCAAGGTCCTCGCGAAAGACTTTATGATCTCCGTTAACAAGATGATCCCTTCGTCGGAACGGTCAGCAACGTCCGGTGCTGCCCCCCTACCGAAAGAGGTGGAGCCGTTGCTGAAAGATCAGCTCCAACAGATTTCGGCGCTGATCGACTCAATTGTTCCCCAGAAAAAAAAACTCACCGCACTACAAGAAGCTGAGTATGACGACCGTGAGGACGAAGAAGGATTCGAGAGGGAAATCATGCAGCAGAGTAAGTACGCTATATCATACATTTTGCTCTGGCTAACCTCGTGCAGGTTTCGAAAAAGCTCGAGTCTTCCGCCCCCGACTGCTCATTCGCGGCGGCCATGGAATGGGTCAGAATTACCTAGGCTCTGCTTTACTTAACAAGTTCGAGACGCTCCATGTGCAATCATTCGATCTTGCTACTTTGCTTGAAGATTCCGCTCGAGTAAGTCTTTCGCCGTGCACTTATCCCAGCCAGGAGCTAACCATCACAGTCACCGGAAGCTGCCGTAGTTCAGCTATTCAAAGAAGCGAGACGTCACAAGCCAAGCGTTATTTATGTTCCCAACGTTGATGTTTGGTACGAGACAATGACGCCGTCGGTCATCAAAACGTTCACATCTCTCTTACGAACGCTGCATCCAAACGATCCTGTCCTTGTGTTGGGCATCCTCGAAGCGGGACATGCCGATGAGCGAGCGCAGCTTAACCCGGACATGTTGCGCGATCTGTTCGGCTACTCCCTGAGGAACCAATTCGAACTCGAGCGGCCCGGATTACAGGCTCGTCGCGAATATTTCGATCAATTGATGTCTTACGTGCGCAAGCGGCCGAGCGAATTCCCTGACCCTGAGAACCGAAAGAAGCGGAAGCTGGAGGAACTCAGCGTGGTCCAGGCCCCTGAACGCCCGCAAGGTCCGACGAAGGAGGAGCTCAAGGCGCAGAAGAAGCAAGATCGTCACACCCTCAACCTTTTGAAGCTGCATATCCAACCCGTCATGGACCAGATTCGGACGAAGTACAAGAAGTTTCGAACGCCCGTCATCGACGATACCTTGATCCAATATCTGTACGACGAAGCAGACCCCAGCGTCATCGTGTCTGATCTACCTCGGGAAGAACGGATGATGCTCCGACCGTTTGAGATGGCGAAAGACAAACATGGTGTTCACGGTCTGCAAGAGGTTGCAACTGGCAAATTCTTCTATAATGTCGATGTTGTCATGATCGAGAAACGACTATCCAACGGCTACTACAAGCGGCCCAAAGACTTCCTGGCCGACATCAAGCGACTCGCGAAGGATGCTCGCAACAGCGGAGACGTGGAGCGGACGTTGAAGGCGAATGAGTTGCTTTCCAACGTCGAGGTTGATATGGAGATGATCGAAAAAGCAAATCCAGCGCTGGTCGCGGAGTCCGAGGCGGTTTATGCCCGTGAGCAAGCCCGCCAGCAGCAAGCTGAGAGGGATGCGCAAGCCGAAAAGGAAGCACAGGGCCCGCAAGTCCCGTCGACAAACACGCCACCGAACATATCTATCACCACGACCACCGAAACGACCGGTCCAGTCCATCTTGGAGAGCCGGTGCCAGGAAAGGACCTGCCCCCTGTTCCTCCCTACCCGCAGTCCCTCTCGAATGGCGATGGCTCCCATAGCCATGGACAAAGTAACGGGTCGACCGTGCCATCCCGACTTGGCGAAGATACTCAGATGAGCGGGACGGATGACTTGAGCGGCCCAACACATGCTGCCGAGCCACCCTCTCAGTCGTACACCCCGCAACGGACCCTGGAGAAACGATGGCAGCGATCCGCCATGGAGAAGATGCCGCCGAACTCCCAGCCGGAAGACTTCCACAACAGCGCGTCAACCACGACATCGGGACAGAAGACGACAGACCACTCGCAGTCGAATCGGTCGTCGGACCGATCGCAATTCGAGAAAAATACCCAGAGTTCCAACGGAGCTAGCATGGTCTATCCGGATTTCTCCGCTCTGCCAAACTCGCTTGCGTCCGGTGCGTCGCAGCTTCCCGACACACAAGGTATGTCCCTTCCACCTCACCAACCAGGTGACCACGCCATTGTCAAAGTAACTTTGCTAATTGAGATACGCGCAGAGGATCGATATACGAGCAGTGATCCATCGCAACAACACGAAATCTCCTCGCAACCTGGCCCTCGCTCCGACCCGACAAACATCACCTCCCTCCTCAATGGCCCAGGCGATGAGAGCATGCCGGCACCCCAGCAGCCGCTAGTGCTCGACGAGAAGTTCCTCGAGCAGCTGCACTCGGAGCTCGTCGACCGCTCCTCGGGGCTGTCGGTCGAGCAGCTGGAGCAGGTGAACGCTGCGCTCATGAACACCATCTGGAAGACGAAGCGGTACTGGAACCGCAACAAGGTGATCAAGGACCTGCAGGACCAGTACAACCTGGTGATCCAGGACATCGAGGAGATTCAGTTCATCGCGAACCCGAGCCAGGCGAACCAACGGAAGGGTCCGTCGCAGGTGCCCTGAGCCTTGAGATTGCAGACATACTTTAAGTCATCATAGATATGCGATGCATCATCTTATTTCGGTTTGTTTGGGAGATGATGACATGTTGGATCGTGATATCGCATGTCACTCATGGTGGGGAATGCCGTAGACCTTCCCAGGCGAACCTGCGTAGCATATGAGGGCTATTATCCGGTTCATAGATGGGGTCATGACAGACAGACGACGCGGCCGAGACATTGTACCACTTGAATACATCATGAGCGTTACCGGAGCCAGTGGCGAGCAAAATCAATTACCTCCAATAATGATATCAACGTTTCCCAGCCTCTCGCAGTTTATCGAAGTCCCATTGTCGCACAGTTTTCCGCCCATCACCTATCCTCCCTTCTACCAGCCTCGCCGAGAATTAATCAAAGTCAACTCGGCCACCAGATTCTTGCCGGCCTGCGCAATCATCCTGCAGCCAACATATACCAAGCCCAAACGGACTCCGATTGAAGGGATTGACATCGCACGCGCACGTCACGCGTGCGGCACCGTAGCACCATGGCACCTTTGACGCAAGCACCCACCTCGAGAAAAATCGCAGGCCAACAATGAAGATATTACATATTCGAAATCCCATTGTTGATTCGCTGGGTGCAGGTGCTGTGGTCGTACAAACAGTCCTCTCCAGATCCTCCATTTGACTTTGCGTCGGAAGGCGGAGTGGGGTGCCGTCCTAAAACGCGTGGCCTCGCAGCATTTGGCAGATGCACATCGTTTTGACAGGCCGTAATGTACAGACGAAGGACCTGTCCGTCAAGGAACATTAGTGCATCTCACATTCAGTACCCCGTAAACTATTCAGGATGTCATCTTCAAGATTCCAGCCACCACAAGCGGCGCTAGTCGAGCAGACGACTCCCGTTTCTCCACGCAATGGCGATCCTCCCAAGTCCCCGCTCGTTTCACCTCCTAAGATCTTCGTTCTATTCAAACCCGTTCCCAGTACCTTCGCCCAGGTCTCCTGGTACGGGAAACTGGCGAATTGAAAGGTTTGATCTCCTCCTTCAGCCTCAGTCATCGTCTCCTACGCGTCGGTTGCCCCCTTCCAGTCCGTACCACTGGTCCTGGGGCGGGCGGGAGGAATCTCTCCAGAACTGTCCGATTTAAGACTCTGGTTCTCTCGGGCTGACGACGACTCTTGACCTGGGGCGAGGGGTGGCGGCCTGAAGTGAATTCTGATTGATCGGGGGTAAGAAAGATAGTATTTAGGTGGTAGAGTCCGCTTGCGATGGAGCTGGTGAGGAAAGTGGCATAAGTTCATTGTCGAGTTTCTTTATAGGCTGCCAGCTACTTATATCATTACTCGCATAGTCATTGGATTTCCTGTTCATCCTCGTTATTCAATTCTAGTCTTGTGTGTCTGACTTACCCATCGTCAACAGCATGAAGAGGTTCTCCGTTCTTGTCGCTGCGGCGATTCTGCCCAGTGCTCTGGCCCAACAGTGGTCTTGCTTGGTGAGCCTTTCGCCATGATAAAGCTGCGGAAGAAAGTCTAACGAAGGTCTTCAAAGTCCACTTGTACCGAAGACGTCGATTGGAACGACCGAGACGACTGGAGGGGTCGCGGATCGGGGGCTTTCTGTGGTGATGATGATTTCATTGAAGATCTCACCGAATGCATCGCCACATCCAAATGCAGCGACGCGGACAAGTCTAGTATGTCTTCCTTATATCTCTCTTTATTCACGGAGGTAACTAATCATACCCCAAGCTCTGTATCAGACCATCGCGCAAGGGTGTGCCAACAACGGCGTCTTCCTGCCGCAACCGCAATACGCGTCGATTTCCGCAACCTCCGGAGCCCCATGGCCAACAGCCGCATGGTCTTCCCTCGCCGATAACTGGGCGTCAGGCTGGACCACCAAGACCGGCGCTCCCTTCCCGGGTGTCACCGGCAAGCCAAGCGGCGGTGCGCCGTGGGGCGGTCCGGGCCACTGGGGCGGAGAATGGGGACCCTTCCTCAGCGGCGCATGGGGCCCATTCCGCAACGATGGCAGCTGGACGACCGGCGCGTGGACGTCGTGGTGGAACGGCACGGCTTGCCCGTCGCCGGACTGGGCCGGCTGGACGGAGGGACCGTGGACGACGAACGCGGAGTGGACGACGTGGACGGACTGCATCGCCACGACCACGGCGACGAGCGTGGTGACGACCACGAGCGGAAGTGCCGTGGATACTAGCACCAGCTTTGGAGTGCGAGTCGCGCAGGCTGTCAGCACCGATACTAGCGGTTCAGGTCTCTCGGTCACCGACGCGACACCGACTGGGGGGGCGGCAGGACGAACTCGTGCTGCTGGTGGGTTGGCCGTCGCAGCACTTGGAGCTATAGTGCTGTTGTAGTTGTCACATCGCCCGTGGTCAATTGGTGGCCCTTGGATAGTAATGATGGGCGTAATTCTGTTGAATGGTTTTGGTATCGGGACTGGCGTCAGGCGGGAAAGCTCCACGGTACACAGATTGGGATCCTTCCTAGAGCGGTATATGGCATATGCGACACTATTTTTCATACATAATGATTTTATTGGCTATATGCAATTATGATCTCTCGAAACTCTTCAACGATTTCCGCATCAGTCTACTCAAGGCACGTGACTGATACCCATACTTGAGAAATGACTTCATCGTTGATACATATTTGCCAAATATATCTATTTGAGTAAAACCCAGAGACGAAATTTAACCAAGATGGAGCATCAATCCGACGTTAAGCTCCCCCGGATTGTAATCACATACTGCACGCAATGCCGCTGGATGCTACGAGCCGGTTATGTAGGTCAGCCAAATGCACGACTAAGGTATCCCATCTCTGACGACCTCAGTTTGCCCAAGAGCTCTTAACAACGTTCCAAACCACAATTGGCGAAATTTCTCTGGTGCCTGCCATGGGAGGGTTATTCACTGTTGAACTGGTCAGTTTCAGATTTAGCCTCCGTGGCGAGGCTCAGCTAGCATCGCTGGACCATGCGAATACGAGAGATGCTTACCGGAGGAGCAGACATATCTCCCTTCCTCGAAAGTCAACAATGATAATATACCTTCAGATGCCCCAAGGAAAGTACTGATATGGGATCGCAAATCGGAAGGCGGCTTTCCTGGTTCGTTCTCGCGATCTGTCACGATCTTCCCATTGAACCTGCATATATTGAAGGGTTTGCCTAACTGAGCTTCTCCAGAGACTAAAGTCCTAAAGCAACTGGTCAGGAACCATATCGACCCGGACAAGAACCTAGGCCATTCGGACAAGAAGGGTCACTCGGCCAAAAGTACTGAGTCTACTAGCACTGGCACGACAGCAGACACAGGCGCCACTAAGCCCAGTGACGACGTAAAAGACACCGGTTCGAGTGGACAGAAGGATTGTGAAGATTGCAGATGAGGATCACGATTTTAGTTCGGTCGATTGTGGGTGGGACGGTCGATGTGAGATGGTCTCCCTTCAGAGCCCCTGATGTGCAGCATGGACGGTGGGGCATCTGTGGAGGGAACGAGACTGGATCAGATTTCCGTCTCGATAAACTAACTGCCTATGACTTTTTAATCCTGTACAAAGAATGTAGCTTATGAAATCCGATCAGGGAACGATATGCCAAAGGAAGGGGGGTATCTTGAACAATCTTAGCATCCAACCGTAGTTCGATCAGCCCTTGGATTATCCGTACCAAACTCCAAATGAGGGACGAAAGCAGGTCTGCCAGAGACCTGGTGGACTTTATTGAGCCACATATAGTAGCCATATTAACATGGCAAAGGAACGACGTTTCCCGTTCCGTCAACGGAGTGTCCGCGTTCGCCTGGTAGCCAAGCCTGGCAGCATAAGAAAATAACCATGAGACGCCATCGATAAGCCAAGTTTCGGCATCGTAGATGTCAATTTTTGCGGTTAGCCCCGTGCCTCTGCGCTCGCCTTTAACGCGTCGAAGATATCAATGCTACGCGGGTGACGGACCCTTGGTTGACCACCAAGTGATACTGATCGACGGATAATGATCGGCACGTGCTTCGCTCTAATGCCATCCGACCACTGCACACGATTGTTTCCGCGGTCCCTCCACCCCTCACCTCCACTCACAGTTCCAGGACGCTCCATACTTTCTACGCTGCCCGCTGAATCGGATCTTGATACCCCGCCACTGCTCCAAACCGGAGTATCAACGGTCCCAATGGAACTGCCACTAGGAGTGGCGGGAGCGAGCTCAATCACGGCCATGGATTCAGTAATGAGGAAACTCTCAAGATCTTGTGTCCCAAATGTGGGTGTGCGGGGTTTGACGAGGAGTGGCAGACCATCTTCCCGAGTGGAGGAAGAATGGGGGTGGAGATGAAGGGGGGAGGCCTTTCGACGGACAGACTTGGCGCCTTGGACCTCAGGGTGGTCTGTCCCTTCTTGGGAGGTCTCAGCATCCATAGTTGGCCCAGATATCTGGATATCGGCCGCAGGAGCTGAAGCTGGGTCGTTCAATGGGGCCAGGTCAGGCGCGCTGCCTGACGGCTCAGAGACGATAGCGGGATTTAATCCATTTCCGTAGCCGTGTACGATAATCTCGCAGAAAGCTGGATGAGTGGGCTTCGCCGCTACGACGCTCCCACGGCGTGACGAGAATGGAGAGAGTGCCTTGATAGAGCGGATCGAGGAGCTGCGGAGGATATCCCTAGCGGATGTTGCGCTGCTGGGTCGACTCTTACCGGAATCCACGTTTGTGTTGATGCGAAGGGGAGCGGGTATTTCGACGTCTTGGATGACACCATTGCTCTGGTTCCTGAAGTTGAAGTAGTCAGTCTCGCAGTCCGGATGGATGGACAGCGTTGGCGAAGCAGACCTGGGTGGCTCCTCCTGGAAAAGGACCTCGGGTGTGGGGGGTTGGCTTCCAGTGCCGTTGCGCAGCTCGTCGGCCATCACCAGGCTAGGGTTCTTCTCGTCTTCCCACGGTGGAACGCCCGCAAGTGGGCAACAAAGCGGATACGCGGAATCTTCCGTGTTTCGAACTGCATCTGGTGCCCCAATCACGGACACCAGCATTTGTAGCACCGCATATACCACAATCCACCGCACTTTTCGTGCGTCGACCACCGAGACCTTTTCGTCTGTCCCGAGCTCGCAGTCGGACTCAAAAGAAGCGTATGCCCGTACCAATGGAGCCTCGGTGACGCTGGCGTCGCCGCAGTTTGTTGCCTTACGTAGCGCCGCTTGGACTGCCCGTACCCTGGTGTTTCGTGCTTGTTTGGTCCCAATTCTGAGGCTCTGCAAGGCGCGCTGTGACTGCGAACGCACAGGGGCATCATTTAGCTCAGGAAGCAAAGGAAGGGGATGACGAAGGGTTGTATGGTGGTGCCGCTTGTCGAAGGCGCGGACATTCTGTAGAACGCAAATACCACCATTGGCAGGCTTATCAATAATAAGGTCGTTGGTCGAATCCAAATCGACGAGGTAGTCATGTAGATTCGCAAAATCGAAGTAAATCGAGCGGTAGAGCGCCTTTGGAAAGGATGTATTCTCCACAGGAGGCCAGTAGCCGAACTTTTCGACGTAAAATTGATAGAGGAAGGACCGAAAGCGATCGAGGTGAGCCCGCGCACCGTTGGAAAGACCGAGATAGGTGCTAGAAAGTTCATCTTCAAGAAAAGTTCGTAGGGCGCTCTGAATTCGGGTGAGGTGCACGTCCATTTCAAGGTATGCGCGCGTGACGAGGGCCTTGGTGACGTGGGATATTGGGTGGAATTCCGGGGAGATGTCGAGATTCTCATTCATGCCGACACAGTGAGCGAAGGCCTCGATATAGAGGTGGGATATCTGGTGTCGCTCGGCGAAGAAGAGGGCCGCGAGAGCATGATCCGGACAATTGACAAAATCGAAATAGCCTAGACCCTCAAGATATTCCAAGAAATCCACTTGGTTATTCGGATGCCCGGTTCGGTACAGCTTAACGCGCTCGTAGAGTGCAGCGGCCGTGTTGCCCAAGCGAATGCCGACCAACGGCCTTCCAAATAAGAAGGCAAAGAAATTGCGGGTGGTGATGTGCCAGAGTAATGCGTCTGTTCGCATCGAATCCTCAGGGGCGGGGATATATATCTCATAGATCTCCCTCTCCCGCAGGGGATTCATCGCTGTTGCATCTTTCACTAACTGGGCGGGACAAATGGTGAGCAATGAGTCACATTGTGAATCTTGCAGAGCACGCAGGGGGATACAGAAAGAAGGGCCTCGCCGGGAGTGTCCCTTAGCATAGAGATAGATCAGGCAATTGCCCTTAGGAAACCATAATTCTGAGTCCTAGTCGATATTAGCATGAGCGGAAGAGACTGATGCTGGGAAGGGTGAGAAGGTTGGAAGTCGTAATGCTTACCTTCCTCAATCCATCCCAAGAACATGCTGTCTTCGAAATTCCGTCCCACCGACGCACTTCGTCTTTCTTTGTGGGGTTCAGGGCTCCTGTAAGTAGAGGTTTTCGCCTGCTGATTCCCATATAGACGCTCCGGTTCATTCTCCTCGAGTTGGGCCCTCTCTCAATCGATTCCCTCAGCTGAGGGTCCATCATATCTAGAAGCTGCTTCCTTGTGGGACTTGGGGCACGTGTTGTAGGTGCCGAAAGGGACATCGGCACAGCGAACAACTTCGTGCCCGAGGGCATGCTGCCCCCACAGTATGAGTCCCTTCGCGTGGCTTTCCCTGGTTTCTGCGAAGACATCGTCGTCTCAAGCGAAGGGAACCAAGAAAACCGGTTGGCGTTGTTCCATGATTTCGAAGAGGTCCTGCCCGGTACTCGAATATTCGGCGGCTCGAGCCGATCATCTCCAACCGCCATGATGTAAGGATAATTCGGAGATTTTACCCTGCTGCTGCCTCGAGTCCAGTTCCAACTGATTGTATTCCCTTCAAGGGCGGATGAGACCAGCTCGATCTGGCAGATTGGTGATATATAAGATCCTGACTTGCAGGGAAACTGTGGAGGTCTCCGTTCCACAGCAATCGCCGCTGAATTGAAAGATCTTGCTCAAACAAGTATTTGTATTTTGTAAGGTTCATGAAAGAACTAGAAATGAAGACGTAAGAGGGAATATAAGTGGGTAGACAGCAAAGGCGTCGATCTGTATTTTGTCCTGGCGTCTGCTACAACATGCAGTGGCTTCTCAACCACAAAGAAGACCATCGAAGCATGACAACATCAAGGATCAAGGAGCTGCAAGAAGCTCAACAGGGTGCAGATTGATGCAGATGCACAACTGTCCAGCGCTGAAAAGTGAAAAGACTCTCGTCTTGTCCATCAGGGTCTGAGCGCCCAGCTAGAGGCGAAGTGAGAGGCGCGTTCGGACGCGATGATTCGAGAGCCGCGCGTGGATCGCTGGCTGGTTTGGGTTGGCGCGATAACGCGGCGAGTACCTGGATTTTACATTTTTACAGGCCCTCTAACCAAGGATATGGTTGCTCTCTCGTCTCCATTGTCCTCTTCTCTCCGGATCTTGGGGATGAGCTCGAATGGAAAGCGTCCCGCAATGCCGCAGCGTCACGTACTGCAAAACACCAAACCAACAGACGAAGATCCGTGGAGACGTGTCACCTAGCGTACGTCAGCCCCCCCATCTCGCAAGGTCAGTTGCCAGCAATTGTCCTTGTGTACCAGAGCGGTTTTCGTATCTCAATTCTGGATTCGAATAGTGGAGTCTAGAGCAGCTGGTTTGAGGAGACGTCAACAACTCAACATGAACCCTTGACAGATCACAGCTAGCTTCGGCCCTGTTCCCTGCAACCCTCTGTCATTCGGGATTCCTGGACACTCAAAATTCAGATACAGGCATGGCATCAATCACCCTAGAGATTATGAGCCTCGTTTGGTAGGTATTTGCTTTCAGTATTCGCTGGGAGCTGGCAGGAGAGTCTGGAGAATGCACCAGATCTCGGTGTCCCCACCACAATGTCCGCGATTTACACCACTAGGATAGCAAGCAACAATTTCTGAATTCTCTCCTCACCATGACACGGTAGGATTCCAAAGTCTCTCCACTTGGGCTGCTCGATAGTCACTGCACTAACATAGTACTGATAGCTCCCCCACAATGTTGATCATGCTTGAGACGATTGCAGCTGCAGGAAATGGATTCTGAGCCTGTGCGACGATGCACCGCTGGCTACCCCAGCATTCATCTTCCAGCGACCGTGAGCTGGCCAGGTCAAGATCCTTTGCTAAGTCCAGGTCCGAGGTGATCATGTGAGGTTGTTGTAGCGGGCAAAAGAGAAAGCTTCTGGGTGTTGCTTCTCATCTTTTACCTGAGCCCGTTTACAAAGAGCCGAATCGGAACGAAACTGAAACGGCTGATAAAAGCCAATGTGGACGCCCGGGACGGGACGTATGGCTATGATTCGCCTTGACATCTCTCTCTTCAGTCAGCACCCAGCAGCTTCATCATACGTAAGCTTCTCTAGCATCAGCGAATTGGCATGCCAAAAGGGAACAGGCGCCTGATTTATCCCACGATCGGAAAATGGATTAGAGGTGATGGTTGAAATGGAGTGCAGTCGGATATGTAGTGTAGATCTCGGGAGAGTGGTGGGGGTCCGGCACTGGTCAAGAGTCGCCGGGTCCCGAAGAATGGGACGACGGGAAGATGGCACATCACGCATCGATTTGAGGTTTCTTTCACCACACCAAACTGGACTCGTTGATAGACTCGAACATCGTCCTGGATGGAAATTTCTGGTAACCCCAGCCTCACCATGAAGGTATTACGTGTACGCCATCCCTAAGGAAGAACTCGGTTCAAACATCATCCGGCTCTGTCCTCGACCTGAATTCCGATAGGTAGCGAGTGGATCTTATGAACGGAAGCGACTCAAGGCTCTCACTCCCAGAGATTCGGCACTGAGGTTGCACAAAATCCGTCTTTATCGGAAGTGTCACCACAGATCTGGTGATACCTACAGAGGACGCACCGGTCGGGATAAGAGGACACGGTTATGATTTATGATACAAGTGGACGGTGAGAAGAGGGACTTCATGGTTGGATGTTGGGTTCCACTGGCGGGACTGAATTATCTGCATTTATTTGCTTCTTATTCTTCGTCTCTCTCTTCTCGTCTCGCTTTTGCCTATCCTACATCCCCGTCGGCAAGCGCCGTTGTGATTTCCAGTCTAGCACTCTACTTTTCGACCCAGCAACGCACACTCCTTGTGAAGTTTTCGAAGTTGACAGGAAATCTAAGCACACTCTCCCGTTCGATGGTCGCGGGATGGGGATCGAATCTCTAATCGTCTAGTCTTCAGTTGAGTTAGACGAGTCCACAACGCTCCTGCTGTGCGAAGACTTGGTCATGACCACAACATCCCGCCACATAACTCGACCCGTCCAACGCTATAGAAAATCTCACTGGCCCACCTCCACGATTCCTCCCGCCGAATCCTGGATCTGCTCCACCATCGCTGGCCACTGAATCGGAACTGGAACGTCCAATAGATAGAGCACCATGTACCCAACGCTAGACAACCGATGACGGATGCCGACGCTCGAAAACATGTCGGCGAGAGAGGAACGGTACGGCGATTTCGCTGACGCATCCAAGAGAGAGTGGGAGACGATGGTGAACCGCATGGTGGAGGTGGGAGGTATCGCTCTGTTCGAGGGTACATTGTCACCCAGCGTGGAAACTCGATTTTCATCAATCGATGCATCATGTTATATGTATGCTTGTTAGATCAGTTGAATGGCCTGGTTGTGGAGCCATTATGTAGATGGTCAATTCACATTCCAGCGCGTTCCTTGGAACGCGTGGGCGCTGAAATTGCAACAGAATGTCAGTCCCATTCTTGCTAGGAGATCTTGCGGTCAGGAACAGCCCTTATCATTCCAGGTGCCAGATATTCAGAAAAAGTTTGAAATTCTTTCTTGCATGTCCTACCATATCTCATCTTCTATACACAATGGGTGATGAGCCGAGCATCTCTCAACCGTGAGCTGTACCGATCTCTACTCTACGCATTTCCCCTTGCACCAGAGGCACAAGTCCGGCAACAAGGTCTGACTGCACGATTGTCCTGACACGTTCCATTTTCTGTTATATCCTCCAGTATTTCCTGGTCCGAGACATGCCGGTGCCTTTATTTCTTACCACGACATTACCTGAAGGATGCCTCGTGATACAGATGCATCCAATTTAGCGCGCCAGGATCGGACTTCTCGCATACGCATTGATTCAACCTCCTGTTACACCTCTCCGCCATCATCATTTGCACCGCTCACCAGTTCCAGCCGTTGTCCAAGCTGTCTCTCCATCGAATCATCGATGTGTCTATATAATATTCCTTTCCGCCACGTGTGGCTTGATCCTACGAACTACCAGGTCATCAATCACCCGCACTTGGATCGATAGAAGCCGGTTGGTGTGCCTCGCCACATATATGATATGGATTAGGAGGTCTCCACCACTTCGCGATGCTTTAGCCTACAGTATACTGGTGATTCGAGGTAAACAACGGACTGAAATCGGATTCCGCTACTGCATTCTGACGGTGTCACCCGCTCCATCTACACCGCGGATTGTGGGATATAAGGGGTCCTAGAGAGACACGGGCAAGATCCTGCCTCGATGGTCAGTATCATCGGATGGATAGGAGCTGGCAATGATGCCGGACTCTAGAGATGAGATGGATCAGTTGATGGGAGTGTGTCCTTGAGTGCAAGCGGTCGAGCCTTCCTAGTGAGCTTTGTCTACTTCCTCGGCCCCTAAGGTATTGAACCCAATCGTATATAAGTAAGGTATGGTTTTGCAGCCAGAGTTTATACTCGTGTCGCTGATCATTCTCACGAAATCTACTCAGAGTCTTTACCCCTTCATATTTGCTTAGTGTATCCCATACTTGATTTATATGCTTCTCCTCCTGGATTGGATCTAGTCGATTAGCTTTGGATCACACAGGCCTTGTCCTTTTCAAACATTTGGCAATGGCGTCACTCAATATCGCCCTCTGCAACAATTCGTCATCCCCTATCGTCTTTGCGTATATCACCGGCCGCGCTATTGACAGGGACAACGCAGTCTTCCTACTCCAATCCGACGGCAAGACCGCCTACTATCCCAAATCGCCATCTTCCAACGGCAGCAAGCTCGCAGCCGACTGCGCCATCCGTCTTGGCGGCCCCGGCGCTTCCCGAACCGTGACGATTCCCCATCTGGCAGGAGCACGCATCTGGTTCTCCCTCGACCAGCCCCTAACCTTCCTCCTGAACCCCGGCCCAGGCCTCGTCGAGCCCTCCGCCACCAACCCCTCCGACCCCAACATCCACCTCGCCTGGGGCTTCTGCGAGTTCACCTGGAACGATGCCCAGATGTTCGCGAACATCTCATCCGTCGACTTCGTAAGTCTCCCCATCGCGCTGGAGCTCGAGTCCACCGCCGGGACGGTCCAGCGCATCGGCGGCCTCTATCCGAACGCCCTGGCACGCGTCTGCGAGGCGCTGCGGGAACAGAGTCGCCGCGAGGGAAATCCGCGCTGGTCGTCACTCATTTTCCGCGCCAATGGCCGCGATGTGCGCGCGCTGTCGCCGAACAACGGACATGTCATGAACCCGAAGCTCTTCGCCGGATTCTACGACCCGTATGTGTCCCGCGTGTGGGAGCACTATCGCAACAAGGACCTCGCCGTCGACACGCAGGCGGTATGGGGGATTGTCTCCGGCCGGGTCGTGAACGATCAACTCCGGATCGCGGGGCAGTCATTCGATCGACCCAGCACCAAGGACATCTTCAGCTGTAGCGACGGGCCGTTCGGTGGACCATTACACGGGGTACGGGCGGCGCTGGTTCCACGCATCGCGGCCGCGTTCAATCGGTCCACGTTGATGAACAACGATGGGTTGGAACCTAGCCGGAAGGGGACGAGGAGTTACTATTCTGGGGGGATCACCAACCATTATGCGCGGATCGTGCATGAGAACGAAACGGATGGAAGGGGGTATGCGTTTCCGTATGATGATGTGAACCCGACGGGAGGAGTCGATCGGTCCGGGTCGGTGTCCGATGGGTCTCCGAGACTGTTGACGGTAACGGTTAGGGGTAGTGGATCCGGGAAGTTGGCAGCGATACCTGGAAAGCTGTGATGATGATATGAATGTAAGTCATATTCTTGTGGTGCCTTTGAAGTCCATTGGAGGAACAGAATGGCTCGTTCAGTTGGATGATCTCCTTGGACCTTGAACTATTTTGATATACGGTACGCTCGCTCAATGTATGACCATGTAATATGCCAGTGGCACTTCTCATTTATGTGTTCTCATCTGAATGATATCAGATATGTTTATCTTTCTCCGTTCATTCGGTGCGTGTTGGTATAGCGCCAACCCCGTCCACTAGACAATTCGACTCCTCGATGCAGGGTTGTCGTCGTCGTGAACCGGGAAAGGATGCGGAACCGCCAGGATTTCGCGGTTCGACCAGTGGAGCTTAGACTGTTTGGTTGTGATCCGCCACCAACGAATGAAAAGAGTGGAAATGCGGAAATGCCATCTCCCCCACCAAAATCCTGCACTCGACTGTTCCCGTCACGGAACTTTATCACTTTCGTCTCCAACTCCTCTTCTCGACATCTTATTCCTATCAATTGCTCATTTAACTTCCCTCTTACCACTTATTCGATTGACCCAAATGCATTCTTTCCCCCGCCATGAACACCCCAGCCTCGACTTCGCCGCCGAAAGGCATCATCAGATCGCATAAACGCACCCATTCCAACATCTCCATCGCCAGCTCTCCCCGCAAGGAGCAGTTCCCCCGGCCCATCCTCCGTCGCCGCATCCTCTCCCCTCCAACCGACTCCGAAACCGACTCCGAAACCGACGCCTCCTCCCTCCCCTCCCCCTCCATGTCCAGCGAGCCCTCCACCTCCGCAGAGTCAGCATCGCTATCGACCGGGAAAGACTCGTCCCATGGAACGCACATCACCGATGTCGACTCGAGCAGTGGGCTGACCGACTCCGCTTCCGAGAGCCCGTCGGAAACGGACTATGAGGAGTTCGAAAAAGCGCCGAAACCCGCGCCCGCGAAAAAGTGGTTGGACGGAACCCTCAGCGATAGCTTGAGTGACAGCGACAGCGACACCGACTCGGACAGCGGGAGCGACGAAAGCTCCGTAATCTCCGTGGTCCCTCGCGATCGCAGACCGCGAATGCGACTCGACGAGGCGGCACTGGCGGCCGGCGATTCCGGACAGGTCGTCCCGCTCTCCGTGCGGCTCCGAGAATTCCTGCCGCAGCTGGCGGCAGCGAACCAGGCGCTAGAGACAGACCGGAAGGCCGGGAATGTGTCGGCGCTGTCCATGGAGAGTGACTTCGAGGACGGGGTGCAGTATATCGAAATGGTAAGTCGAGAACGTATCGTGGAATTTTCCGTGGGTGTTAACCGCTGGGCAGGATCTCGGACTGGGAGTTCTGGAGGAACGGGATCCCGACATGACGAGCAGTAGTAGCGAGAGCAGCGACGACGAGGATGACGTGGCCGACGATGCGCCGACCGAGCCGCGATACAAGGAGAATGCGATGGAGAAGTTGATGGGACAAAAGCCGGCGGCTGCCGGACCCAAGATCGAAGAAGTTTGAACTTGATGAGATACGATTCACGACGCTTTCCTATTTTAAAAGACTGTTCAAGAGGATCGCTTCCTCGATCTAACTCATGATCATGTACTACTTGGGACTCCATGTTGGGAGTCACGGGTGGTCGTCCTGTCCTTCCATGGTTTGGATGTTGCAATGGCGGTGTCACATCAGGAGGTTCTCACGTTGAAAGATACCCCAGCGTTCATTTGGGTGGTTCGTTTGAATGCCGCTAATTAGTAAATCCATTTTCCTGTTCTCTCGTCGACAATGAAGAGTCTATTGCACGGTCTTAACTTTGTACAATTACAGGCCCAGCCGGTCCTTCACCAACGCAGAAACCGATTTTTCCGGTAGTAGCCTCGAACTCCATGAACGATGCAGAAAATCCACGATCGGCGATAGGGCCGCTCTATGATATCTCCATGACTTTACATTGCCATCCCGACTCCTTGGCGAGTAAGGGTAAACTAGGACGACGTTAGCATGAAGGATCGAGGATCACCACGACGGAAGAGACACATACCTAGCACCTAGACACCATCCCAATTCCTTCCCCTTCACCTTCTTCGCAATGCGCACCTCCCGGTCAATGGGCATCTCGTATCCCGAATGCAGCAGCGCGACCATGAAGTTCAAATCCAGACAAAACTCTGGCTTCTTCTTCAACTCCTTCACCGCGTCCTCCACCGCGTAGAACACGTCCCACTCGCTCTCCCCATGGCACACCCGCTCCGTCACCTCCTTCAGCTCGCGGATGCTGAAGTTCTCCGGCATGCCCAGCACGCGCGTGCGGTCGTAGAAGTACGAGAACAAGTAGATGTCCTCCGTCGCGAACGTCTCCTCTAGCGACGGCTGGTACACCCCCTTGAACGCGCACGGCATCAGCTTGCACTCCGCTTCTTTCTCGAGCGTCGCCTCGGCGATCGCGCGGCATTGCGCAGGCGCACCGGCGTGCGGGCCCTTCATCGTGACGTTCTTCTTCTCGCCGTAGGGCTGCTCGAAGTCCAGCGCCACCTCGACGATCTCCTCCATGCCGGGGGCGATGCAGGGGTTGATGATCGGACTGGCCAGCCATGTGTGGTCCTCGCCGTTCTTCGCGTGGACGGAGCTGATGACCGCTTGGTGGATGTTGCCGCGTGCCGCCATGAGCCCGTATCCCAGGTACGAGTGTTGATATAGCAGGTATTCGTGCCCGCCAAAATTCAGGCTGTACTTGTGGTCGCCTTCGGGGAGGGTGTCGGAGACGTTGAACGTCGGTTCGAACACAATCTGCGTCGACCCGCCGCCCAGATCGAAGACGGCGGCGGTGGAATGTTTCGCGGGTCCGCCGATCCTACCGAGGAGATAATTGACCGTGATCCATGCGAATACGCCCTCGTCCTCGCCCGGCATTACTTCCACTCCGCCATTGTCCTTGGAGACCACCGGGAAGGGATATTTCGATTCCAACCGCGTGCGAACCTCCTCGAGAATCTGGTCGCTCATCTCCTCGCCTAGCTTCCGCAAACCCGCAGTTGCCTTGACAGAAATCGGTGTGCATGGCTTGAGTTTGTCTGGGACGTTTTTCATCGCCACCTCCATCAAGACGTCCAAACTCGCCGCCGCCGCGTCGGCATTGGGTGCGTGGGAACTGAGACCCGAGCCGCCTTTGCGCGGCTCCGTCTGCTCGAAAATTTCATCCTCGAGTTCCGGCGTCTCGTTGCAGTTGTTGAATCGGTAGACGTGGATTCGGGATCCGGTGCTACCGGCGTCGATCATCAGTGCATACTGGACGATGGGCTTCTGCGGAGAGGAGGATTTCGTGCATTTTGAAGTGCCCACGGAGGGATCTGAGGCCACGTCTCCTTGCTGCCCGTGGAAAGGCGCATGATCTATAAACGACAAGTCAGTCCTGATTCTGTACAACAGCTCTCTATTCCATTCTCGGGTCTCCGAACCTTCCACATATTTCCCAACCCTGTGCCTCTCACTCGGGGCCAGGAAGAAGAATATGGCGATAATGAACGTGACCAGGCCTAAGGCCTTCACGAGCCGGGTCCGCTGCCCTGCGTTCATCCACGCGGTCCGACCTCCGTCCTTGCTATGCATACGGCCTGAGATGTGACGATCCGGCTTCTCGTACGGGTCGGTCAAGTCGAAATGGCTGGTGGTGTTGCGTGTCGGCAGCGACACGGAAACGCGGCGTCGAGGCGTCGAGGAGAATCCAAAATATGACCAGATGCCAGAGCGTTTGCCCACGTCGACGCCGCTGGACATAAAGGGCGGGTTGAGTAGGACTTAGGAGGTCGAGAAGGATCGCGGAATGGGCGGAACTGCACCCATCGGATGATAGGGCGACAGTGGGATTACGCGTAAAACGAGTAACGCTTAATGGTTTAAGGGTGAGGCCAACGGGAGGAGCGGATAGGAATTAGGAGACGTTTGATCCCTTGAAAGTTGAAACCTAATTAACCCATGGAACAGACAAGATTCCCTCCCTCCCTGTCACAAGTGTACGTACTACTGACCTTGTACTCCTAAATATCTCCTTGGGACCTTGGCCCACTGCATGCAGGCAAATTGCGAACTGAATTTGATACAAATCTGCCTGAGCAGCCTTGCAGCCTTAAATATTAAGAATTTGTTGTGGGGTCCCCAGGGACGCGTCCGTGCTTCGGTTCCGTACAAATATGAAAATCTTCCAACGAACTGAACCTGAAGACTTCATCTAACATTATGCCTCCCGTTCTGTCGAATTCCTGATACCAATTCCCCATATTAATATGGTACTCTTCAATTCTGAGGACTAGAACCGAAAATGAACTCGCTTTCGTACTACATTGTGATACTCTTTGCAGAACAGGTAATGCCTAGACGGAAGCCACCCGACGGTTTCCCACCCATCCTTTTCACGAGTGACCAGAATATGAGTACAGCACTACATTGAAAAGTATCTACCGCCAACATGCCAAAGGAGAGTTTCCCGCACCGGGACTCCTCAGCTTCTAAAATTGCTAGAGCTTGCCATCGCCTTTTCAATGGTTGAGCGAGTGTGGACAGTGAAGCAAGATCGACGTTGTCCGTATCAGAAATGATCAGTACTTCCATGCTTCGGCTTTCTACGGTCCTCTTTGGACCTTGGGCTATGGAGCTGGATACATATCATCCCAATATTCTTCCGTGCTTAGCATGCCTTCGTTTTCGATTCCTAGCATTCGCATTGGCGATCCGTCGGATGCTACAGACTGTTACTTCTTCCACGCTTGATCCGCGTCTGTGAGTGTTAGCGATGATGCTCGCCTATGTTCCCGTACCACCTACCTGGGTGGATTTCCGGCTCTGGAATGTATTCTCTCGCCTGTTTCTGCTTCCGATAGTCCGACCCAAACCTCTGATCCCTCTCCCCTACATTCTTGTCGAAGTCAAACTGATCCGGCCCCGTGAAGCTCGTCATCAGCTTCGGGGGACCGAGCGGCAGCTGGTCTCCGCGGTCGGTCTGCCAGAGATGGTAGATTTTCCCGTAGAGCACGATCACGTCCTCCATCTCTTTGGTTTCGGCGGTTTCCCACGCGATTTCCGGCATGCCCCGTGGCCGGGGCATGATGAGCATCCCGGACTTGACTTCATAGATGTGGCTGTGCCACAGCTTTCGCTCATCCGGGTCGAGGGTTTGGTATAGCTTGGGAGAGATCATGTACTCAATGCCGATGAGTCGAGCATTTGGCTCCGGGCTGTCGTAGAGAATGCATTGACGAACATCTAAGGGGGAAGTTAGGAACACATTGGTTTCACCATAGCGATGCGAATACCTTCATTCAAGTGACTACAATAATGGTTGGCCTCAACAAACCGCCCGGTATCATCCGCGTAGACGTGGAAAGCATTGAGGTGAGCGCAGATGCTGTTGACCGGGCCTTTGCTCTATGACGACAGTTAGAGATGATACGTCGGGGAAAATGCCACTCGTTTACCTGAGTGAGGTTTGCCGCGGAATCTAGAACGGTGCTTTTGGTGCTCAGGGGATCACCGGCGACGGTGCTCGTATTCTCCATGTTCGCCAGTTCACGTTGATACCGCGGTAGCAATGGTGGATGTTGTTCAAGATACTGGAAGCATCAATTTAATCATTTTACGTGGATGAGGCATTTGTATTTTTGATATTGGCCTTGATATCGGATGTACCGGCCCAATCTCGATTTACGTCATTGTGAGCATTCTGATGGATTGGTACTTGGTAGTAGTACTCATGCTGCTCTTCCACCTCGATCCTGCGGAGCACCCACCTTTCCTGACGTAGTTTTAAGGCATCCTGTTACGGCAGTAAGTTAACTGAGGCCTAAAAGCAAGTTCGACGCATTATGACTGCAGGCTCCTAGTCGACAAAAGGGTGTAGAACCCAATTGCCAAGGTGGATAGAGATACACTACCCGCTACTCGCTGAAGAGATATCAGGTACAAACCTGAGTGTTGACAAAGGTGTGGCGTCCTCACTCTTCACGTGTGATAGACTTGTACTATGTGTGGGCAGTGTGGCAGATGAATGTATTTTTTTAAAAGGATTGCATGGTTCTTAGGAACTTAGGTCTGGATCTCATGACGTGCTTCTGGGAGGTAAACGGTAAACATAACAGAGTAGCAGGGGAGTCCGATGGGTCGAGACTCGAAAGACGAAAGTCCAGTCCTCGAAGATCCGGGCGAGCCGCCCGGAAGCGCATAATAAGCGACGGGTAAACATCATAGACGACGCTCAAAGTTTAACTCCTGACTCCTCCCCTGACTATCGAAAGCTCGTCCATTTTATCATTTTATTGTCCCTAGCCCCTGGTTTACCCATTGCCGCAGTAGGTACGCAATAGTAAGACCAAAATATTCTATCATCAATAACATCATGGCAATTGGCTTGTCAATGGGGTCAATTCAGATTTGAAAGCTAGTCAGACAGTAAGCGCCGGTTTTCAGCACTTCTTTGACAAAGCGGTATGACTCCTCCTCTCCCCAAGGCCCTTGGAAAGGGTCGAAATTTGACAGCTTGGACTCCTCTCGCATAGGAAAAGGCGAAAGTCACGATCAAACTAGATGGGTGTCATGAACCCAGTGGAAAGGGGAATGTCCGGTGGTGGAGCCGTTCAATACGATAGGGCTCGTGCAGGTGGCGTTTATTGAATGTTGGCTACATACCAGGCGTCAGTCCATCGCTCCGGCTCTCACTAAGGAGCGAGGAGTAAGCTTTAACGACCTTTTTCTATGTCTGCCATGCATGTTGATTGCTAGGGGCAGAATCGAGGAATAACGGCTATCATCAAGAACTATCGTTGGATGACCGACGAACTACCTCAGGCTTTGCTCTTTTCGATAGGTCCAAACTTCACACGCCCGTTATCGGAACCCGGAGAGATGTTGCCAAGTGTCAGACGGCCTACATAGTAGATGATGCTGATGAGTTGAATCCACTTGGGCCAGAAAATAAATCCAGGTCCATCCTCAGCCGCTGAACCGCCAGCCGCCAGCTGCCAGCACCTGTCTGGCCCTCATGAGACATAAACACCTTTTCAGTCTTCCTGTGTCACCCACCTTCGGGAGTTTCTCGATTGTAGGTGGGCACTATCAAAATTGCAATTTAATGATTCAGAGACAGTCGTATTACCCACCTTAAGGTAGGTACTTATTTGTTATCACGGAAGGGATGGGGTCCCCTTGCTCCCAGTAAACCATGGCTCGGAGGCCCTCCCGTTTCCCAAAATGTCCTCGTAATCTTCTTCCCCTTCAACATCAACTGTTCTCCAACACGAAATATAATAATATTCAGATTCATACAATCATTTGCCCCCTCTCAGCTATTAGATGCTAATTAATTCCTCGTTTCCGGGTATGGGCTACTATTTGTTCTAGCGCCAAGCAGGTAATAATATTAATGAGGAGCCTCCCGGACCATCCTGGGTACGATAGTGCTCGAGCGCAATCCTCGCACAAAAGTCACTCAGTGGTGGAATCGTATGCCGTTGACATGTCGTGCTCACGGCGTGGTGCCACGGGGTCAGGGTTCATATATTGAAATATCGAACGCTGTCATCGAGGACCTATCACCGGGCTTCAAGCTGGTTGTCATTGATGAAGCCTCAAATACGGAGTAGCCGTCGGTTGATCGATTCGACCTCTCGCTCTGGCTTTGGGGATACGGGAGGTAGCTCCACTAGCGCCGATTTTATGCTGACTTCAATAACAAGTCATGATCAATTGAGCACAACTAATTTCCCTACCACGCGCCAACCCCTGGCTCCACGAGAGGTGCTGGTCAACAGCAGTCACTAGTCAGCAAGGCGCTGGCTTGCAGCGCTGGCTTAATTATGGCGTTTTGTGGCATTGGTTACCAGTCCACCCGCCGGCCCTGCCGTTCTAGGCTCTTCCTTTCTGGATATGCACGGAAGAAATAGTCTGGAATCTCTGGATGGCTTTCGGTTCCTCTAACTAGATTTGCAAGCGGCAGGTCGGCAATGTGGGTCGTTCAACGGACTCGAAGCAATTCGAGACCATCCATTCCGTCGACGCTGGTTTAGTTATTGTTTTCGGCGCGTCTGTGGTGTGGTGTCGCTTTATTTGGCATGGACGGACCCATGGTCCCTCGTAAGAACATGCCTGTTCAATGTTATGTTGGGTGCCAGAGTACAATAGTCCTCACTGGGCCTGCAGTGAGATATGTGTACTGTGGGAGACCCATGGCTCTGGCATATGAAGGTGTCTACATACCCAAGTTCACAAGTCAGCATTATCATTTGTTTATATCGAACTTTGTCCGCCATTTGAAGTTGAGATCCTGAGGTTTTCTAGTCTCGATCTTCGCCCTATACTTGTTTTCTATGAACCTTTGTCTTTGTCCAACCTGGGACGAGCTGCACCACCGGATTTCGACTTTCGACTCCACATCTAACCGACGTACAAAGACACGACACTTCTGCTTCTACTCGTCAAGCAGGCCCCCAGGTGTTTGAAGCAGTGGCGAGTGCTGCTTGTACGCGGTATCACAGCATTGTATCCAGATATCGACCCTGGACTAGCGACCGGATCGACCCAACCCACAGCAAGCACATGTCCATCCGAACGGTCGGTCTCTCACTCGGGAGCAACGATTCGGACCCATTGGATATGCGTCAAAGCGAACAGAGACAATCCTGAGGACGCTACTGCAAGCATGATCGTGAGGAGGAAGTCTATCCAATTCATGGCCATGTCGGAATCACAGAATTCAACAGCAACTGGTGGCTGTCAAGATGTTGTGAACCCTAATTTGGAATGCTCCGCTTTGCAGCACCAGGAACCGGAGCGAGGCCCCTACAAGTACCTAAATCCCAAACCCTCGACGAGCCGTAATATCACCCCCTCACTCGATAATCAACTTCCATTGTGCCAATCTCCGACAAAATCATTTTTATCCTTCTCATCTCCCATTTTCACACGACCATCAACCCCTCTACGATCTTTAATCACATTCCTGTCGATATCCATACTATTTTTCTCTAACTACGCGGCTGCCTCCACTGATCAGCCGTCCAGCGATCTGCGTCTTGCCTTGGACGGGCCGTTGTTTGTCGATCACCACACCCCACCAGAACCACGGATGCGGCTCGCGAAAAGACAAGAAGATGAATCCCCATCATCCATCATAAGACCGGGGCCCGAAGATCTTCAACCAACCGCGACGGATGCAACGCCAGGGACGGGTACTGCCACGAGTACGGAATCGCTGGTCCTTGCGACTTCGACCGAAGGACCTTCATCCCTTCCGCTGCCCTTCGACACAAGTCTAGGTAGTAACTTCACCAGCCCAAGCTGTCCCACGTTCTTCAAGACTTTCTTGTCCGACCCCACGTTCCAATCCTGCCTCCCGTTTTCTCTCCTCCTCCAGGTAAGCTGCCCAATTCGTGTATTCGTCCAATGCTGACAATGCGACCGTAGAACTCTCAAGGCTTCTTTCAGGCTTCGAAATCCGCCTTCCGGATAACATCGATTCTCGATGCGACCTGCAATGTCGACGTAAATGCGTGTGCGTCCTATATGGGCCAATTAGGTTCCCAGATCAGGAAGACCGAGTCTTGCGGAGCCGACTTCAACCGAGAGAATCCATTGGTTCTCCAGGCATATCGTGGATTGGTTTCCTATCAGCCACTTTATCAGGCAGGCTGTCTAAGGGACTCTAGCGGCAACTATTGTGAGATTTTATGGCCCCTACACATCAGACATTTCCCTAACACATTCTCAGGCTATGCAAACGCAATTACGAACGCAAGCTCCTCCACTGACTCCTATCCATACTACCTGCCACTCGGGATGACGATGCCCGGAGGCGCCCGTCCAACATGCAACACCTGCCTCGAGAGCATCATGGCCATCTTCGCCAATGCTGCACAAAATGGAACGCAACCCGTCAGCCAAACATACGCGTCAGCTGCCAAGCAGATCAATCTGGGATGTGGTCCAGACTTCGTGAACACGACCGTGACGGTTCGCACGAGTGCCGCATCTACCCCGTCACCTTTGGGTGGAATATATCAGGTTCTCGCATTCTTCATGCTGATGGCCTACTTCTTTTGAGAATCAGCTATGAAGGAGACTTTGTCATATTCTCATTCATGACCTCCTGAAAACGCTGAGTAGTGGGGCGACTGCACACAGGCATGCTTCGGGCCTCTTGAGAGTCGCCCAGTCGGATTGGGTTTGGATTTCATCAGCGATGGCGTACTGGTCGGGTTGCTTGTGCTCTTAGGGCTTCACGCGGTGACATTGGATCCCACAATCGCATGGGAACCTAGTAAGGCTGGTAGTGGAATAGATGAGCTGAGGAAATACCCAGCGATGGCTCTACTAACAATGTACCATATTTTAAATCAGATCTACCCATGAAAGGAATTTGTTTGTATCTACTACTTGCCTATCTTTAAATTGATGTATGCCTCACAAAAAATTCCATTGTAAGGGCATATGAGGTGCTAGTCTGATTACCACCTTCTGTTTGCTACCTAGCTATAGGCGGTCTCGTCATACTATATTCCACCTCCAGAGTCAAGGCAGACCCTTGGAATTGTTCTCAAACTCTTTCCTCAATTGCTACCTACGTTATGATATTTACTTAGTGTCCTCTTTCTGAGTCTACCGCATACGGCTACTTGATATCAACAAGATTCCAGATGGCGCTCGACATATCTCAGATCAAAAATTTGTACAAATGACAGACCACCAAGTGCTTCTTGTGTTCACAGCCAGCCCATCCGCCTACCAGACCTCATTTCCAGATATTTCTAAAGCAGCATGAAGCCCACTACCACAGCACCCACGGTCGCAGCAGTCAATCCGTGCTGCAGAAACACACTGGCAGCATCTCCCGAGACTCCAGACGGTCGCGAGCCAGCCTCCCCCCTCACCCTCTCCAACAACGCCTCGCACGCTGACCTGTCCTCGCGCTGCGTAATATTGGTCATCACGCAGTCCGCCAAGGTCTTATCTGGCTTCAACTCGCAGAGGTCTAGGTCTTTCCCATCTTTTTTCGACATGAAGGGGCAGCCTAGGTTGGAGCTTGTAATTGTCACGCCGTCTGAGTAAACCGGACACGCCGACGTCAAATCGATCTCCGTCTCGGGGCCCTCGTCCGTGATCGTGAAGTCGATCGACCCCTCCGCCACAGCGCCAGAGTGGATGGTGATCGCCTTGGGCCCGGGAGCCGTGCAGCGTGACATGATCAGCTCCCAAGTAAGCCGATAATGCCCAGGCTTCCGCTTGCTCGTCGAATTTATGTAGCTCGTATTCCCGACAATCCAGTTATCTCCAATTGCGTCCGGTGGAAGGACTGGAGGCTCGGTCGGCTCCAATCTCAACATGTACCCAGCCTCGTATAGGCTCTGCGTCCCACCCGTCTTGTTGATGCCACTGAATTCCCAGCGGATAGTGTGGCCAAATCGGAACGCGGCGTAGGCACCCTGGATCGCGAAGACGGCGGGTATAGTAGCTAGGTCCAGATTATACGTCTCATTTCGCGGGAAGACGACTCCGACGTTGATATCCGTGGGAAATGCTGGGAGGTCAAGCTCCCCCGCAGCTGGAGCTGCCAGGCCGAGCGCAATCAGCGCAACAGAAACTCTCAGTCGCATAGTTTCAGACTGTTATTGAGTTCGCATGTCATCCGTGTCGTGAGGTTCATCGTGCGATGTCGTCCAGGCACGGACCTTCTTTTAAATCGCGGTTGCAGCATGTTAACAGTGTTATCGTGTTATCGTGTACTATTAATTCGTATTCCGCCTTGGCTTACTAGGTGTTTCCGAGCCAGCCTCAAGGACATAATCAGTCCCAATAGTTATGCGGGTGTGGCGCGGGCTCACAATCACCCAACCTCATTCTTTAATACGCCCTAACGCTAAGTTAGGGATGGATGGAGAGCAAACCAAGCCAAGTTGCCGTACCTACGTACCTCCATAGTATAACCGTGCCACAACACTTGCAACAGTCATGCCTTCGTCCGGAAATTTCTGTTCTCTGTGTTTCTTGTTTCGTATCCAATGAGAATTTCGGCTTGTTAGCATTGTTCCTGAAATTTGCTGTCATCTCCGACCACCCTAGCACATTTTACGGCATTGAATAAGGACCTCCCTCTCGGATCGAATTATATTAAAGCGGGTGATCGTCTAGAAGCATCGTCCCTGGAAGTTTGCTACTCTGTTCCCCTCAATCCATGCAAGAGATTGGATCTGAAACGTGAGAACTGGGATTCATCGCGACCTAATCATCATCAGTATCCCGTAATCATCAGCCCTATCCGTGGCCAAACCCCTCTTTCTGAGACAACGATAGTCTTCCTGACAATCATCTAGCCGGGCGGCCTAGGAATAAAAATATGTGTGAAATCCTGCGTAGGATGGTATAATGTAACCTCTCCCTTTTATGATTATTGTACTTGTTCTCTCCTTGTTTCTCTAGGTTAAGTTCTGCTATATCCAAGTCTCCTGTTGTCGTATAATCTTTCACTATGGCAGAGGTCATGACAATGGACACTCGAAAGAGTCCAACAAGAGATGTTGTCAGCAGTCTGCTTGAAAACTATATAGGATACGACACATTACGGGAAGATGAGCCATCGTACGAAACGGTTCCACAGGACCTTGGAGGGCAGTCGTTGAAAATGGAGGGTGAGATGCCATTGTTCATGGAGAGTCTACAACTACGAGGTATGACCATATATCATGCTTTCTCAGTTCCTCTATGTTGAATCTACGATTCATATTGTATGAACCTGGCCATGTCTAGGTCCGAGGAGTCAGGTTCATACTCAACCTGACTTGATTCCCGTTATGTTTGTGGATTTCAAGGGATTGAGATAGTGAATGGAGTCCTTTCGATTTCTGGCCAGCCCCCTCCACATCTATTATCAGCTCGCTCTGGTCAATTATTGATGGATGCCTTGTCATAGATTATTGAGATGGCTTACGAGTCTATTACGACAATACTGACTGAAGTGTTCAATCCAGTGAATGAACATGCATCCAAACAGGCACTGCTGTTCCGACCGAAATGTATATCGCGTCCTAGAAAACCACCCGTACTTAAGCTCCAAGCTTCAAATGGATCTTCTGCTTCTTCGTCGCATTCACACAACTCAGATAGCGAGAGCATCATCGAGTCTTTCGGAACCTCAACAGTGGTCAACAGCCAATCCTCCACACCGCCATCAGAAGCACCTTTGGCCGAGGCATCCAGGCCGACCACATCAATAATGGGGTCTGAAATTTCAAAGATATCGAGAAAGCGCCGGAACTCAAGCCAGCACGAAGGCCGAGAACAGAGCGTTGACCGCCGGCCCGTCCGGGACACTGAGGGCACCACCACCCCCACCCCCCTCATTACCATCCCCGCCCCGCCCACCCCCTCATCCGCCACGGAGAGCGACAACCTTATACCCGTCCATGCTTCTGTTGAAGGAAGTTCAGGCGAGAACCACACCAGTCTCGAAGCGCCAGCACCGGCAGCCACACCGAGTACTGCGCCCTTCCCCTCCCCTTCCACGTCGCCTATCGCAGCCGCCGCCACTTCCGTTGACAACACCATGGCCAGCGAGCACAACCCCCCCTCTTCCCCCACAATCGACCTCTTACTCCGTCCCCGACCCAGGGATAGCAACACTCCCTACCTCCTCGAACCGCAACGGCACTGCTTCCACCGGCACCGGTACTTCTGCCCATCACCACCGGGGGCCGAGGTGGAGTGCATGCTGTGCTTCGGGGAAGAGGAGCGAGATGGGGCCAGCGGGTGTGATGAGAGACATTACTGCACGTTCTGTTATGTCCGCGTTTGTGGAACGTGTTTGCAGAGGTGGTGGGAGATGACAGGTCCAACGAGGAGGACGAGGTTAGACCAACTAAGAGATATAGTGAGGAAGAGAGGAGGGAGGAGAGGTTGACGAGGAAGAGGAAGGTGTCTATTCAAGTGTGCCGTTAGGGCATGCTCTGTGTTTGCATGATCCTCACGAATCATATGATGCTCACAAACAGAATGAGGGTTGGGGAGTGTTAGGCTGCAGTAACAACGTGATATCCATGTTCTTATTTCGAGGAGGAGCATCTTGTGTTTCCTCTCCTGTGACATCGCCAACAGACTCGCCCAGTATAGCAAAGACAAGAGAGAGGCGCGAATATGACAGCAAAAGTCGGTGAAAGCTGAGTATTGCGAACTTTGCAGATTTGTCGATGCACACGACCTGGAGTCCCATACAGTCCGTGTGCAGTGAGGTGTCCAGTTAAGGAGGCCTAAATCACAAATATATCTGACGCAATTGCTGATGAAGATAGACTATAATTAAAGACTTTACGACGGGAATGACAGTAGGATGAGGAAGAGACAGATACTTTTGCGTATGGACATTCTCAGGTATGACATTCATCCGAGATACATGGGTGTTCAATGAAAGCCGTATCAAACATTGCGGGACAGAACTTCATTCCTATATCCTACTTAAGGAGTACGACAAAATGATAGAATGACCGTTGTTGAGTAAGGAAGCAAAAGTACTACCTAAGGTACGCAAGATGTAGTCGTGAAAGCTGTCGGGAGCTGAGGGGCGTCAAAACCAACTTAGCTGCTCTCTGTCCTGTCCCCCGCACCGTTTCCTAGTTCCCACACACGCGAGAACCAGGAATCTCTATCACACCCTCCGGCCTCACTATTGCCATCGAACTAATCGAGGAATATCTAGCGCTACCGTATTCCGGAGTTAGGATTACCGAAACGCCCCGAGCCGAGTTGTACGCCTGCCCATTAGATACGCGTTTTGGCCTGTGCTGCCGTCTGGTTCCTTGGTCCTTGGAGGGTGGAGACTTGGACCTGCGATGCACATCCTCTAAACCCTAGGGATCATGCCGAAGCGATGTTGCCGCAGTTTCATTGCCATGCTTACTGCTGACTGCTGCGGTGCCCAGGAACCATGCAGGCCAACAAGTAGCGTTTGACTTTACGGCACCTTATCATCCTGTCCCAACTGCTTAGTTATGTCTTTCATGAAAGGTAAAGAGCAACATATATTGTGCTGTCCATGCATTAGTGCCTGGTGGCTGATCGCCTGGGGGAAATTCTGAGTCCCAGCCAGTCCCTCACATTGCGTATATTAGTACCTTGAAACCCAGCGGAGTTGAGGCCATGCAAAAGCGCTTGGAAATACACTTTAGCGGTTCAATTGAAGCATTATGGCTTTTCAGCGGGTGCCGACGTTGGTTCAGCTAGCAAAACGAATCTTAACGAATGCCAAATCTCTGGAAGCGTCGGTCGCGGCCAGTCCTACCTTTCAAGTATGAAAGCCTCTCCTTTGCGAAAGGACGAGGATTGACTGTGAGCAGAATGATACAATGCAAAGACTACCCGAACCCGTCGACTCGGTGCGCAAGGAGATCATAGATGGAACAAACCTACTCAATTCTCTGGTCCGCGGGGGAGCTGGTCCATTTGGCCGGATCCAACATACCACATCCTTCACAGTGCGCATCACAGTGAGAGTGTATTGACCGACGGTGCTGATATACCTTAGTACCTAAATGAACTCAGCCTCCAGGCCGTCTACAGATATAGGATTCCACAGAATGTCCCAGTGGACCAGTCGATATCCTTCACGGATCTATCCAAGAAGGTCGGAGTCGAGGAGAGCAAACTGGTGCGCCTTCTTCGCCACGCCATGACATATCACATGTTTTATGAACCGAAGAAGGGTTCCATTGCCCATACCGTGGATTCGCGTGCATTGTTGGATGACCCAACCTTGTATGATTTCGTTGGAACATGCATTGAAGACCTCCGTCCTGCATGTGAGAGCACCACTTGACAGCCGCGTTACCTATTACTCACTTGGATTATAGCTTCCAAAGTTCTGGACGCGTTCAAGAAGTGGCCTCAATCAGAAGAGATGAACCACTGCGGTTTTAGTCTTGCCTGGGATACCGATAAGCCGATGTATGCGTATCTGCGGGATCATCCCGAGCGCATGCGTCGATTTGCCGGATTGATGGCCCGTACGACTCAGCCTTCAAGTAGTTCAATTGCAGCTGCTAATACAGACCAGAGTCATCTCGAGACGGAGTTCGTGCGGCTACGCTTGTAGGCTCAGCTTACCCATGGCAAGACCTCAAATCCGGCACTGTGGTTGATATTGGCGGCGGGAATGGCCATATCAGCGTCGCTATCGGAGAGTCACACCCACACCTGGATTTCATTATACAGGACTTGCAACAAATGCCCAAGGAGGTTCAAGAAAAGGCGGTTCCACAAGCATTGAAGTCGAAGGTGCAGTATCAGCAGCACAACTTCTTCGCACCGCAGCCGGTCAAAGGGGCAGTCGCTTACATGTTGATGCAAATCCTCCACAACTGGAGCGACAAGTACTGTGTCCAGATTTTGCAGCAGTTAATCCCCGCTCTGGAGCCTGGGGCGAGGATCATCGTCATCGATCGAGTGATTCCGGAGAGAGGGGAGGTCCCTGATGTGGAATATCATGAGGTTTTGACTCTGGATTTAATCATGATGCAACTTTTCAACGCACGGGAAAGGTCACTGGAGGATACGAAGAAAATGTTCGCCTTGGCGGACCCGAGATTCAAATGGGTTGGTGCATATAGAGTTGGACCAGGACCTTACACTATGCTGGAGGCCATTTGGGCCCCTGATGAGGTCCATGACACCCCCACCAATTAGACCATAGATAGAATAGGGAAGGCTAGAGCCAGTGCTAGATGAGGTCTATACTTATATCGCGGATTTTGCATTGCTCCTCCTAAATGCAGCTTTTTTGACCCTAAATGTGCTGCTAATTAGCATTTTACCTTCAGTGCCCATCCGTATCGCCATATCCTTGCTGAAACAATAAGACAGGCTCCAACGAATGTCGACAGGCCTGCCCAAACCTGCGCCCATCTGTATCCTCCGTCATCCGCAGTCAGAAGTGCACCCCCTATTGGAGCGCCCAATAAGCTTGCAAAGCTCAACACCGTAAACGCCATTCCAAGTCTGGTGCCTAATTTACTAAGATCAGGAGTCAAGCTTGCAATCACTGTCGGAAAGAGACTTTGGAATGACGCTGCACATATCCCGTACGCCGCCACGAACGCATAAAATCCTCCGATCGAGGTGATGCTCAGCCAGCAGAAAGAGACGACGGCGACCACAAACACGATCGGGGCGAAGGTGTTCAGCACGCCAAAGTATCTGTCGGCGATCAGTCCGGGAAGGAGACGAGCGGGGACGCCGACACCGTTGAGGACGAGAATGAGGTTGAGAGAATCGGTATAGGAGAGGCCGATGACTGCACGCCCGTAGGATGCGATCTGAATGACAGCGGTTAGCAATTTCAACTTCGGGTTCGCAGGGTCGATGGATTGTCTTACATAATAAAATACGAAGTAATTAGACGAGAGCGTGAAACAGATTCCCAGGACGAATAACACGAAGGGCACATCTTTTAACGAACTCAGCTCAATAATCGGACCAGCTTTTCGAGGAGGTAGACGAGGTCTCATGAATGCCAAAACCACCAGTAAGCAGCCCAGATTCACGAAGGCAAGCACTCTCATTGTCCAAGCAAATCCAGCCTTTGGAAGCAACTGTCTGACAATAAGGGGATAAATTAATCCCCCGATTGCATTGCCCGTCGTGGCCATCCCAAGCGCCAATCCTCTATGTTTGTCAAAATAGGTTCCTACCAGCCCCACGGTCGGAGTGAAGAATATCCCACCTCCCGCCCCCGTCAAGACTCCTTGCGTGAGGAACAGCTGCCAATAGTTGTGGCTGATACTCATGAGGAACATCCCTAGGACCATTAGCACAATCCCTAGCGCAAAGGCGGGGACAAAGAGTCCGTAGTCCAGTGCGCGTCCCGAAAACGTGCCTAAAAAGAACATGAAGAACGTTTGCGTGCTGCCGATCCAGGAGATCTCCGAATCAGAGAACTGCGGCATGAGAACGGTGCTGTAGTAGGTTTGGAAGACGCCGAAGCTGTTCACGAGGCCCCAGGTCGACATGATGACCAGCCAGCCCAGAGCAACCTGGAGCCATGCGTGGAAACCGCCATCGGGAGGGGGCCCGGGCGGTGGAAGGGAGGTGGCTGTAAGGTGGGTGGTAATGCGATCGAGGAATGACGGTCCTTTCGGGCTCGATTCTTCGCAGATGGGACGGTCATGCTCTTGAGAGGCGGCGACAGAGATATCGTTTGAGGTCGAACGGTCATGTTCTATCGGTACTTTGCTTGGGAATCCTGCTCTTTTCTCTTCATCTTCACCAATACCGCCGATGTTGCTGGCGCTAGAGCCGGATTGGTTGAATTTCTCGATATATTGATGTGACTCAGACATGATGCTGTTATATATGACATGGAGACAGAATACCTGGTTGATGAAAGAACCGACGCTCGCTTAGATTCTAAGATCGTTGAGAAGGGTTGTGGGGAGATTGAAGAGAACGGACGAAGCTGAAAGTATCAACCATGGATCCAAACCAAAGAGATAACGACTCAACATCATGATCTGAAACCACCCGACGATGGTTCCTCACAGTAGTTTACCCTTAGCTGCCGGGTTTCCGGATGATGTGGGGGACGGGCTTACAACCGACCGGACTCTGGCTATCGCGGATCCCTTTCCCTGGGGTGGATGTTTTTCCCCACCATTAATCGAGCTGCCTCGATTGCGCCCTACATACTATACTGCTGCAGGTTGATCTCGAATGTCGTACGAGATGCGGAGACATTTCACGTCAACGACGAGGGAACAATGGGCGGACAATGTGTGGACGGGTGCTTGCCATCCTAGTATCCCGCCTGGAGTTTGGGAGGTTGAGGAGCTGGTGGAGGTGGATAGATCTCGGTTGCATCGAATATTCGGTATTTACCCGGTACGTCTGTACAGCGAACCGAAGTGACACGGCCCGTTCCATAGGTGGCAAATCACCATCCACAGTATTGGACTACGGTGGTGGTTGGATTATGCATGTATAACTGTATCTCGAAGCTCAACATCTGAAATGCTGGAGGTATATTGAAAGTTTGCGGAGATTGGACTTTGGAAATTGGAGATATGGCCAGGGGAAACGGTTATGATACTGGATCAGGCAATAGTTGCGCCCTACCTCCTATGCCTAAGATACCCCACGAATGATATTATGATCCGATTACAGACTCACCCACTCGTCCCAAAGTCAATGAAACACGGCGGAAATGTTACAGTCCCGTGTTTAAGAGGATCATTGCGTAGTTTCGTATCCCATAGCTCCCGAATACCTTATCGTAGCATTACTATTTACTATTGCACTATGGAAAGGACAGTTGCAGTTTTGAGGATCAGAATCCAGCCTCCTGGACTCGAAAGGAATAAACAGAGGCCAGTTACAACGGGGACAATGAATCAATGGCTGTAGTCTCTAGCAAACCCGTTTCTGATAGCATTTATAGTCACTGTAGTCTTGATGCCACCAGTAAGCGATGCGACCTGCAAGCGAATCGACCGCACACCTCCGTCTGATGCGGTTCGTTCGAGAGATGATATGGCCGGCTTCAGAAAGAAAAGGTGAAGCACTTACGTATGGGGAGCCCTTGAATACAAGATCTTCCTACCGAGCTTCGATATTGCGGTGTGATTAGCGTGGAGCGTCCAGCGTGGAATCCGGAATATGCGTCGGGTTGAACGGCACCTGACACATAATGCTCGTGAAGCAGCGAAATGCCGAGATTCGACACCATATTACCGCACTGCATACGAATTGGGTGCAGCCTAAATCGTCACCACCTTTCTATGAAGGAAGAGGTTAGCTCGAGAATCATCCGGAAGGGATAGGGTACGACGGCAACACGAGAGGTAACTTACGCGCATGCAACCCTCATGAAGGACATTGCAGATTTTGCAATATTCTGGCTCATCCGGTGGTGGAGCTGCTACTTCTGCTCGCTTGACAGTGTCCGGGATGCTGTGCAGAATGTAGGCCCCCTCGTATCCGCATGTGTGATGCGTGTCTGAAGAGTACGGAGAAGAAAAGCATGCCTTTTTAGAGTATTCATAGGAACTGCTACTTTTCTGTTGGAACATTATACAACATTAGTGATCCTCCCACTCGGAATTCTTCTGAGGGGTGGAGGAAGGACTTACGGCAAAGCAAGCCTTGTAGACCTCATCGCACATTCCGCAAAGGGCGCGATCAACTCGAGGCTCCGCGGCACTGACGGTAGAGGTTCCCATAGAGGCATCGGAGGCATCGGAGTCAGTGGGGCTTGGGTTGAGAGATCGCTTCTCGTGAGCCTCTTGGATAGCCCGTGTGCCTTGATTTCCTTCCTCCGTTTCCCGGCACGCCCAGGAATATCCACAACCATAGCGCTGTTTTCCACAGATCTCCTTGTCAGACTGACATGCATATCCGGAGCAGATCAGGGAGTCACGCCACCGCTGTTGAAGCGGTCAGCAATCGTGCTCCCGGTTAATGAATAGGGATATATGGAGAAAACGCCCAGAACACTGGGTTCATGGTGTTCAAACGCTGGATATCTTTAACTTACTTCCCAACATTTGTAATATGCATCGTCGCATTTCTTGCAGTATATTGGGTGAGGATAGTCACGACGTTCCAAGGCACCTGGCTGAAGCCCCAGAGGTTCCCAGGCGGGGTTGAGAATACCTCCTTTAGTGTCGTCGACGGGTACCGCGAACACCACCGCGGAGAGGAGAACTGGGAGAATTCGGAGAAACCGCATGATTGAGCTCGCTGAGTTGGTAGGTATTTGAGGGTTTCGCCAACTGGATATTCAATGATCTTCAACGTGGCTTGTACCAGGTGTTGTGTCGAATTAAAACGCCAGTAAAAAAGCTGCGGGAAGGAGGATGTTTGGAAGGCGAAGAGTGATAATTGATGGATTCGATTTCGGGTTTCATCATGATAGAGAAATCAGTATCAATGCTTACTTTGTCACCGCATCCCCACAGGAAACTTATTTCTCTATCATCGGCACTGGAATGGCACCATCTTGTGAGACTCCCATTCACCGGGCGGATCTAATCACATGCCACCACCCTGCCATATCGATAGGGACCAGATGTAAATGTCATGGACCAGCCTGACTATGAAGAAAGGGATGAATGGAAAGATTGAGCTCCAACATGAACATTGAACAGTAGACTGGGGCGAAACAATTCCTTCGGTACGACACTCATGATCGAGAATTGGAGCGAAATCGGACCTGAAGCATCCTGCTGAAAACCCTGAAATGTGCTATCCATTGAAGATGAGCAGTATGTCACTCCCTATCTCTTGAAACACAGCAAATCTCAAGAAGTGGCGTTTATGGCTGGCGGGTTAAGAGGGGAAATGCTGTGTCTGAACTGAGTGGTATCAGTCGCGACCAAGGGGGCCGCAGAGAACATTCATGCCCACAATTTCACTGATACACGTATCGAGGTGTGGCCTCTTTTCAAGATACTATGGTCGCAGGTGCGCCATATGTAGAGTAGAGAATATCCAGGTGGGTCCTGAGGAGCAATTGAGGCGATGAAATATCTATAACTAACTAGATCTAAGGCGGAAATTAAGATGCCTTACAGCCTGAAAGGCAGATCGGATGAGGCCATGAGGGACTGACCCAACATCACGTGATAGATTGCCGACAACCAGCTCCAAGCCTCCACGTGATCTTCCCCGCATTGATACTACGTATTGATGATAAGGAATTAGGAATGGCCCGCTAATGGCACGTGCCGAGAGCACTAGCCTATCAGTACGTACTTCCGATAACCGCCCACATGGAACGCTAATGAATAAATGAAAAACTGATACGGGGCACGGGCCGTATTCTGTCCATTTGTTTTTTTCGCCTCTCCCAGTTGCCAACCCTGAGCTCCCATGATCCCGTCGCAATTGGCAACGGTCTGGCCGCTGTGAGAGCGACTGGGTATTCCGTCGTCGGTATGGACTCCTGGTCGGCACTCAAGCGGGAATTATATTCAGTCTGGCAAGTGGCAACAAGCATTAGATTGAAGGTGGACCTGTGCACCGTGGCTCATCCCATGCTTCTGCCCGTTCGAATCATTCCAAGACTCCAAGGACTAGAATCGGCTATTAGACATGACACAGGAAACAGGAATGCATATGAATTCCGAAGAAAATGATTCCAAGCCAAGCCCTAAGCCCAATGTGCCCATTGGCCCCAGCTTTGGGCAGACGTGGTCTCACTGGACGGGCAGGACGGCTGCATGCTTGCAATTTGCAAGGTGTTGCTACCTGGCAGCGGCAAATTTTGAGGGGGCACAGGGAGCTTCAATCGGATCAGTTGAGAAGTGGAGGGGAAAGATGGGGACCCGGGAGGGATAGAGCTTCCTCAGCTTCCTCATTCCTGTTTGCATCTCAGACGATCGTCGGGATGACCTGTCTATCCCTGCTCGTCGATTGAGGAAGGCGATGATTGTCTTGGTGGGACGATGGGAGGCAAATGAATACTATATAGGTAAATGATAGATCGGATCGACGACGTACTATGTAATAACACCTCCTCGGTGCGGCGACATTAGGTAAGGGGTTTGTGAAGGTGGGAAGACAAGAGCAGACAAGGCACATATTGCTTGAGCTGGTAAAATGTGAGAGCCAGGCAAGCCAGCTCAACTGCTCCAGCTCTGCCCTCTACATAGTAAGAGTGGGTCAAACGGTCAAACCATGGATTTGTGACTTGTCTATTATGGCCTCATGCCGCATGCAACTATAAGGCATATTAAGCGTCGCTCTCAACTTTTTAAAGAGGAGAGGCTAGAGAGTAGACACCCTTCACGCTGGGGCTCTGCTGCAGGGCGGGTCTGGTGGCCGGAGGGTGGGCACTGAACGGTGGGGTGAACGCAAACCGCAGGCGGTCAGATGCTGGAAACAACAAGAATTCAGGATTTGATTAAGCGGGGCCTAGGCCCGGTAATAAACATCATATTCATAGCGATCATAACTTAATTAGGGCTGGGCGGCTCGCTGAGCCGTAAAGGATGGAGATTGGAGCGGACGGGTGTCAACCAGGTGGACCGTGAGAAGACTGAAAAGCGAGGACTGAGTTTGACAGAGACTGCGACTGAGACGTGAGGACCGAGGAAAAAGAAAATCTCCTATCTGACTCCTCAATCGGAACTTCGTATCCGACAGGGGAGGTGTTTTAGTCGGTGGTGTTGCCGCTGGCCGCCCGCATGGATGATGGCATGGATGACCGAACTAAGGACCAGTTGGTCGTAGTGTAAAGAGTCAAGACTTAACAACACTCACGAGACAGGGAGAGTCCATGTCGGATTCTTGTTTATCAGAAGACGGAGGGGTTTCGGTTCCCCAATCGACCATCATCAGATCGGATCTGGACCCTCCAACGCCATCCAAGCCATCGTAGCCATCTGATCAAAATCCATCAAAGATCGCCTCACACCAGCACGAGATCGCTTCTAAATGCCATATGCCTCCCACTTCACTACGGCAATGAAGTATTTATCTCATGACGTGTAACCTTAACAGCCATCGTGATTCCCCTTCACATTTGACCTCTCTCTTCGTGTGTCTCTCGTCGAAAACATCCCACTAAAAGCCTTACTTGAAACCTTCCAAGCGCCTCAATCGCCTCACGGGTCACATCGTGAACTCTGGAGCACACTGCACACGCCTCCTACCAGCCTGGCCAGAAATTCTTTTCACTTGCACACACAAGTCACAATATTCCATCCCCTAGCGATGCTGCCATTCTCCTGATTGCACGTCCCAAACATCCAAACCGTCAAGTCGCACCGCATTTTCCGTTCGGGAAACAGCCCTGCAAGCCATGTCTCGACTGCTTGTGCTTCTCACTGGTCCTCTTGGCTATCCTTAGGTCGTCTTGTGCACTTGGGACGAACAGACCGTCTCCAATTCGGAAGAATCAATTCGGAAGAATCAACATCAAAAACATCTGCTGCCATTCTTTGTTGTTTGAGTTTTAGTCCATCTTCCTGATTCACCATTCACTTCACTCAGTGTCTGCGACATTGACCCAGCTGGGTTGTTTCCTGTTTCATTTTCACTTAATATCTACCTCGACTCTCTACTTTGTTTCCTACTAGACGACAAGACATCCTTCGGAACACATCTGTCAATTGGATCAAGAACTCAACACTTCTCCATCGTCAATCAACATGACTCGACCATCACCCGAACTCCTGGCCCTCATAAATGGCGAGCCGCTCAACTCGGAGCCTTCTACCGACCCTATCAACCAATCCTCATCCTCATATCGACGCACCGAATCTTCTAATAGCGACCAATCTGAAAACCCGGCCATGAGAGCCGCTCGGGCGGTCATTCAGAACGAACGCACCCAAACCTTCGGCTACAGCAATAACTTCCACAGCACCTCCATCTCGGCCGAACAGGATGGACATGCCACCAGTGCCCTGGACAAAGCTCTAGCGGCACGTTCCAAGTTCTTCCCGCCGTCGACGATCCCTCACCCGAGCTTCGACATCCTTCCCTCATATAATTGCACCGTTCACTTCGAAGGGCCGCTGGCGCTCCGCCGTGAGCTGGCCAGTCCCTTCATGCAAGCGTCTGCCGCCGCATGGATCCCAGTGTACGCTATATTGCACGGGACGGCCCTTCACCTATATCGGCACAAACCGCAGCGGGCTAAAAACAGTCCCGAGTTCGATGGCCGCATACATCCTAAGCACGCCTCCACCCTTTCCGAGCACCCCAACCCCGAAGCAGGCTCCCTCCTCCGCTCCTTTTCCCTCCAGCACGCCGAGCTCGGCCTCGCCCTGGACTACCGCCCGGTAGTCCCCCCCCCGATTTCCTCGCTGGTGAAGATGCAGCTCCTGTTCGCCCCCGCCGCGAAATGCGCCCAGATCCTCACCGAGCAATATCGCGAGCATCCGGAGCGCTTCGAGCCCCTGCGGGAGCACGTCTTCCGCGTCCGTGCCGAGTCCGAGCAGTTTCTCCTGAGCGCGGACAGCGAGCTGGAGATGCTCGGGTGGGTGGAGACGATGTGCCGAAGCGTGGATATTTCGCTTCCTCTGGAAGGTCGAAGTGAGCCGCGAGGACGGACCTTGCCGCGACGAGGCCGTCGGATGCGGCTGCTTGAGGGCGATGTGGAGTCCGTGGCGGCGGCAGCCGTCAGGGGAGCAGGGAATGATGGATTTGCCCGACGACTGGTAGTGCAACAAGAGCGGTTGTTCAGGGAGATGTACCCGCATTTGGCCCGAACGTCGAGTGGACCAAACGCAGCTGCTATGGAGGAGCAGGAGGATGCGGTACCACATGCGGAGGGTGACACGCACCACGAGGTGGACCCCGATGCCGAAGATCTGGATGCGTCGGATGTGCGTCTGACTCCGTCGACCAACACGATAGCTGCCACAACGCCCGACAGCAGCGACCATCGCCGTTCCACGAGCTTGACCACATCAATGACCTCCCAACACCCCTCCACGACCTCCCTCTCCGCAACCTTCCCCAACTCCATCCCGGTCTCTCGCACCACGACCACCTCCGAGAAATCCCCCCGCTCCCCCCCCTCTGAACGCCCCAACACCCACCCCACCCCCCGCTACCTCCGCCGCTGCGCTCCCATCCTCTTCGCCCATTCCCCCCGCGCCTGCAACGTCCTCCTCTACCGCGGCCGCCGCATGAAGGTCAACACCCGCCGCGGCTGCCTCGAGATCTGGGAGCCGAACCCCGGCAAGCACAGCCGCGTCGGCACAGACCCCGAAGACGCCAAGGAAATCGTCGGCGAACTCCCCCCTGGCTACGAGGTCCTCTACGGCGCGACGAACCCCCATCCCGCGCAGCCCGAGCGACGACAGCAACCCCGCCCCCGCCCGACCCTCCGCCGCAACGAGGAGAGCGAGCAGAGCGTCGGCGGAGACTCCATCAATGCAGAACCCGAACACGACGGCGGCGCGCACCCGGACTCCCCGCTCATCGACGGCGTGGACGAGATCGTGCCGCTGCGGGCGGTCACGTCGGAGGCGTCGGCAAAAGGCGGGATGGCTGGGAAAGGGAAGGGGCAGCCGTTCTCGAAAGCGGGGAAGCAGATGCGGAAGCACGCGAAAGCGGAGGCGAAGAAGGCGAAGCGGGCGAAGGGAGTGGAAGGGGGGGCGATGGCTTATAGCGGGATGGGAAGTATGGGGTACGGGGTGGTCGGGTGAGCGAGGGTGGTGGGCATGGACTGCCACCATTCCCTATGTTTTGTGCAGCATTTCAGCGATTTACTGGACGGCGATGAGCGAGCGAGACGAGGGCGAGAGAACGGCGTGTTGGCCAGCGCGGGATTGATTCATCATTACGGTGTCCAGCAGAGCGGCACACACCCTCTCACCGAAGGAGTTAGCATTATTTGGCGACCATGGCGGTGGACGAGGAAGGACGATGGCATGCATGCGGAATGGACTGGGCATGGCGGACGGCTTTTTCACGTCTACATTTTGAGTTTTATGATGACGAGATACCCCTTCATGACTTAGCTAGCATTTTTTCCATACCTCTGTGATTCAATGCAAAGCGCTTCTCCTGCGATCCAACATCCGGAGCGTTGTTAACTCGGCCCTTCAGTGTGTGTTTCCGTCAAGATATGCGCTCCGGCTCCATTGACTGTGCTGCTCGATGAGCGTTCTCTTCTGGCCTTTGTGGCCGTCCTTGACTCTTCACCTCTTTCGCCGTAAAAGGCGCCGCCTACGAAACCAATTTGTGGGAGAGCAACGTCGGCGATGTATACGCACCGCGTTCATGGTTCGATTCAGCCATCCCACTGACTCAGGTCGTCGAACCGAAGCCCGACGGTCCCCTATGCATGTGCACGAACGGTAGGACTTCCTTGGACCAGCACGCCGCCACGTCAAGAGTGCGTCGAAGACCCGAGCAGGAGAGGCCGTGCTAGATGTTTCTGGCCAAGCTCCTCGATCAACAGATATCATATCATCCACCACACCCCCTCACCCCATCCCCATCTCCACATCCCCCATAATCTCCTCCGCGCCCTGCACCGTCGTCCCCGCTTCTTCCAGGTCGGCCACGAACCGCTCCAGCCCCGCGACCATGTCCGCCATCTCCTCCCGCTGCCGGCCGACATGCGCCGCCATGTCCTTGTTCTGCGCCTGCACCGCCGCGAGCTCGTTCGTCAGGCTCTCGTGTTGCGATTTGAGGAAGGGGGAGAGGTTGGTGAGGAGGAGCTGGGAGGCGGGAAGGGTGTGCGGACTGCATGTTGAGCGGGTTAGCTAGATTGGATATGGAGGAGGGTGATCGCATACGGAATCGGAGCTTCGACTTGGCCGTCCGGCGCGGTGGCTTCGGCCCGCGCCTTTCTCCTCTTCGCGTCCTCAAGCAGCGCGTCCAGCGCATTCAAACTCGAAACCACCGACCGCTCCTGAAGAATCTGCTCGAATTGCGCCTATATCATCCCAACCCCGTTAACATTTCCCGATCCGCCATCATCCGTATTCAACTTATCCATACCTTACACACAGCCTCCAACTTCCCCGAGAAATCGCGACTGAATGTGTCCAGCATCTCCGGTCGATTCTGCGCGATGGTCGGGAAGCATGCGGCGAAATTGGTGGGCGTGAGCTTGGAGAGGGTTGCGGCGAGGGCACGGTCGAAGGCGGATTGGAGGGCAGCGGCGCGGGGGCCTGGGGTGGAGGGGAGCGGGGGAGCGGCGGGGGGTGAAGGGGAGCGGGATTGAGGCGGGGGAGCGGAGGGTTGGTCCATATTGAGGATTGGCTGGTTTGTTGATAGCGAGAAGCGGGAATTGAACAGTTGTGGTGGGAAGAAGGAATTGGAGAATTGATAATAAGTGTAGATTAGTGTAAACAGTCATAAAAGCGGGGGGGCACGTGCGGATCATCATTTATTCATGATTCATCGCTTCAACGTCACTTTTGTTTAAACTAAGTACCCTTTATTTGTCTATTACATCCAATCAACTTTTGATAGAATCGGTTGTATTGAGAGAGAGGCCAGTCCTCAAAAAGAGCTTGGAAATGTTGTCACGCTCGAAACCGCTCCCCTACATCTGCGCCCGCTGTTCCCGCCAGATCCGCCATGTCCGCACCTATACCTCCTCGACCGCCTCCCTCGAACCGCCTCGCGAGTATCTCCCCTTCGGCCGCTCTCCTCTCCCCCATCGACGTCTCCTCTACATCGCCGGCCGCGACGCCCCCGTCTTCCTCCACAACCTCGTCACCAGCAACGTCATCGCCTCCTCACCGCACGGCACCTACACCGCATTCCTCAATGCTCCCGGCCGCATCCTCTACGACGCCTTCATCTATCCCGTCGCTTGGTCACACACCTTCCACGCCTGGCGCGACGAGAAGCTCGGAACTACGAGCGGGGTCACGAAGGGTGGCGACCGGCTCGACTGGGCCGCCTTCATCGAGGTGGACGCCCAGGTCCTGCCAGGGCTGATGCAGCACATCAAGCGCTACAAGCTCCGCAGCAAGTTCGCCTACCGCGAAGTTGACCCCGGTGACTGGGAGATCTGGTCCAGCTGGGACGCCGCGGAGCCTGGCGTCGACATTCCCGCCACGTCGCCCGGCATCGAAGCATCCGCCGTCGCCAACGAAGGCGGCGGCGCGGCACACACGCATATCCCATCCACCCCACCCCCGAATCTAGCCCCTGACGCCCCGATCACCCTCCACGACCCCCGCCCCACACTCACCACCCGCCTCCTCCACCGCACCACCACCGCGCTTCCCCCCCCGCTCACCGCGCTTCCCGCCGCCACCCCTGCGCACTACGCGCTCCACCGGTACCTGCACGGCCTCCCCGAAGGCGCGGGGGAGATTGCGGCGGGCTCGGCGCTACCGCACGAGCATAACCTGGATCTCCTAGGCGCGGTGGATTTTCGGAAGGGGTGCTATGTGGGCCAGGAGCTGACGATCCGCACGCAGCATACAGGGGTGATAAGGAAGCGGATTTTGCCGTGTGCGTTGTACGAGGGATCGTCGGTGCCGGAGACGCTGAGATATGAGCCGTCAGTAAAGATCCCGGTGCCGCCGGGCGGGGCGGATATCAAGCCGGTGGAAGGGCGGGGGCGGAGCGGGGGGAAATGGGCGGTGGGAATGGGGAATGTGGGGTTGGGACTGTGTCGGTTGGAGTTGATGACGGATGTGCGGGTGACGGTAGAGGGGCCGGCGGGTTGGAAGGAGGGGAAGGAGTTTGGGATGATTTGGGAGGGGGATGGGGGGATGGAGCGGGTGAAGATTAAGGGGTTCGTGCCGGCGTGGATGAGGGAGAGATTGACGGTGCGGAAGACGCAGAAGAGGGTAGAGTGAGGAGGGGTTGAATAAATGGGAAAAGCCAGCGATGGACGGTTGCGAGCCACTAGAAGCGGATCAAGCCATCACATTTAATGATACATTCTTCCACACTCAATACCTATTCCACAAATCTGTCCATGGCTTATTTACAAGCCTCCACATGTCGCCGAGTGAAACACATGCTAGTCCCTCGCTAGAACCCCGCTGCATCGTTCGCAAAGCACCACTGGGTATGATAAAGCAGTCGTGACCCATATCGCCGTCCCTATCCACCATCTCTCATACCCCTCCAGGAGCGCTCAAATTGCATATCGGAACCCCCACCTATGCCATGATATGACAGCCTTAGAATGCGCCGTAAGCTCCGTTCATCATCGCTTCACTCTCACCCCGGAAACCCCTGCCCATCCCCTTCCCCCCCGCGCAACAACACATCCAGCATGTCATACCCGCCAATATCCGGCCCATACGTTGTCTGCGTGACATCCGCCCCATAACTACTCAAGATCGGATCCAGCGGCAGCGCCAGCCAATCCTGGCCCCCGAGCCCGAAGTCGCCCATGACGTTATTTTCATCGTTCGCGGTCCCCCCCGTCCCGCTCGCGCTGTCGCCGCTGCCCGCGCTGTTCATCCCCGCGCCGCCGAACCCGTTCCCCGTGCCGATGTCCGGCATGCCGGAGCCGAGGTCGAGGCCGAACGCGCCGCCGAAGCTGGGCGGCGGCATGATGTTGATGCCGCTATGCTCGAAATCCGTAGATTCGGTCGTGATGCCCCATAGGGTCTGGCTGTTTTGATTTCGACCACTGAGACTGAGTGCTGGCGAGCTGGGTGATAACCCCATGCCACTCCACTGTGGCGTCGTGCCGGCCGTGATCCTGCCGCCGAGGCCGGTGGAGCCGTGGGAGAGGTTTGGCGGGGGCATATTCGAAGGGTGCGGGCTCGCGGTCCCCGCATTGGGGCCGACGCCGGGTGGAAAGCCCGATGGAACGCCGTTGCCGGAATGGGTGGAGGAGCCGCCGGCGGCGCCGGAACCCGACATGCGGACGATGCGACCGCGGATGCGGTGGGTGAGGAGGTCGGCGAGGTCGGCAAAGCGGTTGGAGACGTGGACGTCGTCGACGATACAGGTTCGTAGCGCTTGGACGGCCTGGTCGAGGAGAGATAGGGAAAGGGCAACGTCATCCTCGGTTGCACCGAGTGCGAAGGTCTGGAGCGTGGGAATTAATACAGGGTGTGGGATTGAGATGGGGGAGTTACCTTGAGAAGAATGATGGCGACGGAAATGATTCGGAAATAGGTACGGACTGGAGCGTGCTTTAGATATTCGCCAGGGTACAGTCCACTGACTACGATCTTCAGGACATTGCGGCACGCTTCGATGACCTCCCGAATATACTGTCGATCATTCCCGTACCACCTCATCAACGTCGTCAGGGGAATCGCGTTGCCTTCTGCATTGGTTGAGCCATTAATTGGCTTCTTATCTCCGTTTCCCTGTGGCGTCTGCGCTGGCTGGGCATATTGCTGGATCGGCGTGTTATGGGTACACCTCTCCACCACCGCCTGCAGTCCAAGGCTATTGAGGTAGACACGAGTATACTCGTACTCGATGTTCATGATATGCCGCATATGCTCCGGAATCCGCTTGCACTGGTCGAATTCCTTCTTCCAATCGAGCAAGAGGGGATGAAAGGATTTCAGTAGCTCCTCATACTCGCCCGACTTGATGAGATCGCGAGTCATGCGGCGATTCGCGAACATCTTATGATTCCCCAGCTCCATGATGCCAGCAAGGGATATCCAGAAATGGAGAATTAATTCATTCACCCCGATACTAGGGTTAGATGGATCAGGTAACCCCGGTCGTGTGGGTGCTGGAGAAGTTCCCAATGTACCTAATAGATCGTGGACACGGCGCAAGGACGCCTTGCGCTCTTGGAGGCGTTGCTCGGAGGGTTGCTGAAGGGATGAGTCGGCATACAATTGCGGAAGCATGGAAGTGAGACCAAAACGACCCGATGTTTGGCTGATGTAGATTTGAAGGAGCTCCTTGATGTGTCGTTTACGATTAAAGAATACTTGGATGGTTTCCGGAGGGACGGTCGGATTATCCTGAATTGTATAGAGGTCGCTCGACGGGTTTGGGTCAAAAACGCCAAGCTCGTATGCGAGAGACATAGCAATCCCGATCAGCATCCAGCAAAGGCGATCGGATCGCCAGCATGGTTCGAGCCAGCTGTCCATTTTCTGTCCTCCGGTACCATTGAGGAAGACCGGCGGAGGGGCTTCATCCACCACCACTTCCGGTTCTGCGGCACATTCGGGGATCATCAACTCGTCGCCTTCCGTACCAGGGGGGAAGTGTAGAGACCGTGGATGCCATTCGGTGAGAAGCAGCAATGCTTCGACGGTTCCAAGGGTACGGAGGCCGGTTCTGACCAGTGGGTTGATGTCTGATGCCGGTTGGCTCCCGGTGATCGGAACACTGGAGGAGCCAATAATTCCGCTACCGAAATGCTCTTGACCCCAGATCAGACGATCAATCATGCCTTGCAGGTAACCCCACAACTTCTCATGAATAGCATAGGGACGGCTGCTCGCCCCTGGACCCATAAGACGCATGTAGCGGGATGATATGGTCAGCAGTGTGACCGTGAGCATCGGCTCCATCTCCAGCATACGACTATGGGTTGCCGGGTTGTTATAATCCGGGACCGTCACGGGGCTCAGCGGAGCGAGGGACGAATAGAAGTATTGGATGTAGAGAATGCCTTCCTTCGCAGTGAACCAGCCAGCTCGCACGAAACGGAAACGTGACCATGCCCTAAGCGCAGACTGCATGGCAGCCTCCTCAGTAGGAAGGGCACCCACTAAGCCGGGGATCGGGCGAGGGGCGGTGGGAAAGGGAGGAAAGGTGGGATTGCGCAATGGGACTTGCGGTACAGGATCGTGAGGGCTTGCAACAGCCTCTTGGGTTCTCGGGGTGTTATTGACAGCCGCGCCAGGCCGTTGGAGGCTCGCGTTGCTCGCAGTGCGCCGATGGTCCGGCCGCTGCTCCCCGTTCTGCGCCGCCTGATAAAGCAGGTTGAGGGCATCGTGTCCGCTGTATACCTCCGTAGTCTGAAGTATGGCCGTGGCTTCGTCGTTGCCTTGAACGTCTTCATCGTCCCGGCCCACGAGTGAGTCATTGTTACCTGACGTACCCGGCCGTCGAAGCGGCTGAAGGCGAGCGGTTGACCCGCCTGGAGTCAGCGGCTGCTGAGCAAGAGAACCGAAGCTGTTGGGTTGATATGGACTCGGGGTGAATTCGTCCGTCACTGCTCGCACTCGTTTCCTAGCATTTCGGATCTCGTAGTCGGAGAGGTCGCCTTCATCCATTGCCTCGTCATCCTCTTGAGTCTTGCGCTTCCGCCGTGTTGCGCTGAAGAAGCATTCTTTGGACTCGCGACGACAGCGGACGCATGGTGGATCATGAGGGTTATCGACGGGTCCGAGGTCGCAGCGGACTTTACGACGGCGGCAGGGAATACTATTAAGCGCAAAGTAAGCATGAGTCCGAAGGATAGGAGTTCGAGTTCAGGATCATGTTTCTGACAGAAAGGAGGGAAACAAGAGAGTGATGAAGCAGGCAATTTGACGATGCGATTCGGTTATCCTCGGCGTAAAGCATGCGCTTTGACCGTAGATTCTTCTCACTGTCGCGTCGTGCTATGACGTCGAAGGGGGATTATGGACAATTACCATGCTTGATAGGTGCGCGTATGCTGCTGGCCTAGTGGTCGTGTGCCGGAGGTGGTGTCGGCCGCTTGACTCTGATCCATTGGTGGATCTGGTGAGATCGGATATCAGAGTGAGACCGAAGTGTATGTTGCAATAGAGATGGAGTCTTAGAGGGTTAAGACCGGTCTATTGATGGCAGCAATGTGCGATGGAGAGTGGCGGATGGTGCCGCAGAGCTGAGGGGATGGAATGTCGGTCTGGTTGGAGTGTGTATGTGCTGGGGAAGGAGTCTAGTAGCATTGGTCATAGACATGGTCTTGTGGCAATTATCTTCTGGCGATTGTAGATTGTCGGGGGAGGAAAGGAAGGCAAGGAAGCTGTTCAATACTAGGGAATATTAAATGTATATACCGGGCGTCATAATTGCCTGGCAATCCAACTCACATGTGGAGGAAATTGAGGCTTATCATGGGGGGAATCACGGGTTCACGATGATGAATGGAAAAGTGAGGAAGCCACGCGACGCAGCCTGCTATCGTGGGGAAGTCACGATGGGCCAGGGGATTGGATGGCGCCTGCCCCATTATCCATAAAGATTTCAAGCTGGACTGCTGGAGCTGCAGTCACGGGGCTATACTACACAGTCCACACCTGTATCAAACTATCAGCGTCATCAGCTGTGCAATTGGAAAGCGCGCCTGAGTTACACCTTCGATTTTCTCCAAGTAATTTCTAGTTATACTAACTTAGTTAACACAATCATTAACTTAAGTTAGTTAACTAACTAAGTTAGTTACACAGTAGTTAATATGAATGATAATTAATCATATACGCCAGGTACAGATGCCTTAAGATATCAAACAGAAAGTTCAAGGTAATTTAACCAGCGAATTGGGACTCCAACGTCCATCAGATGGACTTAATAGATGTCATTGAACAGGGAATAAGGTGTTAATAGCGAATTATATCCATTGTTTCACATCATTTCTCGACTCCAAGATATCCTTTATGATTGACTCCGTCATACCGCGAGTAGGCGACTCCCCTGTATCCGCCATGCCTTGTGGACTGTGGTGACTGGCGAGTCTGATTGCTGAGGAGTGAAGAAAGGCTAGACCCTGAGGAGTGAGGAGTGAGGAGGGAGTAGATCAGTTGAGCCGCACGGTGGGGATACTTCAGTTTAGTTCAGTCAGGTGCTGTAGGGCTGGCGCTTAATGGCCGATGCTCTTTAAATATAGCAGAGCTATTTGCCGGTAGCTATGCAATGTCCCAATAGGCCAATACTATACACAATAAGGAATGAATGGTTTACTAGCAATGGAGAACATGTTGGCAACCGATCAAACTCCACCTTGACATTGCTCAAATCAACTGATTGCAGCCTTGCAGCCTTGACACTTTTCCAGTTCGATGCACCCTGCCCTTCTGCCTTGTCGTCATATCCTGATGGTCTTCAATTGTTATTCAACTTTCAGGAGACAAGAACTGAAGTTCCATATTTTGCTTGTTAGTCTATCCACTCGAGCTTCGACCACCACTATGTCTCCATAGCGCTTCTTTAAACCCAAAACCCTTCCGAAGCGACCGAACTTCTCCTCTCCATATTCCAGATTCCAAACCAAACTCCACCCACCACCCCATCACCATGGCGCCCACCGACGACCTTCTCCACCTCGCCTCCTCCACCCCCCACGACTTCTACACCCTCCTCTCCGTCGATCCCACCACCCCTCCTGACCAACTCCGCCGCGCCTATCGCCGCACCGCCCTCCTCTACCACCCCGACAAAAACCCCGACAACCCCGCTGCCCTCGCCACCTTCCACCTCCTCGAGCTCGCCTACTCCATCCTCTCCGACGCCCCCGCCAAGGCTGCCTACGATGCCGCGCGACAGGCCCGTGAGGGGCAGCGGCTGCGCGAAGAGGCGATGGATCGGGGGAGACGGGATATGTTGAGCGAGCTGGTGCGCGCGGAGCGTGAGGCGTTGGGGGTGAAGCGGAAGGTGGATGAGGCGGAGGCGGCGGAGGAGAGGGAGTTGAGGCGTTTTAAGGAGGATGCGAAGAGGAGGAGGGGGGAGATGGTTGAGGCGAGGGAGAGAGAGAGGGAGAGAGAGAGGGAGGAGGGGAGGAGGGAAGGGGAGGTGGGGGCGAGGGTGGAGGAGTGGCGGAGGGGGAACTTGGGGGGTTTGAATGTGCCGGTTGGGGAGCGGACGGTCAAGGTGCGGTGGGTGAGGGCTGGGAGCGGACTTCAAATGGACACGGAGCAGCTAGTTCAAAGGTTTGCGCGGTTTGAGAAGACGGCAAAGATGGAGCATGCGTTCGTCGCCGGCGACAAGAAGCAGCGGATCGGCGAGGAGAAACAGAAGAAATTGATGGGCCAAGGGTTCATTGTGTTTCAGTCCGTTCTCGACGCCGACCTGGCCGTCAATGAAGGCCAGGACGATCTGTTTATCTCCGTGACATGGCTCTCTGGGCCGCCAGACGCCGACGCCCCCGAACCGAGTCCTCCCTCCGCAACATCTACAACGACACCGTCGACAACCACGCCACCCTCATATCTCAGCAACGAGGAAAAGCTACGCCTCCGAATGCGGCGCTCACAACGCGCTCGAGGAGCAGCCATGCCAACCGAGCCGACCGAGCCGAAGAAGACTTTTATATTCAACAAGCCCTCATCCGATACCCTCCCCTCCAAAGAAGCTCACCCCACACCCCACGGCCGCGCAACGAACGGCGACAGCAACCCCCCAAGCACCGCGAAACCCGTCCCGAAGTTCTCGTTCGGAGGGAAGAAGCCGGCCGAGGCGCGGAAAAATGGCAGCGCGCCCGTCCCGAAGTTTTCGTTCGGGGTGACGGAAACAGATGAGGAACGGACACGACGGTTACGGAGGGAGGAACGGCGACGGGAGGAGGAACGGATACGTCGAGAAGATGAGGTGGAGGACACCCGGACGGAGGAAGGGGTGGGGAGTTGACGAGGTACGAAATAAGAAATAACGAATACGACGATCATGTGTCAAATTTCATTTTGATGTGATGGTGTATCTGGCGTTGCTACATGTGAGGCTCTAGGTATCGCTCATGAATTGTACACCCAAGCCATCAATCCGGCATCCTATGCGCCGGCCAGCTATGCAGACCCCCCCCCCCCCCCCCCCCCCCCAAATCCTACCGAAAACATCGGAAACATGATGGGATGCCGAAGCATCGTGTACGCCATCCCAGTACTTTCGCCCGATCGAACACCGCAGCACGAGTATGCGTGCCCGAAGAAGAGAAGAAACCAAAGGAGCGTGGAAGACCACCCTTTTTTTCCTTTAGGTCGCCTTTCTCACAACGCGGATACCTTCACGTCCAGCATCTCACTCGGTACCAAGCTCCCCCGCGGAATCACCACCTCCGTCCCCGGGTGCTGCCGAAACACCGTTGCCTCACTAACCGTCGTGTCCGGCCGCCTCGCCCCAGTCCGCCGATACCGATCCGGCACATCCGGCACCTGCGGCTCCCCCGTCCGCTTTCTTGGCGATTTCGGCACCGGCGGCGGAAACGGCAGCGCATGCGCGTCCGTGAACGGGTTGGGGTTATCGGGAGTGGCGCTCGTGGGCGTCGTCGGCGTCGTCGGCATGCCCGCGCGGATCTGGCTGGCCACCCGGGTAGTCTGGTTCCCGACCCAGCTGTCGACGGTGCGATACCGCGGGGCCGAGCTGAGGGACGACGTCTCACTGAATTTGGATTCCCGGGACTTCCGGTCGCGGGCGCGCTCGGAGGCGGTGGATTTGCGGAGCTCGGCGTGCGTGCGGTGGTCGGCGGTCGGGCTGGGTATCAGGTGCAGGCGGGGCGTGGTGGGGGCTTGGGAGTTGGTCCAGCTGAAGCGGCTGGCTTTGAAGGGGGGTGGGGGGGGGATGGTGGAGGTGGAGAGGGTGGAGGAGTAGCGGGTTTCGTGGCCGGCGTCGGTGGTGCTGGAGTCAGGAAGGGCTGAGGGAAGGACGGGCGAGCTGGATCGGTTGGGGGGGGGAGCTTTGGTAGAGTTCTCGTCGGTATGGATCGCTGCCAAAACGGCGGAAGGGTCGAGGGCGTGCCCGATCGTGGAGCGGTCGTCGAAGAAAGTACTGGAGTCCGGGGTCGGGAGAAGCGGACGCGCGGTTGTGCGCCCTGGTATTTTGGCAGCCGGGTATGGTCGAGGTAGCTCCCCGAGCCTGTCAAAGCTTCCCTCCGGCGTTTGCCTTCCTTGACTCCTCTCCCACGCGCCCCTGCGATCCCACGCATATGCGGGCACGCTCCAGTTGCGTGTGGTGCGCCGCAGACTATGCCAGGAACTTCTTGCCCGGGGAATAAGTCTCCACGGTGCGAGCGCATCGGAGGGTGGGCGGCTGGGAGCCTGCTTCTCCGGGCACTCCTTTTGGAACACGGTCCTCAGGGTCGCCCCATGGCGGAAGCGCCAGATTATGAAACAAAGGAAAAAGATGGCGAGGATCGCGCCTGGGGTCGTCAGCTCTCAAGTCAACAATCACCTGAGTCCTCAACTTACTAACTACGCCGGCAATGATCGCCGCCTGTTTGACGCTCGGACTCAACCCTCCCGGCATCTCCGATGGAGGTTGGTTGACGGCGCTGGACGGCATCGATACGGGGTCTATTACGCTGGTCTGCAGCGACGTCGTAGGTAATATAGGATTGGTTGGAGCGCTAGAAAGCGATGTCGAGTCGGATAAAGGGTCTAATTTGACAATACTTGAAGATATGGCTTGCGGAAACGCTGTTGGGCTGGAGGAAGGGGACGCTGGAGGGGTGGTATCAGGCTGAGGTGGAGCAGAAGTCTATATCGCAAATGAGCACATGCTATTCAGATCGGTGTCCCAATGACCGTGGTTTGCAAGCGCATTGGCAATATCTTGGAGGAATTAGAGGACTCACCGAACTTGGGGCAGCGACGGCCGGCTTTTCAGCAAACGCTGGTGCAGCAGTGACTGCTGGCTTATCATCCGAATCAACATCCGAATCACTCGGAAGGGACGGAGCCTCTGTAGCGTCCGGAGCTGGCGCCTCTGGGGCGGCCGACGATGTTCGATGATCGATCGCCGCCCTCACCTCGCTGACTCTCGCTTCATACCTGGACTCCCAGTATCCGTCCGCCTTGCTCCGATATTGGATGTATCCATCCAGCAAAACTCCCCGCGCCAGCGGGGCATGGAGGTTTGAAAGCGCCATGAGACCCGAGTAAACTCTAGTGCTGTCCGAGCAGACTTGAGCGGCTCACAGTGTTGATTAATGAAGCTCCTCGGACGTCGTTCCTCGAGCTTCTTCCCTCGACACGTACTCGACGGTCACCTAAGTAAACATGGACCCATGGAGGGGATGATCTGTACCCGGCAATCCGAGCTCCTGAAACTTCGAGTGCAATGCGAAATAAGCTGAGTAGCAGTCCCGAACCAGCAGGGCCGCCGCGGAGGTTGGCGAAAGAAACGAGGGGCTTGGTATGAAACCCTTTGCTTGATGACAGCGGGGTCTCCTAGGATTTGTAGCGAATGGCTTTTCGCAAGAAGCGAGGGACAAGTTGGCAATGGACAATAGAGAATAGAGAATAGAGAATAGAGAATGAAGAGACAAAAGTTCTAGGACTGGAACACAAGACGCCGCTCAAGCTGCAGCAGATGTATTAGGGCTAACGGATGGTCATAGACCTTGAAAACACGTTCAGAAAAGACAGCCGCTCGGACAGAGTCTTGCTTTCGGAACGGATGAAGTGAGTGAATCGAGCGAAGCAGGATTCTGTGAGGTAAAGATGTTCAGGAATCCGATTCTCCCTCGATCACTTCGAAATCTTGTGATACGTGCGCGCTGCTCGCCATATTCAGGAGTTGACCCAAGGTCGGGGGAAGTTCATCAAGCAATATCCTGGGAGGGAGACATGATCCCCCCCGAGACCCTGACACTGTTACCTGATCGAAACTCCCAATAGTTGGGATGCCAGTCTATACCACGCTCGGGGTATAGTGAAGGATGAGCCTATGGAAGAGGGTCGAGAACTGCTCTCCCGAGGCATACCAAGGACCGCAAACGTCTGGTTTGTCCCCGTGGTGTTTCATATTCAGCATGGGGATGGAAGATGAATGTTAAAAGACGCGCGATGCGGGGGAACTCCCAGTCTCAGTGTGACAGAACTGCATCAAAGTAGGTACTTCGCTTATGGTCCGTCGCATCATCGCATGCGAAGACTTCCCGGAAACAAAGTTGACAACTAACACGTGGAAGCGGTTAGAAGTAATCGGGTTAATTGGTGGAAAACTGTAAATGGAAAAGAAGTGGATGTGAGCAGTTGGCGATCGTGAGTGTCTAGTCCGTACATTGATAGTTACAGCTTGTGGTATCCAACGTCCGTCGACGATCCCATCTGACACGCGATGTGCTCTGTCGCATCCGAATTTACTTGTCACCGTACGTTTCGACCAATGTCGGCAGATCTTGAACCGACTTTGAAGTACAGCAAGCGAGGAACGGATTCGACTTGCAGCAACGAGGTTAGTACGGACGGGAAGTACTCTATTCCAGTCAGCCAGCTGTGTCTGGTGCGTGGTCTGTGGAGATCCAGGGGCAACACTCATGGAAATTGCTCTCTCCCCGTCTCACGGATCCAGCTCCTGGAAATCTTTGGGAAATATTAATGAACTGAACGATCCACTGAGCTGCTCCAATCTCCATGGACTCGTGCAAAATTAATTTTCCAACCGGGAAATTCACGAGAGCGGTTCTCTCCAGCGTCTCCTATTCCCGCGGTCAGGAGCTTGCCCTAAGACCCTGACCCTCCGCCCACCCCAAAGAGAATCGCTGATCCTTCGATTCGCTGGGCATTGAGGGGCCGAAAATGCAATCGCAGTCTCAAAACTCGGTTGGAGCTTTGTTATGGTGCAAACCAATCGAACAGTTCTAACGCCAACTGTAAGCCCCATCGAATGGCGTAGCTCTCTATTCTTAGGAGAGCCTATGACCGCCCGATCCAAACGGGTGCCAAGTCCGATCTTGTTCTACTAGAGCTATAGTAAGTTTTGTATCTTCGGAGCCACCGCCCCAAGCTGCTGATGGTGGGGGCAGAGTGTAATGCGCAACCAGAGAGGCGGGTGAGGCTGAGTAGCACTTCCTGCGTTGGAGGTTCTGCATCTATAGCACCGAAGAAGGGTCAATATAAAATCTCGCCCGTTGCACAGCCTCATCGCAGTGCTGTCCAGCCAGAAACACCTCGCACTTCCAGTCTCCGACGGAGTTTTGTATGCCTGGATACGTACGTACGGCCAGGGAGGGAGCGTCGTAAGGTCAGCCGCCCGAGGGAAAGTCGTCACCAGCCTCCGCCAGCCGCCACTCCACTGTTCCGTAGAATTAGTCAAAGGCGCAGCGGATTGTGCGGATGATGTGCGGATGCACGGCAAAAGGGAGTATAACTTGACGGCGTCTGCGCTACATCTCACTCTTTTTCATCCACCTAAATACTTTCCCATATATCCGAAGTCCGAAGTCGCTTTCCATCCAAGTCCTATCTGCCATTTTATCCGCAGCCAAGCCAGCAATCTCGTCGACGTCCGCCTTTGCTTACTCCTTGGTGATACACCCCTCCTGTTACCCCGCCCACCGTTCAGTTCAAGTTATCCATCACTCCATCCACAATGTCTGGCCCATACGATCAATACGGTCAGCAGCAATACGGCGCTCCGCCTGCGCCGCAATACGGTGGTCAACCGCAAGGCTATGCGCCCTCGCAATCCCCATATCCTCCTCAACAGTCTCCCTACCCGCCCCAGCAATCACCCTACCCTCCCCAGCAGTCACCATATTCTCCCCCGCAGGGCGGCGCCTACGCCCCTCCCGCTGCACCCAGCTACGGACCTCCCGCCCAGGGTGGCTTCCAACACGGCCAAAACCCCACCTACGGCGGCTACGACCAGAGCCAGCAACAAGGCGCCGCGTCGACCGGATAGTGAGTTACTCCCGCAATATCCGCACCTGAACATCATCGCTAACGTCCACCAGTTACGGTGGCCAATCCCCTCAACAATACCCCGGTCAAGACCCCTCCCACCAGTTCCCGCAGCAGGGTGCCTACAACCAGAACCCGTACCCTTCCGATCCCAACGCCCCGCATCCGCAGGCGCAGCACGGAAACCCCTCGGATCCCGCTATGGCGCAGGAGGGCGACCGCGGCTTGCTCGGCGCGATCGGTGGCGGTGCGGCCGGGTACTTCGGGGGAAAGAAGGCTGGCGGACATACAATCCTCGGGTCGTTGGCGGGCGCCGTGGCAGGGCATAAGCTGGAGGATCATTTCAAGAAGCCGAAAAAGCATGGGAATGGTCAGGGTGGGTGGCACTGAGAGGTTGATCATGTTGGAAGGGAATTGGATGGAATGATTCCATAATCGTCATACCTATTGTTCATACCTATTTGTTCTCTCAAGGTGTTTTTATAGGGATTGGACGGCCTACTGAATTTGTATCATGTCTCCCGACACGAATTCTAAGAGTGTATTTATGATCATCATGATAATATTATTAGTACGCCAACCAAGCTCGACGATTGATATCACATTGCATTTTCCTGATAATCGGTAGGTCCCCCTTCTGTAGCGCTCTGAATCCTTTAATTCCCCGGTCGCTCGTCCAGGTCGAATCCATTTTCCGAGTGGTGGGCCGGATCTCATATATATTACCTTGTCGGCCCCTTTTCCAATTCCAACTGCGCTTCCAACCACAACCCTGCCCTCAGCCCGGGTGCTTATCATCGTTTCATGCATTTTTTGTTTCGTTCGAAATAACGAACCGGTTCATCAACATCGGACTTGAAGATTCGGTATAGACAGTATAGCGTATACAAGAGGTGCCAGCTCGGGTGATCCGGATCCCACTGGACCTGCAGTCTGCCTAGCCCGTCTGCACTACTCAGTAGTAAATCTAATGTGAATCATCCGGATACTCGCCCGAGCCTGTTTCAGCGATCACTGTTTGATGAACATTGCAAGTTCATGCTAGCCCCTGCTCGATCCACGGTTGTCGGTGTGGTTCACGATGCCTAGTTCGGTGTTTATTATGTGTCATGGGGATCTGAAGGCAAAAGTGGCATTGGCAGCGAGGATATCGTTGTACGTTGAGGGCACTGTACTGGTAAATCCATTACGTGAAGCCGTGGACCCAGCAACATTCCAGACGGAGGGATCTATTCCGTCAAATCGATTCAACTAAACGAGAATCGCCTTCAAAGGTCGTCACTCTCGAAACCACGTAAGCCCAACGAGACGGTCGCGTGTGCTTTTAGATGACTTTGTATCCGAACTTTTCATAGAGCCTAGCATTTGCACCGTTGCATAGCATGCGTCTCGCTCCGACACCCATTCAGTCGTGACTCGTCCCAAGCTCTTCATTCCATAGGCAAAGCAGTCCGCCCTCCATGGACGCGTTCCGCTTACAATTTTGCTTGAGCATCGACTGTAAGCTTCGCCAGTCCTTCCCGCAGCGCTGTCCCCATTCCATTGACTCCAGGCCTCCGGTTCTCTCGGCCCACGAAGACGTGAACGAACTCGCCGACCGCCCTGGCTTCCTCGCTGCCCTGCTCGAACACCCCAATCTCATACGTGACGCTGCTCTTCCCCAGCTTGTTCACCCGCAAGCAGAGGTCAGCGACGGCGGGGAACCCCAGGGGCCCGAAATAGTCGCAGTGTGAATGGACGACCAGACCGATCTCGGGCGATGTCGGGGGGTGGAGGCCGCAGTGCTGGATGAGGTAGGTGTTCACGACCGAGTCGAAAAGGTAGTAGTAAACTGAGTTGTTCATGTGGTCGTACATGTCATTGTCGATCCTACGGGGGTGAAACGACGTCTTCAGCGATGCCGCTCGGAGAGTGGATAATATTGCCGTACCATCTGGTTCTATAATCGAGCATATACTTGTAGTCTCTCCTCGTCCGCTTCTTGAGCTCCGCAACGGCAGCCATGGTTACGGTTATGGTGGCAAACTATTCTGTTATTTTAGGCGCTGGAACCGATGGGAATGAGGTCTAGGAGAATATGTTTGTACCGAAGCAAGAGCATCCGACATTTTCCTCACCCATAACATCTAATAAAGCCCTCCAAATGCTCAATATCAGATCGCCCTCCCTCCCCATGACAGTTCTGGACCGAGGTTAAGCTCTGATTGGTTTAAAATCGGACTGCGCCCCATGAGCCCCATTTGGTGTCAGATTCCGACGTTCTCCCGCCTATTGGTTCCGACGGACTCCCGAAAGAGTCGAAACCTTCCATCGGAATAGAATTCTGTGATATTATATTGCTGCGTTCATGAACCAGTGATTTAATCCTCAAATTCCCGATATCTTTATTATCCCGCCTTACCGTAGCATCGCATCAAAGACGGTGTCTTTGCAGTTGCCCCGCTGGCTTTAACATCGCGACTCCGGGAGTTCGCAGTCCGCAGAGCGCGTTTGCTCAACCCAACAATGGCGATGACAACAGTCGAAAGTCCAACGGCTTCGAAGCCTAAAGGTTCTCCTCAGACTTCTCCTCAAGTTTCTCCGCAGGTCGAAGACCCGACTGTGCCGATTTCGACTCCCTGTGACCCGTGGCCACGGCCGTATTTCTTTGAGAATGGCCTCAGAAAGGTGGCCCCGTATCATTTCACTTACAACACCTGGTGCAAGGAGCGTTGGCGGAACCGAGGGCTATTGGAGATCTTCTCAAGCGAGTTTAGAGATCGACCCCTAGAGTATTACGTGAGTTCGTGCGTTGCATATTTCACCGAGGGTGTACCGACCGGGGCTGACCTGCGGCCAGAGATATGCTCTTGAAACCGGTCACGTAACCGTGAATAACAAGGTTGTTTCGACTCCCAACGACACAGTGAAGAATGGCGACGTTATTTCGCACACACTCCACCGCCATGAGCCACCAGTGTCTGCCCAGGCGATCGGTATCATACACGAAGACGACGATATCATCGTCATCAACAAGCCGGGAGGCATCCCGGTGCACCCGGCCGGCCGGTACAATTATAACTGTGTGGTCGAGATCATCCGGGCCGAGCGGAGCTACGATTTCAAAGCATTGCCGTGCAATCGCTTGGATCGCCTAACCAGTGGACTCATGTTCATCGGGAAGCACCCGAAAGCTGCGGACAAAATGAGTAAGTCACTGAAGGATCGAACGGTGCTGAAGGAATACGTCGCATGCGTGGCGGGCGAGTTCCCCGAAGGGGAGGTGGTCTGCGAGAAGCCTATTCTCCAGATCAGTCCGAAGCTGGGGTTGAATCGAGTGCGAGCGGATGGAAAGTCGGCGAAGACGGTGTTTCGACGATTGGCATACTACCCTCCATCTCCATCCGAGACAGAGGAGAACAGCGATGATTCGTCGACAAGTCCCTCCGTCCACGACGATGGTATGCCTTGGAAACGGCATAAAGGGTACTCGATTGTTCGTTGTCTTCCATTGACTGGAAGGACCCACCAACTGCGGGTACATCTCCAGTTCCTCGGCCATCCCATCGCAAATGACCCGATCTACGCGAACCAACGAGTTTTCGGCCCGTCGCTCGGAGCGGACGACGATAGCGCTTCCAACGACGACGACATCATTTCACGACTGGACAGGATGGGCAAGCAGGAGGTCGCGGAAGCCGTCGCGTACCATGATGAGGTGGTGGACCGGTATCAAAAGCAAAAGGCGGAGCGGTTGACGGGCGAAATGTGTGACGTCTGCCACGCTCCGCTGTACAGTGACCCGGGGTCACATGAGCTTGGTATCTGGCTGCATGCGAGGAAATATGCTTGCTCGAACGGGAAGTGGAGCTACGAATCACCTCTGCCGGACTGGGCCCTCCCGCCGGCGGGCGTTGAGGGGCCGAAAGATGCGACGGATGATACCGATCCATTGACGAGCGAAGTGGCCAAGTTGACGTTGGAGAAAGAGGCGCAGAAGGAGAATGCCAAAGCTTAGGCCAAGCTGCCCCACGAGAATACCCTTTCGAAGAGATCAATTCCAAAATTTCCGGAAAACTACACAGCCCAATCCACCGTTTGAATCCTCTTACTGCAGGCCGAGGTCGATAGGAACCCCGTCCTGTTCGCCGCTTTTCAACAACGCTTCCAGCTAGAACCATGTCAGTGAAATCTTCCGCGTGCGCTTCTTCGTAGAGCATAAAACCTACCACCTCGAGGTCTCTCAGGGCTTCCTCGGGCCTCTGCTCGTCGTCCAAGGAACCCCTCTCAATACCTTTGGCGAACGCCAGCACTTCTTCCTTCACCCCGGTCCCCTGGCCCGGAAACTCCCTCACCTCCACCTCCCCGTCCCTGTCCACCGTGACCTTGTCAAAGCCCACCTCGACCGTCCCGTTTTCGCATGCGATGGCATACTCCCGCCCCTTGAACGTCGTTCCAAAGCTAATCGCGATTGTCCCCGTTACCCCAGAGGCACAACGAACCGTGGCATCCAACGTGTCGAGCGGAGCCAGATGTTCCTGCAGCTGCGACGAAAAGCTGGATACCCGAGCGATCTTGTTGTCCGGCTGCAAGAGAAGTCGAGTCCCCGCAATGAAATGAACTCCGCCGTCCAAAAGGAACCCGCCCATATACGTGGGTGTTTTACGCCATGCCGTTTCTGCGTGTTTATATCAGCATCACTGTCCGCAGCTCACCCGAATAGCCGCACAGCGCCTTACTGTAGTACTTCCCATCCGTCGGGACCATGGCGGAGACCCGCGTTCGAAAGCCGGTCACCCGACCGAGCTTCGGCACCTGCTCCGCGCCATACACGAAGCTGGGCTGGTAGCGGAAATTCTCCGCGATCCCGAAGAAGACCTTGGACGGGTCGATGTTCGCGTGATACCATCCGAGGAGTTCTTTCGCCGTCGCGATGTTCTCGCTGATAGGTTTCTCGGCCAGAACGTGCTTCCCCGCCGCCAGGGCTTTCTTGATGTACGGGGGCTGGTTCGGGATGGGCAGGCTGGGAAGCGTTAGTCCTCGGGATGTGCGCCGCATTGACGATCGAGACATACGCGATTATGACGGCCTGGATATCGTCCCGCTGGAGGAGGGCATCGTATCCTTTGCCATCGGTCTCGTCGGAATACACATCCACCCCGCCTGCCGCCTCCGCGAGATCACTAGCGGATTTATGCGAGCGGGAGTACGTTGCTTTGAGACTATATGCGTTTGCCGCTTGCACCGCAGGCTTCACGAATGGGACTTGGTCAGCGAATAACCTCACCCGTCAAAATGGGGATTCGTAAACATGTCCTACCAAGTGCTGCTCCTTTGCGAAGATCCCTGGATATAATCAGAATTTGAAATGAGCGTCCAGGTGGATTTCAATGCTCACCGCTTCCTACGATTGCTAATCCGATCATTTTGCGACTTATCTGATGAGAGGTTTGTGTTGTTTAGCTACCGGGTTTGGCAATTGCACCACTGGAGATTTTTATCAAGTTTGGGGAATGATGCAATATACGAAGCAAGTCTCCACCATTTCTAACTAGAAGCTCTCACCAGCACTAAAATATCCACCATTTTTCTCGGGCTTTTTATTGGTGCACAACCAAGGAAATGCAGTCATTCGATCTTACATTGCAGTTTACAGGCTGCAGGAATCGATGTAACACGAATGCTACAGTAACACTGGAGGTGGAGCTGTCTTCGTGGTTCTGTTAATGACCAGGGACCGAATCTAGTATCGTATATACTGCATTCATTCCTTACATGATAGCACATGGAAACTCCGTTGATCATAGGTATACGTCTACTTACGAAGGACGTACCCGCTTCATATCTGTAGGCTTCATCCTTTATATTAGGTATCACTTTAGTTCTTTACAAGATATGAACGAACATCACCCTTGACAAGCCGATCATCCAGTCGCAAATCTTCCTGGAATCTTGGTCTCCTACATTGGATCTCTGTCTATCTCCGAAAACTGAAGGCGTTGGTGGCAGAGGATATACACTAATCAGATCTTGCTCTTGATCCCCTCATCTCCCTTCCTAGCCGTCGCCTTCCCCTTCCAGTCGGCGAACGTCGGCGGACTTGGATCGAGCGGCCGTTGCAGCCAATTCACCATCCGATCCGCGCCCTTCAAAGGCTCCAAACCATCGGCTAAACGACCAAAGTTATCAGTCGCTCTTTCCATACCGAAACATCGCACTGGATGACTTACCGTAGCCGATGAATGGCTTGTGGATCGCATACCCCATCATCTCCACGATACGCTCCGGAATCTCCGGAAGCCGCCGTGGGTCGACGGAAAGCACCATGTTCTCGATTGGACGGATATACGGTTGGCAATATTGCACCGTCATGCTCTTTCGGGGCAGGTCGGTTTGGTTGGCGCCGCCGCCGTGCCAGAGCAAGCTCGTGAAATACACCACGCTGCCGGCGGGACACACCGCGGGCTGGGTTTCCTCTTCGCGGGGACGTCGGCCTTGTGGCCAGGTATGGCTCTTGGGGATGATCCTCGTTGCGCCGTTCGTAGGGGTAAAGTCGTCGAACGCTCCCATTGTCAGATTGGGGTGTTATGATCCAGTTAATGGGATACTTACCGACGATTATAGCAGTCCCAAACGGGGGCCGCGGTCGAGGCACGTTTATGAATGCATCGTCTAGATGATACATGAGTCGGATCTCTTCAAATCCATTTGGTCCGTCACTGACCATGGTGCAAGGCCTGAGCCTCTTCCCGGGGGTTGATTTGGATGGTATGAAGGACGTGAAGTTGGGATTGGGGCTCCAGAAAGTAGTCATTCAGCGCCAGAACGTCCGGGAGCGTGCAGAACTTGTCGAAGACGCGTGTCCTAGACATCCGTCAGACGGTATCACCTGCATGGATCTGGGGGCGCGGTAACTTGTTCAGCAGGGAGTATATCCGGTTGGTATTGAGGCCCTCGAAAGCCGTACGTCCGACTTTCGGCGCGTTGCCGCCCAAGCGACTGATCTCGGCCTTTGCTTCCTCTGCTTGGGATTTGGTGAAGACGTTTTCTAAAATCACGTAGCCATGCTCCAGGACGTGCTCGATGTTCGCGCGGAGTCGTGGATTAGCCGGGAGAGTTTTTTCTTGCGAGGGGAAAAGGAGGGCTGGCGGAGGAGGTTGCGACATGATTGTTTTCTTTCGGTAATGCACTAGAATAAATCGATGATTATTCTAGACGATGTCACTCTATCCAAAGGAGCATAAGAGCCGTCGAATATAAGTGATCAACCAAGGAGATCTCGATGTGGAGCTGGACATCCAGTCAAGTCAGTGCCAATCGGTAAGCCTCGGCTGGATAGAGCCACTGAAATCCCCTGTAACTCTCCAAAATGTCAAACAAAAACAAACCGTCAGTATCGAGATCCCCTAGAATTCGCCTGTAATGTCCAATTGAATTCGGGGTTTGGCGGTTGGCACTCCATCCTTCAACCCCGCAAAACTCCACGGCCCCCGCTCCCCAGTTGCAATTCACGAGTTACGACCAAACCGGGTTGGGGACGGACCCGAACGTGACCAGGATGTTCCAGGGTGTTGCTCCTTGGTGCAACATCTCAGGCAGCCTTGGGCGACAGATGAAGCTGACGCGAGAATTACGATTCGCAGTTCAAGTTGATATTCTTTCGTATGAAAGAACTGGTCTGAACTGGAGATAAATTCTGAGAAATGGATTCTGAAACGATGCATCCAACCGTCGGTGGTCCCAAGCAAATTCCTGTTTAGAAACATATAAACGTCATCTAATGAACGCTCGAATTGGATGTTGGGCAAATTCCAGCAATTCTCGAGAGCTCAAATATGCATTCCACTTGTATTGGTACGGAACGATTCGGTTGCCCATGGTATCCAGCTCACTGGGTATATATATTAATCTAAGATATAAAGTCATGTCAAGGCTCGAAAATTCGGAAAACACCGCTTCGCGCGACATGTGTTAAAAAACTAATATCGTACATCAACCGCATAATAGGCGAGCATGCCGGCCAAGACTGAGTGTCTAGGCGTAGCCCGAATGCATGCACGCAAATCAGAAGAATCGGTGTGAGACAATCGCCATTGAACTCCCGCTTCCAAGGTATCCGTTCACAGAAAAGAAATACGCTAACCCGTGGGTGAATGAATCGCGACCGTCCGCCACCCTATCGTGCTGGACGAGTCCCAGTCTCTTGCATCTCGGTATTTGACGGCCGGGTCCGATCGCCGCCGCCCATCCACCGACTCGTCCCACTTCTCTGCGGCTCGCCACGCGCGGGCTTCGACACGCGGGCTGGGTCCGGCCGCCGCGGTTCCTGGCGGGCGGGACTTTCCTCCCGGTTGCCGGCGGTCATGGCAGCGCGCCGCTCTTCCTCCTCGTCCTCGAAGTCCTCGAATTCCGTGGCCGGAGGATACTCCACCAAGCCCGACAGGCGCGCCTGCTCCTTATGCCGCTTGCGCACGGTGTCCGGCTTGTATTTCTTGTCGAGGTGCTCTTCCAAGAGGCGCACGTTCTTGGAGTTGCACTTGTACGCGGCGTCGGCGAGGTCACCGACGAAAGGGATAAGGCCGACGCCGAAGTCCACGATGATGTTGAAGAGCATGTGCGCTTTCGTGGCGTTGGTCAGACCGCCTTTGACACCGAGACAGGCTTTGAACAGCATCAGGGCGAGGATGACCTCGAAGGCGTCGCCGATCGCCGGGATGATGCCGATGACGGAGCTCCATCCGAAGCGGATGCCAAAGATGTTGAACAGGCAGCAATCGAGGAGATATGCGCGGCGACGGGTTTTGGCGAGGATCCTGGCATCGTTTTCTGGAATATAGTCGGGGATTTGCTTCTTGACTTTCTTGAAGCGCCCCGGTCGCTTTCGGTTTTCGATGCGAGCGTAGTATGGGTCCTACGAGAGACAGTCAGCTTGGATTCGCGATTGTAGGATCGATATTACCTACATATGGACCTGCGGCATCTTTCTTCTTATGTTTCTCGAGCTGCCCAGCCATGAGCTTTTTGGCAGCAAACTTCCCGACCATGGACGCCATGTTGCTGAGGAATAAAGAGGATTAAGTCGATTTAGGGAGGAGGAGATATTGTTGGACTCCTTGAAAAGGGAATGGAGGAGAGTATTTATGTGTTTGTTCCGTCCTCGTGGAGGAACTGGTTGGTCTTGAGACGCAGGTGTTGGTTGGTAAGGATTGGATAATAGAGCTCCGACAGATGAAACAAAGAAGCGCTGTCTATGTATAGGCAGACCACAGACCGACCATTGAGGGTCTCTCTGATTGTTCGAAGAAAAGTAGCAGATATTATAGAAGAAGTGTGTTGGCTGAGGAAACCGTGAATAAAAGTAAAGATGCGACTCCTGAGGGTCAACTCCTGACGTTGCTCTCAACGCGTTGAACTTTCACTCACACAGATTTCCGGTTCACCAACGCACCCCAACGTCATCGCATGCAGCAGGGGTGGCACCAGCCTCATATGTGGCTGAATGTGGCTGTGAAGTACAGGGGTATGCAGCTGCACCGCCACAGACCCAGTCCGATCCACCTCTCCCGGGCCACTGCATCTGAATGTGAAGTAGTTGGAGAATCATCATTAGAACTCCGATACCTTCCTTAGTTCATTGTTGTAGTACACACACTTCCTTCACCATAGAGTTCAACCCTTCCAACCACTTCCTTGGCCTGAGCACAAGCAAAACGAAGTTCCTCGCATCGCCGCCTATCCGCCAAATTGCCACCCATCAGGATTGCTGGTGATTTCCACACCACACATCTGTCCTGATAGAACACCACCTGACTCTACCAAAGCTTGCATCACACGCCTCGATATTTCCCTGGTCGAGATGCAAAATGAATCTACCCATCATGGACAACCAAAAGATGTCCATTTACGATTGTAAGGAGCTTCATGTCCACGCGAAGAGACCCGTTCTTCTGCTGGATGAGAGCTGTGAATTGTGACAATCGCTAACATGAGCAAGGGTTTGACGATCTCTGTGTCCGCTTCATCCTCAACCTTCCTCATGAAGAGCTGTCCTCCGTCGAACGAATATGCTTCCAAGTCGAAGAGGCGCAATGGTTCTACGAGGACTTTGTCCGACCTCTGGACCCCTCGCTTCCCTCCATGAGCTTGAGGACCTTCTGCCTCAAGTTCTTCCAGCACTGCCCGATCTTCCCGGACTTCAGCGAAAGCCACTATCTTGCGGCGTTTACCGAGTTCATGGCATACAAGAGTAGAGTCCCCGTTCGTGGTGCGATTCTCTTGAACGAGGCTATGGACCACGTCGTTCTGGTGAAAGGATGGAAAAAAGGCGCCAAATGGAGCTTCCCACGCGGCAAGATCAACCTAGGAGAGAAAGATCTGGACTGTGCGATTCGTGAAGTGTATGAAGAAACGGGTTTCGACGTTCACAAGGCAGGCCTCGCAAAGCCCGAGTCGCAGATGAAGTTCATCGAGGTTTCGATGAGAGAGCAGCACATGCGTTTGTATGTGTTTAGAGGCGTCAAGATGGACACTCATTTCGAGCCGAGAACACGGAAAGAAATTAGTAAGATCGATTGGTACAAGATATCCGAGCTCCCGACCATAAAAAGGCAGAAGCACATGCCTCCACCGAATACCCAGGCCGCTCAAGTCGCGCAGCAGATCGTAGCACAGGAAGACATGGTGAAGAGCAACATGTTTTACATGGTCGCGCCATTCCTGAGCCCGTTGAAATCTTGGATTCGGCAACAGAAGAAGCTGAATGCGAACCGAACCGCAATGGCAAATACCCACGAGTCGGAGCCTGCGGACGAAGTGGACGAACACATGCCCTCCGACCACCCGGCAGCCGTCGAAAGTGAAACATTACCACAAGTGGTCGAACAACAATCTTTCACTATCAAAGCCGCCAGTGACATGGATCGGATCCTCACACAACTTCGACAATCGCACCCAAATTCCCAACCTCCTGCAGCCCCAATCCCTCCATCAGATCCGGCCGCCGATCTGAGGAGAATGCTCAACATGGGGCAACCTCGTGATTCTGGACCGCCACTGCCTTCCAATTCGCAAGCATCGGATCTTCTCGCCTTGTTCAACCGCCAGAAGTTAGCTGGCAATACAGGCCCCGCTTCGTTACTTCCGATTACTCCCATGGAGCAAATCTCACGCACACCTGATGCTCAAACACCACATCACCATCACTCTCAACAACACGTCCTCCCTACCGATCCGCCTCCACCTCATTTTCACCAACCCGTCACATCTGTCCAAGAACTTGTGCCTAATATGGATCCAACTCAACGGCCTATGCCATTTCCGCAACCGACTGGCCCACGTCATCCATTCATTCCTGATCAAGTCCAACGGCAGATGGGAGCGGTGCCGACTCTTGGGCCTTCACTTCCGATACAGTCAAGCAGCGAGTTGCAGGAAGCTTACAGTTCATATCGACCGTATCGACAGACCGGAGACCCGCAGTTTAACCAATCCCCTGATGTGCATTCTCCAGCCATTCCGTCCGCATCCAAATTGCCGCAGCCAAAACTCAACAGCCATACATTGGCTCTCTTGAATGCCTTTAAAGGATCCTCGCAGCCACAGGCAGAGACGGAGAGATATGTCCGATCCCAGGAGGCTCATCCGAGTGGGTCGACCTATCCACCGCAGAATGCACCGGCTCCGGAACCCTCGGCTTCAGGCCAACAACAAGCCCTTCTAAACTTGTTCAAAGCTGGACCCGGTGCCGGACGGCCACCTCAACGGAGTCAGCTCCAAGGACAATCGGCGACTCTTGCGCCGGAGCCGGTGGAGCTGTCTGCTCAACCCACACCGCTTGTTCACCAGCAGAGGTACGCTGCGCCACAGGGTGCACCCGAGAGAGAAGTCTTGCAGCAAGGCAACAAGAAAAGCCAAAGCATCACGTCAGCCACGGTTTCCGGACCGTTGAATGCACCCGACTTTGACACCGTCCGTCGGTCCTCATCGAGAAGACGGCCTTCACACCACGCCAAGCCTGCAGAGCTCGCAACCGTACCATCTCCCGTGAACGAACAGCACGGTCAGGTTCCCGCTCCTGGGCCCATCAAGATCCTTGCAAGACCATCCTCAAGATCCGTGAGACCGGACGCGGGCATTACTCCGCTGCATTCCGCTTCTCCATCGCCCTTACAAACTTTCCCTTCTCAGCAAATCCCGATCGCGGCGCCACAACCGAAAGCGGTGCATCAACACTTGCAGATCCTTCGACCTCCCCGAGCACAGCCGTCGGTGACATCGTCTCCACAAGATGCGGCCAGTCCCCCATCGACCACGCCCGCGGTTGGGGCCTCTATCACGGACAATCGTACCCCGGGGGCGTCTGATCAACGGAATGCGCTTCTGAGCCTCTTCACGAAACACCACGCCCAAGCCCCTCCACCAGGCGTCGCCGGCGCACCGATCCCCGGCCATTCGCGCACTCTCTCTCCCGCATCTATCAAACGCGAACCCACCGCGTCGTCCTTAATCAGCCCGATCAGCCCCCACTTGGCCTCCATGCAACCGAACCTTGATTCCATGTCCGCCAGCCGCAGCCGTATCAGTAGCCTGGCGTCCGCCCCGGGCGAGTCATTCCTCTCCACCGGGCCCGTAAATGCGCCGGGAGCGGGACTCTATGGGAACCCCGTTCAGGGCATGAAGCTGCCTCCGACCAACGCCGCATTTGGCATGGGTCCGGCGGATCGAGTAACATCGCGGAAGAGCAGCATCATGGCCGGATCGCGCAAGGGCAGCGCGGTGGAAGGGCCACCAAGGCAGCAGAGCCCCGTGACGCCCATCGATCGGAACTTTCTCCTCGGATACCTGGAAGACGTTGTCAAAGGCGCGGGTGTTTAGGGATAGGTTTGGCGGGATAGGCTTCGTACTCTCTGGCGTTGTGACAGCACTCGCTGATTACAGGACGAGGGAGTCGGTGAGGATCCGGGTCATCCTCTGGCACATACGGCCATGAAAATGGGAGGCGATTACTGGATTCAGCAAGCGATGAGGATCACGAAGGTTTCAATGAAGTACAAAGTTTACATCGGCGCATTTTCATCGCCCCAGGCTGTGTTAGTAGTACCATTAGCGTAGCCCTTCCAAATAGAGTGGGCATCCGCTGTCTGATCCAAGACAATTATCCCGTGATGTACGTGCCATGTCGTCCACCGCCACGCTGCACACATGAACGCCGACAAGCCGGTTGGTTCGGAAGCACATGCTTGATTTCGAGTGTACGCGTGAAATATAAATTGACCAATTCCCTCTTCCCACAAAGAGCGGTCGTTAAGGGCTTAATCTGAGCATATCATGTATCTGTAGACCCTCATGAGGGCACCGCAGGAACTGGTGGACCCCGTCGTTCGTAGGGTTAGCTAGCATGCTGACACCCATGCCCACGATATCCAGGCACGCCGGCCATTAGCGTTTGTTTCTCTACCGGTAATTCTTCACAACCTGCAGTCAATCATTCTTGATGGCAATGATCCAAGGCTGTTGTGGAGACCAAGGCTCGTCGTGATGGAGCGATGGTTCAACCGAGCTAGCGAGGCAGGACACGATGCATTCCCACCAGACACAGGGGGCGGAATACCTAGCCCAGGTTAAGTTTGGGATACGAACTGTCAGTAAATTATACTAATCGGCATCCAGGATCTGGAGATGATCGCCATATTGCGGGGAACCAGGGATACCTTGCTTCCAATTATCCGAAATCAGTGGCACGGTCCCTCAATATCAGAAACCACTTCGCATATAATTGAATTTAGGGTTACCGGCCGCAAACCGCCCTCCATTCGTGCTATGGCACAATTGAAATCTGATATTCCGATTCCGATAACTGGAATTTCCGGGTTGACTAACCTACAATTCTCACATTCTCACATGTCGTGAAGGTTGAGCCTACCACAGCTCGCGGAGCCTCGGCGGGCAATTTCTCTCATCCGGGTATTATAGTCGACTGTTCCCAGAACGACGGGTTCCAGCTGACCTAAGATGACGTGACAGACCGTTCGACCGACATCAGAATAAACAGCAACGCGGTCCGGATAGCGCAGGCATCTCCGGATCCACTCCACACCTCAACATGAAACCGATGAATATCCAAGCCGTCGGACAGCACCAATGAAGCTTGATGCATCCAAGCGATGCCCTCATAACAAACCTATACCGCGCAGTTGACCGCTGCGCGTGTATATTGTTCGAATTGCAAAAGGCCTCATCCCAACAGAAAACGAATCTCACATGCGTCCGAATATGAGTTAACTGCTCGATCCGTGGACTTCAACGCGCGAGGCCGAAATTGAAATTACGCAAGCAAGCATTCGCAATTCAAGGAGATTCAATGGCAGCGATGAATGTCGATGGATATTTGCACTTAGCGTAGCGGAAGAATGAATACGAACGCAAAATACAACATGAACGAGATGATTGATGACAGGCAACATGAAAATGACAACAAGTGATGGCCCCTGGATGGTCGAGCCCGCGCACACGGGCAAGAACTATAAAGAGGGGGGAAATCCATAGGAAATATATCTGTCCGACCGAATTCTATTCTCCTCCAAACCACGATCCTTTACCAGCTTCCTACAGACGTGTCATTCAGCAACACCTATTCCACTCCCTTTCCAAGCCAACCACCAGCAACAATGCTCGCCCAATCCATCTTTTCCGCGGCACTCTTCGCCAGCGCCGTCGTCGCGCACCCAGCGGGCATTCTCGGCGCCCGTGACCTCGCGACCATCACCGGTGTGCTCAACGGCATCGCCGCTGACCTGACCGCCGTTCAAACGGCCGTCGATGCCTTCACCGGCGCCGAAGCCGAGGCGGAAGGCGTCCAAACGGCCTCCGAAAAGCTCATCGCCGACCTCACTGCCGGCGCCGCCACCGTTGCCGCCACCGGGGAGATCTCCCTCACGGACGCCCTGGGCCTGGTCCCGACTTCGAACAGCCTGAACGCGGCGGCCAACGCCACAGTGACGGCACTGATCGGCAAGAAGCCGCAGTTCGACGCGCTCGGGCAGACTGAAACTGTTGCGGCCAGCTTGGTGGCGCAGAAGGAGGGGAGCACTGCGCTGTTGGAGGCCGTGGCGGACAAGGGCCCGGAATCGATTCGCAACGTCGCGGCTCAGCAAGGGGCCCCTCTTTACGCAGCCCTTGATGCTGGTATCGCCGCATTTGGCGGCGCCCCGGAGGCCCCGGCGAAGTTGAGGGCTATGTTTTGAAGCATAGTCCAGGATGCCACTCCTGAGGAATGAAGATGGAGTAGAAAAGAGGGAAGGAAAGGAGGAGGAGACGCCGTTGGAGTGGATCTAGCAAAAGAACCTATATACAGATACGCATTGTCCAGAGATAAAAAAAAATGATTCGAGTTATCTGGCCGAACTTGTCGCTCTCCTTTTCGAAAGACATGGATGGCCGCGATATATCAGAAAATTGACTATTGACGCGCAGAATCGCCAACTTACCAAGTAATTCGCAAGATTGTCCGTGATGAAGAACGTTCTCGGTCTCCAGACGAGAGCAAAAATACGCGTTGTCCATTTTATGCATAGAAGAACCTTGAGTGAGAGTAGCAGACGAGCGGAGGCGCTTCAAAGGGGTTCTTCATGGTCAACGAACGCTGGTACGTACACAACACGCATTTAGGCTAGTCCAGGGTCTGAAATGTCGATACCGGTACCAGTGGGCAGTGATTGACTGTGGGTTGTTCTCCGCCCGAATGATCGTCGACGTTCAAAGGCTAGTGGATGGGAGTACCCGGTGATCGGTGCCATACGGAATGAAACTGCTCTGATGTCAATGGGATGGACGGTATGGAGATACTACTGCGTAGGAAAGGGGTCTCTAATAGGCGAATCGAATCATCCGATGGGACTGGTACCCTGTCGAGGTGAAAATATCAATCGGTACCTCGAGACATGTGACATCTGATGAAGTTAAAGTGTTTGAACATTAAAGACTCTTTGAAAAGAGAGAGATTCATACACCCGTCAGGCCTCTCTGCGAGGCCTATGTGGGAACGATGTGAGATGGTCAACTGGAAATCTGGAATCACGTCTTCCTGTCACGTGCAGGAGTTGCACAAGAGATCAAAAAGCCCCAATTCCAACCACACTTCATCCAACGTTCAATGCTCTCGCTCTGGGGGAACTGAACTTTGGCATTTCCACTTCACTTTCATGTCGGTAACGTGTGTACATAGTATGTATGGAGTTGGAAGCATTGAGAGAGCTGGCAACACTCACGGAGGTCTGCGGAACAGGGTTCTTTCGGCGAACACGGCGATTACAAAATATACCAAACCTCATGCTCGTCCAGCCTGGCTGCATTCACATGAGGGAAACTGGCAGCGCGAGATGCAATCAGATGGGTTACGCTGCTCCAATCGACTGCAAAATTGGTCACTCCCGCCACAAGTTGGCCACTTACCTTGCTGGATGGTGAAGCACTGCGGGCACCCGCAGCTTGGCCATCGTCAAACAACCATCTGGTCTCAAGCATGCTCTGGATCTAAAGGTCCAATATCCAGACGGTCCAATCAAGGTTTGAACTACCTATGAATCTTGCCAATCCAATTGGACACGAAACCACGCGGGTCCACATCCTATCCGGATGCGCCAGGACAAGAAAGGTTGGAGTCATCAAAACACTCTTTCCGATCTGACTTACGGCTCCGAGCATTGAATCGTACAGCAATTTATAGAGGCCGAATTTCAGGGAGCATCCTGCCGCCCTAGCGCTGGAGAGCTACATATGCTCTGCTCTGAATAGTGCCCTCTCCGACCCAATTTCCATGCATGGTATTGACCAGCCGTGGTGGTTGTGTCTCAAAAACATCGTTCCTTGCTCCAACCACTGGTAGGACTTGTTCGCTACATCCTAGGCCCAAAGCAAGAAAAGTGAGGTGTTATGGAAATGCTCCTAGGGCTGCGGCATTTATGTAAGTGAGTGATACAGTTCGACGCCAAGTTGAGGTATGGTCCGCTATATGGAGAACATTCATTGCTCGCAAATGTCGATGTCCCGATTTGGCTAGGTAGAGGTGACCAAACGGCATGTTAAATGAGATTCTACAGACCAAACAGTCAACGCATTTCGTCTGCTCTGCGTCATGTGGACAGAAACGTGGATCGACCCGCGATACCTGGACCCTGATGGGATGGATGCTTGCGGGAATGCCGGTCCGTTGCATTGGTATCGGTATGCTACACCAGGAATGCTTTATACAGTATTTCCTGGTTTGCTTGTGTTATGATGATGCTGCGCTGACAGAACTTGATTCGTTTGACCCTTCATCACCAGCATCCGGAGATCCCATTGCGTAAGATATCCGTCACTGTCACCCGTTCCTTCACCCATCATATATCACCTTAAGTAGCCTGCCTGCTTCCACTTCGACACACTGGTTCTTCTCCTCTTCACCAGAATTCAAATCCCGTCCTGTAGATCTCGCTTACTTCCAAGCTTTTCACACTCAGTCTATCACATCATTCAAGATGATGATCACACGTATAATCTCCCCGATCCTTCGCTTCGGCGAATTTGTCTGTGCAACGGTATGTCTACCTGCCCGGGGCGCCGTTTTAAACCATTAGAGAGATCACTAATGGCACTAGATCGTCCTGGGACTCATCGGCTACTTCCTCCATGAAAGGAACGAAACCGGGTTTGGTCCAAAGGGCCGTGAGATCTACACGATAGTCATTGCTGCCCTCTCCACACTCCTCTCAATCCTCTGGATGGTCCCACTCACCACTCGCCTGTTGCTCTACCCGATAGACTTCATTCTTTCTTTCGCCTGGTTCTCCTCGTTCGGTGCCTTGAACAACTACACCAGCGACCTTGGCTGCGGAGGGTGGATGGACTGGACTGGGATCACTCGGGGTGACCAGTGCGGAAAGTGGAAGGCAACCCAGGCCTTCAGCTTCATTGGGGCATGCTTCTGGCTTGCGAGTGCGATCTTGGTACGTTTCCTTGCTCGGTCGATCGCCAAATTCTCGGTATCCTTGTACCACTGCCGATTTCAATTGCTGACATACTGGGTTTGCTGCAGGGCATCTTTATGTTCCACAAGCGCCGCTCTGGTACTGATGCCACAAACGGCACTACCAAGACTGGGTAAGTGAATATCGCGCATGGCAGCCATAAATCAGTGTTGACAGATCACCTTCACAGCGGTCGCCGCGGCCTCTTCGGTCGTAGGTCTCAGGTCTAAGTCGTACAGGCGATCTGAATAAGCCTGGAACTAGCCAAGGCAGCAAGGCTATCAGGATCAGAGCGCGTCGGATAGTTCGGTGACCTGGGCGGTGGCCATCCTTCTTCACTAATGTACAAAACCATGAGGCGGAGGCAGAGGGGCGTAATACTTGCAATACCTCGAAGCAGATTCCTTTTTCATCCTGCTGGTCTACTACGAGCGAGAAATACCCGACGATCGTTTATGGGGTGAGGGATAGGAGGCGAGAAGGAAACTTCGTGGCGATCATACCACTAATACTTAATTGAATTTCGCTTGCTTCCCCGTTCCCAAGTTCGTGTCGTCGCGCCATTGGTAGGAGTAAATCGATCTCCCAAGTTATACCCGGATTTGACGGTCGACATTTTTAGAATCTGTAGTCAAGGAGGACAGGTATGGTATTGAGATTGGGATGTTGTAAAATTTTGGGAGCGAGAGACTCTTGGGTTACTGGGAAGTTTGGACTTTGAGGTGGTTCGGTTCATTCCCCCCTTGCTCCAAAGCTGGCCGGACCAACTGACGCATCCATCCTTCAACTTCAGAAGTCCAAACCACTCGCAAAGATATGGGCAATGGTAATCTAGAACGGATGTGGCCTCTACACCCTTTCGACGTCTGTCGTTTTTACTCGGAGATGCGCCTCATCGAGAGGGTTTGGCCGTGGCATAAAGTGGCTACCTGTTTCGAACAAACATTGCCCTGCTGCTGGATATATACCATTTTATAGGGGGAGAACTTTTATTCGACTGTCGAGCTAGCTCTGTTCGCCCGATACTTCATCTTTTGAGTTTTGGATGTTGGTCAAGGTCTCCGAGTGTCATCCTTTGCTTCACACCTCTCACACTGATATCATGGCTTCAGTGATCAATCACCTGCCCCGCTAACCGAATCACCGCCCTAGGAACAAACGTGAAGAATGAATCTCAACAATCCCGAATGCTTTGCAAGAATGTATCATTGCGGTTGAACCGATGATCATCCAGCGCCCACGTAAACCAAAACTTCTCCTCCATCCTTTCGAGTTCCGCCTTCTCACACGCGGAAGGTGCCACATCCGAGTCCCTAATCGATAGTTTAGCAACAACTGTCAAAACCCTGCGCCGAAAAATCGGCCTCCATCACTGATACAGGCTCCTGTGAGGAGCGATACAGATGTCTTCCATAGTATATACTACGGCGTTCATCCGATTACTCACCGATCCCTATCACCTCGCTCATCCTCCACCGCCTTCAGGACACTACCCCAGTGCCTGCGCACCCAGGCCCAATATGCTCTCCAGCCACCTTCGTCGGGACCTTTGTACAAGGCCACTGGATCCTCATCGCGCCCGCCACCCAATCCATCCTTCCCTTCCCTTCCGATGACAACGGACATGCCGGCCACTTCCGCCGGCCAGAGCCGTGATATTTCGTACCCCAATCGTGCCGTGGCACGGCGTTCCTCCTCGACTCGTTCGACCTCTTGTTTGACTGGGTTCTCCTTGAGTTTTTGTGACATGATCAAGGTAGACGCCGCGGCGAGGTCATTGAGATGAGCGTGGACGGTGTCCGGAGAAAGAGTGAGGAGCTTGCTTAACATAAGGAAGCAAAGCAGACGGATGTCATGCGCATCCTTGAGGCCATCAAGTAGCGTCGGAAGCAATATGCTAGTGTACTTGAGGAGCAGTGACGTTTGGGTCGACGGTAGAGTATTACTGCCGGAACTGTTTTCGGTAACCCCCGCAGTTGACACCCGTGAGCTATAAAGAAGTTCATAAAGCGTTTCGTACGCCGACTATGGGAAGTGAAGTTGTCAGCATCATCTCACATAACTTGTGGTTTTGCATACCTTCCGAATCTCCATGCCGTCATCCACCTTGTGCGTAAAGGGACCCATCTTTACTTCGCGGATCAGTTTAGGGTTGACCTTAGTTTCCCGCATGACTAAGGGGAGAATTTGCTCTAGACATTGCATGACCAGATCAGGCTTGTTCTTCACGGCCGATGTAAGTGTCGTGAACGCAAGTCGGCGATTCTCCAGGTTCTCCTCGTTAAGCATCGTAATGAGCATATCAATTACCATCTGGCGAAGAGTGTCATCATAGGTTTCGTCACTGTCAGCAAAGGTGAATCGAAGTGCCGAGATGACCATGCCTCGAATGTTAGCAACGGGGTTTTCGAGGAATGCCTGCCCATCATTAGCTTGAACTGAACATCCGCCTCATTGTTTCACAAACCTGGAGCTGCGGGAGATAAGTCTTGGAGTCAAGTACTGCCAGACGGCCAATGCACTCGGCGCCAACGGCACGGTTGTCCTCCACCGCGGAGGCAGTTGTCAATTTCTCCCAAAGCGTATCCGCATAAGGAAGAATATCGGATTCGGTGCCAGGATGGGAGAGGATTTCCCGGATCGAATGGAGGGCCAGGTATGACGAACCCTCCTTCATGCCATCGAGAATGACTGGAAGGAATTCTGAAACGTGCTTCGCGCCCGCTCGTCCCATGGCGATAGCAGCCGTGAGTGGAACTTTCTCTCCTCGCACGGAAAAGTAAGGAGTGAACGATGACGGCTTCAGAGGAGATTTTGCTCCTAGCAAGAATCCCGATTCCCCAAGTATGACCAGCGCTAGACGTCGAGAACCATCCGCTTGAGATGTCTCTAATTCCGAAATGAACGGCCTCAATCCTTCATCGGGATTCGTTCCGCTGAACACGATCAAATTCGCCAGCACCTTCCCAACCACGAGGGTTTCGCCGTGTGTGCCAACTTGTTGAAGGATGGTTTGAAACAAGCTGTCTCCGACACGGGCCTCCGCAATGCTCTTACTAAGGTCGAGAAGGGCAGAGAGAGCGGGCCCGACCATATGCTGTTGAGAGTAGAGGAGCGAGCAGAATTCAGGGATGAAGCTCTTCGTGCCCACAACAGTTTCCCCATCAACTCGAACAAAACGGGCCAGGATATGAAGGGCGAGAGTGAGAACGTGGAGATCAGTGGGTTTTAGTAGTGGGATGAGAGCCTCACTGAGCTGTCCCACCACGGCGGGATTGTTGCCATATAAGGTGCGAATTGCCGGGTTACTGACGAGAGCCTGAAGCGCACTCAAGCTGCTTGCTCGGAGAGCTCGGCTAGCCTTGCGGAACTGTGCTCCGAGTTCAAGGGATACGGTGTCCAACCACTGCGGCGGGAAAGCTTCACTGGAAGCCGCAAGTTTTGCAAGCTCCTCGATAGCATCCACTGCTGAAAGGCGCATAACTTCGTTCTTCAATCGGTCTGATAGCAGTACCAATCCTTGTGAATGCTTCTGCGGGCTCAATGGCGCGCTGGTTGCTGACGCATGGCCAAGAACCATACCCAAGCAATGCAATGCCTGTCGCTTAACATCGGTGTCGACGCCAGTAGCATTGATCTGCGTGAAAACGACATCGTACAATTTGTCCAACTGCTCTGAAGTCACCAAAGCGGACGCGGAGTCGAGAGGTAGCAAGGCTTTGACGAATTGCTCCAGCGTACGAAGGGCTTGAATGGCAACCTTCGTGTTTCGGTCGGTGACAGCCGACTCAATGGCGGGAAGCGTTTGGTTAGAATACGGCTGGAGTGCTTTTCCTGAGTGGGTTTCGGCAATGACTTTCAGGAGCAGCAGCGCGGTGGCTTGCAGACTGGAGCCTTTCTCGATTCCCGATGTGTTGACTGCGGCGGTGGCAATGTCGAGGACATGTTTGAATTCCGAACCAAGACCTCCACGCTGCACGGAAATCAAATCTTTCAGCAGTAGCAGCGATGCTTCCTTGGTGGCCATAGAACCACGTTTGGTGAGGTCGCAAGATTTCTGGACCAGTTCCGGGCCAATTTTCGTCAGGCCGACCAAGGGAGCGGTGTGGGTTGATCCAGGCTCCGGAGATGCTCCTCCTTTGGAAGAAGGCATTGGAGAGTCTGCCATGGTGGTGTCACTCCCACCTCGACGGCGCTTGCGACTGACTGGAATCTTTGTGATGTCCCCACCCGCAAGTGAAGTGGCGAATGATGGCCCAGCGGCGAGCTGCCCAGTTTTCCGTACAAGCAACGACAGCGCATCCAGGACCTCTAGCAACACGCTCTGATCCTTCTCTTTGAAGCGATTGAGAAGCTCCGGAGCGATCCGATCGTACAAAGCGCCGGCCTCGAGTAGGTCTTGGCTCCGCATCTGAACCATGGCATGGAGAAGCTTGGCCGCGCATCGTCTAAGTTTCCAGGCATTGTCATCTTCATCATCGAATTCGTCGTCGCTTTCGAACTCGTCATCATCGTCTGCATTGAAGTCCTCTGCGTCGTCATTCCCGTCGTCATAGTCGACCAGGTTAGGATCAAACTTGAGAAACCGGAGCCCTGCTTCCAAGGACTCGTCCATATATTCGGTCATGTCTTCGCTACAGCACGCCACAAAGCTTTCAATGGCAACCAACGCAGCTTCACGCACTTCGTCCTCTTCGGGGTCCCGCTCTTCAAAGTCCTGAGAGTCATCGATGCCGGCCTGGGGGTTGAAATCACCGATAGTAGAGAATACAAACTGCGCCAATGCATGTAGATGCGGGCCGAACTTGCGCGGTATGGAACGCGCAAGGGAGCCGAGGATTGTGATATAGGCCTTCCTCCTCGGATTGTCTAAATGCACATCACCTAGTCTCTCCATGACCTTGGACATGAGGTCGCTAAGGAGAGCATCGGAAAAATAGACGGATACTGCTGAAATGGCGGTGACGGCTTTCTTTCGGAAAATCGAATTGGCTCGCGGATGCTCGATGATCGCTAGCGAAGTGTCCGACAGCGCCTTGAGTTCCTCCGGTTGAAGCAAAGGTCCAAAACACCTTGCAACCTCTACGAGAACGTCTAGGATATTGCTGTCAATGATTGTGCGAGGCTCCATGGAGAGAAGGCCGGGGCCCAGTTTAGGGAGTTGGGCGGTCGGTTTGAAGTGACGTGTCACAACATATGCGCCCACTAATCGTGGGATGAGCGCTTTGCTGATTGCTGCGTATGCCATTGCTCCGTGGGTCGAAACAGAGACGCCCGAAGTCGGTCGTGGAAGGGAAACGACAATGGCGCGCAGTGCAAGACCCGGAATTGCGTTGTCCATCTCGTCCTTCATTTGGAGTGCCGATAGCTTCTCCAGGAGCGGGGAGAGGACAGATTCTCCGACCTTCTTAACATATGGCTCCAGGCACTTGATGGCCATGTTTTGGACATCCCCTCGAGTGTCATTGAGGGCTTTGATGATCGCATCATTGATCTTGAGGCATGCGTTTGGCTCTACTGCGAAGAACTGCGTGGGTGCGGTTTGGAAGATTTGGTAGACATCGTTTAGGGCCATGAATCGGAGATCTGGATCATCTTGGTTCAGTTTGGATAGCAGACTCAAGACGCTTGAGTAGAAGTTAGCGGCGCCCAAGGGATATCAGAGCGTTAGTTCTACTTACCCCATAGGTGTTCCGACCACAGGAGTGGATGAAGACGCCATGGTGCATGTCACACAAGGAATATATCACAGTTTTCGAATGCTGAGTGTTCCGGGGAATTGTAAACTACAGAGCATATGCTCTGGATCTTCTCTGGATAGCTGGTGGAGGGGTATCTCCACGGATGAGGATTGGGATATCAGGCGCGATTTGGCAGATAATGAGTGTATGGGTGTGTATCGATCGAACGAGAAGCAGACATCAAGTCGAGACCCATACAGCCATAGGATAGAGAAGTGAGAGGACCATCAACATGAATATGAAATTGGATGATTGTGTATCTGTCTGGAGTGCTACGGGATTCTGACGCTGCATGTTGTGGTGACCATGATGTGTGGGGTGAGTTTCGGCGGACGATTAAAGCCAGAGACGTCAGTATTATCGATAACAACAATGCCTGGAGCTCACACGTGACACGACTCAGGGATGGAATCATGGAAGTTGGAAACTTGGAATCATGCTGTGCTGACGACTGACAGCTGTAGTGGACAGTGGAATGACTGGAAGCACGAGATCCTGCGCCCAGCCATGACATACAACGTTTCATAGTACATACGAAATGGAAGCTGATGAAGTTGTGCAAAGAGAAGCATCTGGAGCTCCTTGAGTTAGATACTTTACAAAGCCAGATTCGGGGAGAAGCTCGTTGTGGATGAAACTGTTTAAGTTCCAATTCAGGGAGGAATCACGTCATCTGAAATGGCAAACACGACTGGTTTCACATATGCAAAAGGTCAAGAGAATAGGTTGTAAAGAGGGCACGCTTTAGGTATCGAGAGATGTTCGCAAGAGCATGCAACTGATTAGATACAGAGTGATAGAATTATTAATCCCTTCCATTCCTTGACGACCAAATCGGTCGTCCCATCCTTTCCGGGTCGCTGCAAAAGGTATGTATTTGGCATTATAACTTTCGCTTCCTCCACTGAATGTCGGTCCTCTGGAGGTCGGTCCGTTCCACCTGGGCTGTGGTATTGGTTGAGGAAGCCCAGGTTATTTCCACGATCGAATTTCCGTTCCGAATGCGTTCAGGTCGCTCACAAGACAGCAACGACAGCGGCAGCAACGACGGCGAAGTCGATGAGGGGGAGGGCGGCGGCACCGGTTGACGTGGGAGGCTTAGTCGGGTTGGGAGGAGTGGGAGTCGGAGCGGTGCCGTTGCCACCAGCGCCGCCCGATGGGGAGGTGCCGTTGCCCGCAGCCATGGCCGGGGACAGAAGGGCGAGAAGGAAAGTAACTTGAGCGAGTGACGTGAACTGCATTTTGGCGATGTATATGAATCTATCAAAGATTGTGATGGATTGTTGGATTATGAAGTGCGTTGGAAAAGATCACAAAAAGATGGCCGTGGGGAATGCGGAGACTGAGGATATTTAAACCTCCTGTCGCAAGTCGCCCCCCGAGGACCCATCAACAAATACGACCAACCATTGAAATGATCCTGCAACCGCGGAGCGCAGGCTGCCCCAAGGGAACGCAAGGGCCAAGGCGTACCCATCCTTGACCAAAGATAAGCAGTGTTTGCAGCGGTGGTGGGCAAAAATGTTGGCACACATGCAAATGCCCCCTGGCTGGGGAACGGGGGCGAGGCAAAAGCGGTACAGCCCCCGGACGAGGCAACCTGAATTATTGGTGGGTATCAGGGGCTACCAATATGCAAACGTGCAAGGTCGTATTCGAATCCTGACTGCGCTAACCCCCAGACCGAATCCAATAAAAGCGGCAGTGCCTTTGTTGTCGAGTAATATTGCATCATTTCGTACGCTTGTCATGGGAGAGACATACTGCTCAGCACCCTACTGTCCCTACCTCAACACCCTACCGAACTGGTAGCGGGACGAGTCACTGTCGTGATTTGTGACTCGGAAATCCCATCAATTTTCCCGGATGTTTCTTCGGATTTGGCAGACAATCCACGACACGACTCTAAGAAAAAGGAAAAGGAGGTGATTTCTCTCCTGATTTGCGATGAAATGAGGTTGTCTATCCGTGAATTAAAATGTTTGAAGCTTGTTGGGATGTCATGGGCATAAAGTACCAGAGTCGTCCGAGCCCCTAGGCGATTCCTTTTGACAAGGTCAGTTTATTACCCATCATTGATCATTGTTCTCCGACCTCTGGACTTCGCCGCCTCCGCCAGCCGGTAGAGTGGGGAACGATATTCGGCATATGCGGACAAGGGAGCCCCTGCTTGCACGGCCTTTGTTGATCTTTTGTTGAGCTGGTTGCCGCGTTCATAATATCCAGGAGGCAGGAGGAGCATCAAGGCGGTTGGTCGGTTGCAACGGGCTGCAAGGAATGGCGTCCAGAAAGCCATAAAGCGACATTCCTGTGTCTTGCTTGCCAATCAACGGAACCGAACAATTGGGTGTGTGTGCCGTGGCACGGTTGCTGTGGGAAGAATCCAGAAAGTGTTTATTTTCTTGGTACTTGGATTGCGGCGATTCGACCATATCAGGGGTGGTTGGGTAAGGTTGGTCGTTTGCGACCTCGGTTGGAATGATGATAGATGGCAGACGGCTTGAGCCCCTTGAGGCAGCACAGATGCACACAGAATCATCCCATCCAACAACCATGAGTGCTTTCGGCCGTGAGTGTCTTTGACTCTTGACAACTTGGGTTCCTTGACATCTAACACCGCAACACGAAACCGAGTGGAGCTTCTAAGGTTGGGGACAATGAAGAGACATGGAGTGAAACCCGAATATTCCCATAACGGAATTCAATGTCCGATGTCGTATTGAGCCCCCCGTTGAGGGCATGAGCCATCAAGAGTCGTGTTGCCAGTTGCCACAGCCTGTAGGAGGATTCAGGAACCCCTTTCACTCACAAGCTGTTACCGCCGACAGAAAATCCGAAAATCGGCATCGCCCTGGCCGACGCACAGCTCAAGCTGTCAACCCTCCAACTTCAGGTCCTTGTCTTGACGGACCGATAGGTGCTTCAGACTCCATAGAATGGGGCGATCCGCTTCCCCAACAAAGAGCACCGCGGGTTGATCGACTTTCTGGAAGGTCCTTCCTAATTCACGGAAATCGTGATGCTTCAATTTTATTAAGTCCAAGGAGCCGCTCAGATTGTCGGTTTCACGGGACCGTTCGGAGTAGGTTCTATTCAGCATTTACCCAGACAGGCCTCCCAGCTATTAGGTATCATGATATTAATAATATGACCCTTTGACTTGTCGATCGCATCTCAGTCGCCAGCAGGAGCTCGCATCTCGTGCTGGCTGCCTGGCTCAGGGTCTGCAACGCTGCACCGAAATACCATACCTGATACCTTCATTAGATAGTATCTATTCTTGTCTCGCTATGTTGGCGAGTTTAGCCAAAACTCCATGAAAACGTGGCTGTGACAGCAATTTCTGCGCTATGTCGTCATCACAATGGAGGATTACGCATATCGCGGGGTCGTGTGACTTCGAGACGATGAAGGATGTGAACAATCTCCCAAGGTCCTGAGCCTGCCCTGAGTATCTATTGTCCAACCTTTGGGGGGCCCAACGTACAGCCCTTAGAGGCGAGGTACGGAAAAGTTAAGACTCTCTCAACTGTCCAGCATTGGGGAGTAACACTTCAACCCTAAGAGGCGAGGTACGTAAGGGTAAGACTCAGCCTTCAGCCTTCACCCTTCTATGAAGAGAATCCAATCGAACACCTTGGGATTGAAGAACTATGACCTTAATCTCCATGATTCGGCGGAGGAATAGCGAGCAATTCGATTTTCAACTGGAAGCTCTCGCTCCTAACCCCCAAGATCACGATGTCTTGTCGACTCGGTATAGTAAGTAATCAATAAGCGATACACAACGGTACTCAACACTTCACTGCATCCCTCTGTCGCAACTTTCTTCATCAACAATCCAGACAGTATCCAAAGAAGCATATAAGATTGTCTGAGTATGCAGCGTATGTCCAAAGTAGATTTTGGCGGAAAAATGAAAACTTTCGAGATCACAGTCCCTCCTTAGTTCTCACTGACCCCACTGGTTTGAGCATATAGTACCAACCTTCTACAGAATGCTCGAAATAGCTACAGAACCTCCAATTGGCTAAGGTGTAAGCTTAGCTTTAGTAGAGTATTCGGAGAATAAATGCATATCTAGATCCGAACTCCCTGTTCCGAGCATAGCCACGACTCCGGATCTCCAGCCGCTTACTATTTTGCTCAGCTTCTACGATCAAGAATGGCCGATGAGCACACGTGAGGACTTCGGGAGGTTCTGGAAATAGCTCTTGCTGCTTTGCCTTATGATCCTCCACCAGCTCAACGTCACATAGTGTTCAATCGAAGTTATTTTTGTTGCCAAAGTCCAGGTGGACGTCTACGTTCGCCACGGTCAGGTCAGCGCAATGTCAGATTCACGATGCTGAAGATAGCCTTGATCAAAATAGCAACATCCTTTCCGGAGGTAGGAAAGGCTAGATGCCATCAATTCTTGCCTATAAAGATGCGGAATCTCTGTCTCTAGAAGCATTTATCGGATCATCATCAGCACTCAGTTCACTCGCCAGCACATCTCAATCAAGCAAAACGTCCATATCAACTTCCAAATCTTACCATATTCGGGTCATTTCAGAGTCCTCAGTCATCCACATATCAAAATGAAGACTTCCTTTGTTGCCTCTATCCTCGCTGCGGCCTCAACGGCCCTGGCAGCCCCCGCAACTCTCGTCCCTAAGGCCACTGGACAACTTTCCCCCTCCAGCACCGCCCAATTTGAAGTCTCTACCGGCGCTCGCACCGCTTCCGCCCTTGGCTTGGTCTTCAAGGACGGCCGCAGCTCCGACATCACCACCCTCTCTACCTTCAACTTCGACAGCTCCTTCCAGGGAAAGACCTGCGAGTTTGGCTTCAAAACCGACGAGTTCGGCATCGCCAACGACAGCAAGTTGTTCGATCTCTTCTCGTCCTTAGCCCCCGCGGGCCCCGACACCACCACGTGGCCGGACGGCAACCTGCGCGATCAGCAGCGAGGCCGCTTCTTCGTTCCGGGACCGGCGCAGGAGGCCCAGTTCCAGGAAGGCTTCGGCGCGGCGCGATCGTTCCCTTGCCCTGTGGACCAAAAGCTGGGTGTCGAGCAGGTCGGTGTTTTCGATGCTGACCGTATCGAATGGAACACCGCGACCGGCGGTCTTTTCGTCAGGTACTACTAGACTTCGAGGAAGGTGGCTTATGGGGTAAGGTCGCTCTTGAGCGATGGGGTAGAATGAAATTGCGGTGTTGTGGGGTTTACATTTAGAGAAGACATTGCATAGCGACGGATAGGACACTCCCTGAGCATCGGAATTGGTTTATTGAGGACTCTCTTACTTTTATAATAATCTCTATCGAGCAATCAATCCCTAAATTTCCAACATCTTTGTCTCCAGATCATGCCATGCGTCGTGTCATAGCCGCATTAATGCGCATGATCCTCTCTCGGGCCCCCGGGATGGGGTCAAGAAATGATTCCTCTGCAGTGGTCGGACGAGCAGGAGCTCTGTTCTCAAGGACTGTTCGAAGGTTCTCCTTCCAGCGACGTTCTCGTGTTTGTGTTATATTTCGCACATGCAACATCTCGTCGACGACTTCTCCCATCGTAGTTGCACCGGAGCAATAGAAGGATACTGATGCGCTTTCGGTAGGGGTGAATGATAGCCGAAAGCCTCGCTCGTCCTGAATAGGCAACATTCGCCGCCAGGTTGCGGTTGTTGGAGAAGAGTCCGACATCGCTTGAAGTCGTTGGAATTCAGCCGGGGTGATAGTGAGACTCGGGATTTTATACCAGGAAATGCTGACGCTGAAGAACCTCGGAGTCAATAAAGGATTGGGTATGGCGCTCTCATTGGTAAGGGTTGCTAAGACTCGGGACTTTGGCGTTCTCAAGCGTACGGAGGGTGAGCTGGTGTTTGGTACACTTGCCAACGTTCGAAGAAACAGATGAGATTGCAGATAAGGAGATGCATCGATTACAGCTTTCCATAGGGGAGAAACCAGCTGATAGCGGATGAGATCATGGGGAGGAAGATGAATGAGGATTAGCTCTACCAGCTCAAAAATCTGAGCGAGGTATTGCGAACGCGTAGTGATTGATGAAGACGCCATTGCGATTGCAATACTCTCACCCCTCTCGCAGGTTGGAGGAAGTCGAGTTCATATTGAAGTATTTGAGTGCTGCCTTGAGCAATACGGAGCATGAGGGTACGTAAGCTCAGAATTCCGTGTGACGCGACGATGTAGGCTGTTGATTCAGGATACGATACGAAAGGTAGCTAGAAACTCAGGCAGGACTGACTTCATTGTTGCTTATGGCAGAGATGATAGAATCACCGGAATATTGACATCCAGGGCGGACAGAAGTAGGTATCAGCTGCATCGTCGGGACCCTCACCCTGAACATACAACAAGACTGTCTGGGCCTTTTCCACCTACCATCCACCACGAATCAGGGGAGAGAATCCAACCCGAAATAGAAGACAATTCGTAATAAGGTGTACAGCAAAGATGTGCGAACTGTGAAGTCGACAGAGTGCGGAATACGGAATACGGAGATATTAATACTACCACAGCTTCATCCAGTGTTCCACTCTGATGATCAGTCATGGTGAGATGGACAGCTGAATGCTGATTGCGTGTGTATTGGAAGTGGGGAAACTTGGGCTCTCCAATTTTCCTAGTAGCAAGCTTATCCGCAACCGTCAACGACACATTTATGATTACTGATTTACATTCGAGTAATTAGCATGAAGACTGAAGGCACATTAGTGATTCGCTGCTCGGCCATCCGTTCGCCTTCACTCTGTCGTCCTCTTCACGGCTACTGGTCACACGTGCACTGATCACTGTGGGTGGGACAGAAAATGATGCCCCCTCAGTCCCTCGGCTGGGGTCGTTTCACAAGGACAATAGTCAAGCGAATGAACGGACAATTCCCGGCCCGGAAGCTGGAAGCTCGACCTGCCGACATAATGAGGAGACGAGCGCTCTCGGGTTCTGCATTTGAGAACTCCATGAGGCATGAATGCTTCACATGATTCTAGTTATCTGAACGCCTTATAATAGGTTGCTTGTCCCTCTCGTTACTACTAACAGGTGATTCTAGGATCCCGAATACCGCCAAGATGACCACTTACACCTCCTTGGAGGACTTCGACACGGCGTACAAGACCGTTAATGCGACCTTCAAGTCGGGCACGACCAAAGATCTCAAATGGAGGAAATGGCAGCTGAAGCAACTCTGGTGGCTGATGGAGGATAACGAGAAGCGAATCCTCGCCGCTCTGAAGAAGGATCTCAACCGAAATGACTTCGAGAGCATCTTCACCGACGTCGTTGGCGTGAAGACCGACATCCTCCACCACATCTCGAGCCTGGAGAAATGGACCGCCGACCAACCCATCGATGCCGGTTTCATCTTCGGCACGCTGGGCAAATCCAAGATCCGACGCGAACCTCTGGGCGTGACCCTCATTATCGGCGCTTGGAACTTCCCCATCATGCTCACTCTCCAACCGGTGATCGCTGCTATCGCCGCCGGCTGCGCCATCGTGATCAAACCCTCCGAACTAGCCGTGGCAACGCAAGACCTTCTCATGGAGCTCATCCCTCGCTACATGGACCCGTCCGCCATCGTGGCCGTTTCGGCTGGACCGGCGGAAATGGGGCCGATCCTCGACCGAAAGTATGATCACATCTTCTATACAGGAGGGTCCAAGGTGGCGCGGATCATCGCTGCGGCTGCCGCGAAGCACTTGACTCCCACCGTGTTGGAGCTCGGCGGTCAAGGCCCTGCAATCGTGACGAAGTCGGCGAATGTGGACCTTGCCGCGAAGAAAATCGCCTGGGCGAAGTATCTCAACGCCGGGCAGATCTGTCTTTCGGTGAACCATGTCTTCGCCGATCCCGCGATTGCGGACGAGCTGGTCGAGAGACTTTCACATTGGTTCGATGTCTGTCAGAACGGTGGATCGAAACCGACTGCCGCGGCGAGCAACATGGTCACCATCATCAACGAGCGCAACTTCGACCGTCTCGCTGGGTTGCTCTCCCAAACCGAGGGAAAGACCACCTACGGCGGAGATCTGGACCGAGCTACGAAAAAGTTTTCCCCGACTGTTGTCGCGAACGTTACCCTTGACGATTCACTGATGTCAGAGGAGCTCTTTGGTCCCATTTGCCCGATTATTAAAGCGGATTATAAGCAGGCCATCAAAAACATTGGAGAGTGAGTTGTTCATCTGGAGACCATATCGAATTTGTACTGACGGCGGCAGTCTGCCTCACCCGCTTGCCATTTATATCTTCAGCTCCAAGCAGTCGGAAATTGATGAGAGTCAGTCAGCCCCTCCGTGTAGCCATTTCAGCGATGCTAACCCGAACGTGCAGTCTTGGGCGGTACGAACTCCGGAGGCTGTAGCATCAATGACGTGATCATCCACGCTGGGACCCCCAATGCGCCATTCGGAGGTGTAGGCGAATCTGGGCATGGTTACTACCACGGAACCTACGGCATCGACGCCTTCTCCCACATCCGTACCGTGGTCGAACCGCCGAGCTTCCTCCACAAGATCACCGGGTTCCTTTACCCGCCGTTCGACGTAAAACACGCAAGCAAGATCGCAGTAAAGAATAAGTTGGGTTTCAAGCGTGGCGAGACGCTTCAGGATCAGAAGATCAAGGTTGGTTTCCTCTGGCGACTTCAACAGCTCATCCCTTTCGCGGGCTGACCCCTGTTTCTTTTGTTTCGTAAAGTCGGCTTCCTCGGCGGGAACCAAATCGCGGGCAGGTCAAACCTTGAAGTTGTTGGCTCTGTTGACTATTGTCGCTGCTGTTGATGCCAGAACGGGCGGTAGGCTTGCTGTTGCGGAGACTCTGCGGAAGGTTGCTGCGAGGGTCTTGCAACAGTGAGGTAAGTTCAGCCTGATCGCCCAGTGTACCATGTTGTCTCGCAACTCTTGTTTTTAGCTTGAGAAGGAAAGGGGGAAATGCTAATTTGCTATTTGGCTGCATCGGCTTGTATTTCGGCTTGTATATCTGCGCCATCCTATTGTATTTACGGCCATTGTGAACCCGATCACGTGATATCGCATTGGGTAACCCCTAAATTCATCACAGCGATGTGTCCTACACTTGGCGCTGTTGGCTGTTGGACATCGACATGTTTGATGTGGCGATTTCAAACAAACCTACCAGTACCCTGAAAGCACTCCACTCATATGATAATTACCGGCACCAGTGTTGTGATCATCCACAAACGCTGCCAACTCTGCCTCATACTGGTACATCGTCCTGCTATTTATAGGTTTCTCACCAATACTCCGTAGTCATGGCGAAGCTCAAGCTGGCCGAGGAAAGGGAGATCAACATCCTCGCATTCGGGAATTCGCTGACAGAAGGGTAAGCAAACCACAGCGAGTCTTAATACCCTTTTTCATATTTCAAACTAAGTATATAATTTAGGTACACTGATTGGGGCATGACTCTCCATCCCTATGCCATCGAACTTCGCAAGACCCTGTCGGCAGAATATCCCAATCGCAATGTCACGGTTGACGTGAATGGGCAAAGCGGCGACTTCGTCATTTCTTCCTTTGGTGGCAACTTCTTCACGCGACTCCAGAGCTCCTATGAGAAGCTGGCTGAGAAAGGCAAATCCTATGATCTCGTCATCGCGTTGGGCGGAACCAATGACCTGGCCATGGCGTCCTACGATGAGAAGGGACCGGAGAAAATATTCGCGGCCCTGAAGCTGTGCTATGACTATATTCTACAGGGAGGTTCATCATTGCTTGTCTTGACAGTCCCGGAACGATCCTTGGACACGGAGAAGGATGGGAAGTTCAAGCATATGATAAGTAGCCGGCTACGACTAAACGAACTGCTCAAAGAATATGTCACATCGCAAGCTTCTGCCTCTCCGTCCAAGGTGTTCATGATGGATCTTGCAGCAATGGTCCCTTTCCCTGTCGTTGCGAAAGACGATGATAACTTCACCTGGGACTACCAACTTTGGTCTCCTGACGGACTTCATATGTCGACTCTCGGCTACAACTTTGTGGGGGGAGAACTGGGATCCCTTATCCAGCAATTACTCAGTGAAGAGAAACCTGAAGAAGAGTAGAGTAGATAATTGGACCTGGAGTGTCGACGGCGTTGAATTCCATTGCGGACAAGAGCAACTGCCATTCTCATCGGCTTGGTGCTTCCCGGTACTGTCATCGTCGGACAAATGACATGTCGAAAGCACCTTCCTCCAATATCTCATCCTGGCTTATTATACTGGTAGAGTTGACGACTGTGTATGAATTTCCTTTCTCCCAGATGACGTTCCCAAACCAAAACTTTGTCCGGACAGGATGGTCTCTAGGGATTATCATTCGATCCTCGGTTTCTTCGCTCAAAATCCTTATCATGAAAATACATTTCCTACTTGCTCTTATTGCAGCCCTCGGATGTGATGGCCGAAGACCTGACACGGAGACACACATACGGCCAGATTTATTCGAAGCCGGAGACTCGTCAGATCGGAGGGTTGTCTTTCGCACTCGTGACACATCGGGTCAACGCAGTTCACATCTCATGCCGAAATCAAGCCCCGACAACAGTCTTGAAGGATCCCCTACGCTTGAAGAAATCACCGACCATCTCATTTTCGACACTAGCCTCATGGCGTTTCTCCGGGCACGCCGGCATCAAGAACCCGCAGAATTGGTCTGGACCTCCGATGGCTGCAGCGGTGTTCCTAACTGGATACAAAACAAACCAGGCTTCCCCTTCGTCCCGGCATGTCTGCGACATGACTTTGGGTATCGCAACTACATGGATCAAGACCGGTTGACGCTTGAATTGGTCCACGCGATCGCCGAGAAGTTCGAAGAGGATCTAATGGCGTTGTGCGGGTGGCAACACAGCATGGCCATTCGGACTTGCACGATGATTGTGAAGCGAATGGTTCCGATTGCGCGGCATCATTCCGAGTATGTGAGTGATCCGTTGCGGTTTTGCTCGGGACCTCTCGGATTCTAGCGTTTCTCACAGGATGTCCTCCCAGATGGCCGCCCCAGTTTCGGGCGTCGGATTAAGCAGGACATCGCTGACTTTCTGATTGGAGACGGGTGACGGACAAAATGGGGGATATTTGTGCGGAGTAGGGACGGGATAAGAGGCATTTGGGTTATTGGAATCGCTGAGTAACTGTAGCACAATTGGAATCGATGGGTACCCTTCTGTAGGATCAATAGTACCTATTCTTCCAATGAAACTTCACATACTTGGCCTGGACATTTCTCGAAGCCAAATCCGTCCATCCTATCCCATCGTTTGATGGGCTCTAGCCATTCCAACCGGCCAAGTTATCTTAGGACCTAGGTGCCATTGCTTCGTAGTAATAGACATAGCGGCGATGTTCCATGCCCAACCTTTTGCGTCTCATCTCTCTTGGCGGATGGTAATGCAAGTCGACAAAGGGAATTCTGATAGGTCAGCGTGAATGATGTTTGTTCAACGTTGAGATTTCTCTATAGAGAATAAATCCTTGTAATTATAACCATTTTATAGATGTCGATTACCCTCATTCTCAATGTAATTCACTTCAAGTTGTTGAAGAACAGAAACGTGGAGTGATAAACAAACATAAAGTCAAAGGCTGGTTTGTGCCTGAGGCAAAAACGTCCTTTCAATCTCACGCTGACGGAGCCAACATGAAGCTTGAGCAAGTTGAGCTCCAGTTCATTCAACGCAGTGAATGTTTAGCATTTTAATGTGCTTCACTCCAAGATCTTAGCAGAGCATTATGACCTGACCTTGCTAGAGATATATATCTGGACCTCTGCGGTCACATCAGCGATAACCTCCTTTCGTTTCATTCTGAGCCACTGTCCCATCAGCCATGGCGACTGAGTATAAGCAATTTGGTGCGTCGCCCGTATGATTCTCCCGTTATCAAATGACTAACCCTTCTCTGCAGAGCTTTCCTCAACTGGGGACCTGTCAGACCCGAGTCGCGATGCTCTCTACGCCTATTCCCTCCCGAAACAAAAGGAAATCAACGAGGCCCGACCATGGAAAGGCTCCCCCAAGTACTTCCAGCATGTCCGAATCAGCTCCGTCGCACTCCTCAAAATGGTGACACACGCGCGATCAGGCGGTAACATCGAGGTTATGGGTTTGATGATCGGATACACTTCTGGGAACACCTTCATCGTGACGGATGCTTTTCGATTGCCCGTGGAGGGAACCGAGACGCGAGTCAACGCTGGCGATGCCGCGAACGAATACATGGTCAATTTCTTAGAAGGATATCGAAGTGCGGGGCAAGCTGAGAATGCCGTGGGGTGGTATCACTCGCATCCGGGATATGGGTGCTGGCTGAGCGGGATCGATGTGGGGACACAGCGACTGTATCAGTTCAGCGAACCGTGGGTGGCTGTCGTGATCGATCCGGATCGAACCGTGAGCTCGGGAAAGGTCGATATTGGGGCGTTTAGGACGTATCCGGAGGGTCACAAACCCGCCCAGCCGTCCAAAGAGTCGGAGAAGTCGGATAAGTCGGACGGGTCGACCGCGTCGAACCATCAATCCTGGAGCCAAGCCCCGGCCAACGTGCCCAAGGGAAAAGCCGAGGACTTTGGGGCGCATGCGGATCAGTACTATCCCCTCGAGGTCAGCCATTACAAGAGCAGCCTCGACAGCAAGTTGTTGGCAGGTTTATGGAACAAGTACTGGGTCGGGACACTGTCATCCAACCCGCTGCTCACGAATCGGGAGTACGGCACGAAACAAATCGAAGACTTGGGAATCAAGGTCGCCGATGCCGAGCAGCACGTCTTCAAAACCAGCGGCGCGGGATTGCAAGCGGCACTACGCGACCCTCCGGATCTGGACAAGCTCGTCAAAGCCAGCAACAAGATCGCAGCAGAGGAGAAGGCTGGATTGACGGCGGAGAAGATCAAAGAGGATATCTTCGGTGTGGATCACAGGGAACCCTGAAGTCGGTTGGAGCATGCTGGGCTGCGAAGCAAGTCGACGACATTGTCGGACGGATCGAGAGGAATGCGTGGATGGACGCGGAACGGAAAACGAGACGCTACGTTCGCAATGGTCTAATGCATAGATGCATGTGTATGATAGAACAAGCGAACCGTCCTCTCAAGCTTCGCTACATATGATGGTTCGCAATGAGACAACGAATGCCACGATATACATCAACCCACCCGTTTCCTTTCGCCATCGTCATGGTTTTAGCCTAACTTCGCCTCCGCCATATTGTCCATCTTCATCTCGCCCTGAAGTATCTTCCAACCCAGTCGTTGCCACACTTCCGACTCTAACCTCACCAGCGGAGCATGGCTTTCTTCACCTTCCTGTACAGGCGTGTATGAGACCAATGATTGCTTTTGAACCTGTAACGGCACCGCTTGCGCATTCCTTGCCCCCGGAGCCCCAAAGATCCCGTAGATCAGAGTTTGCTGGAGTCTTTCCTCGAAATCGACGCCGAGGCCCGCTGCAGGTCTTCCAGCACAGGATTCGGCGTCCTCCCCTGAATCGTCTGCGTTGAGGAACCGGGCAGACAAGTCCATGACCACGTGGAAAGTCTGGAGAAGATAGTGAGAGTAGATATCGAGGGCTAAAGGATCAAGGCGACGTTCGAGATTCCTCGTCTCCTTCGTAATGGTGGTCGCACGAGTAGCTGCAAACGTGGACGTGTATAGCTCATTACCCACTGCATTCAATACGCAGGCTGCCATACTTTCGAACAGTTTGCGATGGGCAGCGCTTGAATCTGATAACATCCGTAACCAAGCTATGAGCAAGTACGTTGTGAATTCCGCCGATATAGTGTTTGGCCTAGTCTTCTGCTTCTTCACTGGTGGATTAGAATTTGGTTTGGCGCCGCCTATCACCATTGTCTCGTTGTTATGCATTCGTACTGCTGCGTCCGAGCATGTCTGCTTGAGATACTTGAGAAGATCGGTAAAACATGAGACAGAACAGTATATAGTCGAGCCGAATGTACCCGATCTATCGGGGACATCTAGTTTCGTGAGCGCGCTGGTTAGAACTGAGAGGATGCGCTCGAATCCGAGGCATAGACTAGATATCCTTGATCGCACCGAAGATTCAGTGGTAGTCGCGCCTGTATGAACGTCGTCGAAAGAATTTGACACAAGGGATGAAAGTGCGGAGATGGCGAACGAGCAGTGAAACGCGAGCAGTCCAGGCTGAACTGGTTGAGACTTGATGATAGAAAGAATCTTATGCACGTGTTGGAGGATATCAGAACCTAGAACTTGTAAGATAGGTCTGCGGAGCGACGAAGCGTATTCATGAAAGATTTCAAACCTTGAGACATTGATTCGAGGACCAAGCCTCCATTTGGGGACCTACGACTCGTGGATTTGGATTGTCTCGATTTCGAACGATATGTGTTTCCATAGACTTTCACGAGATTGGCCATTCCAAGAGTGTCTTTCTTTGCCAATTCGTCATTTAGAACGCTGCCATTGGCTTCCGGTTCAGTTTCAAGCTGCCGGAGGATCAATTCTGCCTTGCTCAGACGGGCTTGTAGCCTCTCAGAATCTCTCTGAGACCGAAGAAAACGGGACTTCCAGTAAGAGGCGTTGTCAAAACCGCCCGCGGACCCCTCGCTTTGGGCCTCTCTACAGCGAATGCAGTGCCTTAAGGAGTGTATAAAGTCTGAAGACATGATGATTAGATGATGCTCTAAAGGATTGCTGTGAACGGTTTAGATACTTACCTTCGACAGTTTCACTTGGGGGCTTCGCTTTCAATAGGACAATGCCACACAATAGGGAACTTGCCAGTCCAAATGGCGATGCTGTAATCATTTCAGTCATAATTATTTCATTCTGTCCGAGTCATCCTTATGCTGTGACCGGCAGTCGAGTGACTACGTGGAGAACAATCCGAGGGAATACGGATATCTACATTTTTCGATGGGTACAGTTCAAACATGGACCGGACAGGACAGTAGGACATGCAATAATAGAAGGGGAAGGAAGTCTTATCATCATGCCTTCCCTCAGTAATTACTGTCAGTAGACAGTCGGGTGGTGTCGTAGTACAGCAGACATGGAGAGCGGTCTGGTCCTGTGGGTCGCCGCTTCTCTATGTGGCCCTGGCGCCCCGCCACCCCGGTGGTCCCGGGTCCGTGGTCGGGTGGTGGGTGGTCGCCTGGTCGGCCCAACTGCAACGTCCACCAGGCACCAAAGTCCATCCCCAGCTTTCTTCTCATTTCTGCTGGACGTGGAACAGAAGCAAATCACCGCACGGAGTATCAATACTGAGAGAAAGATATCGTATCACTCAATAATAGCAACGATACGCGTCTATTGTGAGATCTGGAGCCAAGGGTAACCGGTATAGCTCCCGTCTATTGCTGCCGAAACCGGATCGTGACAACCGCTAACACGCAGACATCCCTCTTATCAATGCATTCCTATTATCGGATACCGCCGATGCATGGTCTATCTATGATATTAGGTAAGGCATAATACTTTGAGGACACTGCAAGTTGGAATCTCTATATAATTCCCCGTTTCTCTTGAATCGCCAATCCCGTTTCGGTAAGACAGCAGGCGGCATTCTTTCAACATTCATGCAATTTGAAATAGTACAACCATGTCTGAGTTCATTATTCCTACCGTTGATATCGGCCCTTATCTCCAATATCCAACGTCCAAAGAGGCCGAAGTTGTGATGGGTAAGATCTATCAAGCATGTATCACGAGTGGGTTCTTTCAATTGGTTGGTCATCCTATCCCCTCGAGTCTACAAGAGAAGGTCTTTGAAGGAGCGCAAGCACTCTTTGCTCTGCCGATGCATGAGAAAGAGACTCTTGTCTCAAAAGCCGGTGGACTAGGAAACCAGGGGTATGAAATCATTGGTGCCCAAGCTCTGCAGAAAAACACCCTTCCGGATCTAAAGGAGGTACGTTTCCCAGAGCGGTTCGACAGCAGTTCTTGAAAATGTTAATACTTGAATAGGGATTCTTTGTAGGAGAGGAATTCACTCCTTCTGTCATCGCTTCGAACCCGTCTATCTTCGCGCCTAATGTCTGGCCAACTGCCCTCCCCTCCACTTCAATCACACCTGCATCGTTCAAATCCACGATGCTTGAGTATCAATCACGTTGCGTGGATTTGACCAAAGTCCTTCTGTCGCTTTTGGCCCGCGTGCTCCCTTATGGCCCTCATATTTTTGAGACCTTTAGCGCTGACCCTTCGCTCGCGGTGATCAGGCTCTTACATTACCCTCCTCAGGATTGCACAGACCCGCGCCAACTAGGTGCAGGTGCTCACACTGACTTCGGAGCCCTAACTCTATTGCTTCAGGATGGTGAGAATGCAGGGCTGGAGGTTCTGGACTCCGACGGAGAGTGGCAGGCAGTGCCGCCTGTGAAGCACGCTCTCGTGGTTAACGTCGGGGATATGCTGCATCGATGGACAAACGGGAGATTCAAAAGCTCGGTACATAGAGTCATCAACAGGAGCGGGAGGGATAGATACTCTGTGCCCTTCTTCTACGATGGGAACCCGGATTGTAGGCTGGTTCCATTCGAGGTTGCAGCTAAAACAGGGGACGGGAACCCCCTATACCAAGACTACATCACCGTGGCTGATCATATGAAGGAAAGATATGCGGCAACTGTATTAAAGAAGTCAGAAGCTACTGCATCGTAGCGAATCGAAGCATTGTATAGCTTCCCGAAGATGCTTTCTCGTGATGCTGGAGTTGAAGATTGCCGAGATATCTATTCCGGGGAATAAGGACCGATTCGACTCAAGCTAAGGCACCTACTACTACTGACTACTGTACCATCAGGTGGGGGCTAATGTTCAGTGGATTTTTTGATAGGCCAAAAGACATAAATACCATAGATTTAATGCCTCTTGCCTAAATTCGATCGCGCTGAGCTATTATGCCCCGACGGCCGACATGTCTATGATACGAAACTAGGGATCTGCATCGCCACTTGCTCCGCAGATAAGACGTCGCTGCATCACCAGCGACTTCGCCAATACCAGCGAGCTATCTTAAGCATGAATCTCGCGAGTTTAGAAACTTTATAGGCATTGATTTACATGTTATACCAGTTTTATTAGATCTCCCTTGTTTCATCCTTTGACGATCAAGTTTTCACTATGTCGGTCGTTGATATCCATACGCATATGTACCCTCCGTCATACATTTCTCTTCTCCAGTCAAGATATGATGGCGCAGGTTCCGCCGTCCCGTACATCAGAACCTTCGAAGATGCTCCTGACGATCCTCGACTTATAATCTTACCCGATGAAGACGCCAAAGGCGGCCGTGGTCGCCCCGTGGGACCGGAGTACTGGTCAGTGGAGCAGAAGATCGCATTCATGGATACCCACAACATCGAGACCTCTGTGGTTTCTCTCGCGAATCCATGGCTCGACTTCCTCTCGGGGTTTGAGTCCCCGACCTGGGCGGCCAAAATCAACGATGATTTCGAGGCCATTTGCGCTTCGCATAGTCCCCGCCTCTTCTTCTTCGGCGTGCTTCCGCTGTCCGGCCCCCCGTTGACCATCATTGCGGAGATCAAACGGCTTCAAACGCTAAAATATGCTCGCGGGGTAGTCATCGGCACCACCGGGCTGGGGCGAGGCCTGGATGATCCGGAGATGGGCAAGATCTGGGAGGCGCTCGAAGAGACGAATACGTTTGTCTTCCTGCACCCGCACTATGGCCTACCGAGCAGTGTCTACGGATCGCGGGCCAGCGAATATGGACATGTGCTTCCGCTTGCCTTGGGATTCCCGATGGAGACTACGATCGCAGTGGCACGAATGTGGATCAGCTGCGTGTGGGATCGGTACCCGGGACTCCAGATCCTGCTTGCGCATGCCGGGGGCGCCATCCCGTCATTAGCAGGCCGATTGCAGAGTTGTTTGGAGCATGATGGGCATCTGAGAGGCAATGGCAAAGAGGAAGGTCCGAAGAGAACGATTCAGGAGGTCTTGAAGCAGAATATTTACCTCGATGCGGTTGTGTATGGAGAAGTAGGTATAAGTGCTGCGGTGGGGCTAGTAGGAAAAGACAGAGTCATGTTCGGTACGTCATCCAGGCACAGTTGGATTTGCTCCGTTCCATACATGTCATTGTCTCGATGCTAACAGACATAGGGACCGACCATCCGTTCTTCCCACCACTTGGAGCAGACGAGAAAGAATGGCTGAGCGTTCGAACCAATTATGATGCGATCCAGGAGGCATTCACAGACGAGCAAGACCAAGACGCTAAAGGGGTATTGGGTGGCAATGCCATCAAAGTCCTGCGACTTCAAGTTGACTGAACTCGCTTTATGAGATTTCTCCTTTTATACAATGTCGGCCCATAGATGTTAACACGGGGCTGGTATATGGTACAAACGCCATCAAAGCAATATATAAGGGTACTATTCTGCAGCAATCCCACGAACACCCAGATATGCAGTAGAATGAATGTCGCAGTGAATGTCGCGTAAGTGATAGCCAAATCTGTCTCATGCGGTTTCCCCTTCTACACTCTCCCCCTTTGGCTCAAACAAGAACCCACCGTATGGGTTGATGTCCGATTGGTGATTTCGGAGAAGATAGTTCAGAGCGCTCTGCTCCATCACCACCCTCTTCATCTTCAAAAGGTCCCGGATTTCGACATCCTCGGCCGTGATTAGCTGTCCAGCGGTTTTCAGCTCCTTAATTCCGAGCGCCAAATTCTTTCTTTCACCTCTTGTAACAAACGTGGACCCTCCGTCATTTCTACCCCAGCCCAATTCTTGGAGAATCTCCCTGGTCACATCGGTGATATGACCTATCCTCCTGTCGTCTAACTCTCGGAACAGCTGAGCTTCCTTTGAACCGTCTTCACCGAAAGCAAATTCCACGGGGATGTCCAAGTGGTCTTGCACCACCACTAATTGGCCCCGTCTAAATCGATAGCTGAGTGCCGTCCGCATGGCAAGATCGTAGATTTTCCTCGGCAGATCGGTGCTGAAATCTCTCGGCTTCGGGCCGAACGCCACTCCACCACCCCTGAGCATGGGGGATTTCTTATCACCCAATCGTGCTGAGCCAGTTCCCTTCTGTGGACGGATTTTCCGACCCGATCCGTGGACTTCGGACCGCCATTTGGTCGAGGCCGTCCCTTGACGGTCGGCGTCGGCTTCGAATACCACGGCGCGGTGCAGAAGATCTTTTCGGAGGGGCAAATGGAGGTGAGAGCTAGGATATGACAGGAACTTTATCGGCTCGAGGGTTGGAAAGGCGTAGAGTGTGGTGAGGACATTCGGTGGGCGGAGATGTTCGGGGACGGGAAAGGCGTTACGCAGGGAGGTGGGAGGCGGAGCGAGGATAGGAGCGTCGTCTTTAAGGGGATTGGACTGTCGCGTCGGCCTTGGTTGTGATTTGGAAACACCATCGGTGGATTCTATGTTGGTTTGGGCTGCAACGGGTGCTTCCGTCGCAAAGCTTCGGATGGGTATCGTCGTTGCGGTTCGCTGTTGTTCGTCAGTGGTGGTCGAATACTCAACATCAAGGGCCGTAACAACATACCGGACGACGGATGCAATTACAAGCATCGCGAAGATGTCTTAATCGAGGTTTCGATGCCATGGTTTGTATTGGAAAACTCCTTACGTTTTGAAGGCTGTTGCGAGTTGTGATGGATGTATCGTGAAGTTGAAATTATTCCTTGGTCCGAGCGTCTCCTCCAGTTCCCCCAAAAATCTTCCCCAACTTCAGCTATCACTGGGAATAGAGTGTACTCCGGTTACTTTCCTTCTCTATTCCTTTCTTTTGAAACAAGCGGGTTTCCTTATCTGTTACGGCATTATGTCGATTGCCAGTAGCGCCCAATGCCTTCGTTGTATTGGCCGTACTTCGCTTTCTTCATCACGTAGTTCCACATGGAGGGCTTTCTCTAAAGCATCACGACAGGAGGCGTCCCTTAACACAACATCCTCTTCTAGCCCTCCAATCGAGCCTACACTTACACGACAAACTTCCACGCCTGTTACATCGACTCCTCTCCAGACCGACCCCTCCGAGTCCACCCGGAGACAAGCTGTTCGAAAAGAACTGAAGGATCCCATACCTTTCGAACAATTACCGTACGAGTGCTTCCAAGAGGCGCGTAAGATATTGCAAGCAGATCGGGAAGAGAAACTCGGGCAAATTGAAATTCAGCGTGGTCGAATTGCGCGCCTTGTTGAGCAGGATGCCTCTGTTAGCGGAGGGAACGTCGCGAAACGGAAACGGTTGGAAAGCATGCGCCAACGCCTCGAAGAGTTGAAGATACTGGCCGATATCAATGATCCCCTGGTCAAGAAGCGTTTTGAGGATGGTTTAGGTGAGTAGAACTCAGGTTTCAAAGAGAGATCCTAGCGTTGCTGACATGATTCACTTGGAAAAGGTGACATGGACAAGCCGATATACCGACATCTGGCCTACAAGAAATGGATAGCATATAAGCGCAAGGTTGCTATGCAACGCATCACGCAGATGAGCGTCATCCCCGACGTCCTACCTTCCATTGAACCCATCCTAGATGTAGACATGAACTTCGACCGTGTACGAGTTCAACCAGGAAACTTCATCATGTCGACCACCAGCGAACGAACACCCACTTTCAATGTACAGAGTTTCGCTGCGGGAGAGCGGTTATATACCGTTGCAGTCATCGATCCCGACATACCCAACATCGACACGGACAACTTCGATCACAAATGTCTTTTCCTTGCGACAAACGTACCGATTTCACCAACGTCTCCGAAGGTCGACGTCGCAAGCCTCCCCGACGCCTCCGTCGCGCATAGCTGGCTACCGCCTGTGGCGCAGATGGGCGCCCCCTACCATCGCATATCAGCCTTCATCCTTCGCCAACCCCACGGAACCACCATCGACGTGGAGGCTCTCAAGGGTCAATATCCTCGGGATAATCTCTGGCTGAGAGATATGGTGAAAAAGCATAGTTTGCGGCCAATGGGCGTGACTATGTTCCGCAGTATGTGGGATGAGGGGACTGATGGTGTGATGGAGAGAGCCGGAATTGAAGGAGTGGATATGGAATTCCAAAGGCCGCCGCCAGAGAAGTTGCCTTATAAGAAGAAGCCTGGTTGGAAGTTCAGGTGAACGTGCCTTGACATAGTTGCGATTGTGATGCAATGTTCGGATACTGTACCATAGTGTAAGAAAGAACCTGTTACGCAGTCCACGTCCACTTTTCTGCGTTCCTGCACACACCTGGCTATCATGGGACAGCATGGGGGGTTGAGTGTATGACTGCGCCTGAGCTCTGTCCTGATACTGAACAACTTTGCAAGCCTATTTGTTGATTTACCCTTTAAATTCTCTCGCAATCTATTGTATTTTGAGGTGTCTACCTTCCCGATATCGTTTAATACTACGGTACCAAGATCTTGGTATGGTTGGATCTCACACGGATTCGAATAACTATCCGGATAGGAATTCTATATCCGTGAATTTCGCGGATCGGATATTATCCGGATATGGCTGGTGTATCCACGAACTCGATCCGTGCCGAGCTCTAGTTGAGATGCTCGCTTTGGAAGTTGTAATATTGTGTCGACAATGTGTTTTGGCGTTAGTTCTGCTCTACTTTGCAGCGGGCTACTCTCCAGCAGTGGACAGCCTCAAGGCAGGGTGTTGATCGGCAAGCCTTGCGGATGCATTCGCCAGTTGAGGATGAACCTCGTCTGGGTACAGACATGAACTCACTCTTAACTGTTCGCATGCGTACATACTGTACACGATAACATGCGCAACGAGAGCGCAACAATAGCGCAATAGCTGGCAGCAGGAAGACTAATGTCGCTCTCTTTGATACCATGTCAGGCAACAATCAACACATCAGCGGCTTATCTGCAAGCGATCATTCTCAGCTCTTCGCTGGTCAGGCCCACGATGTATATGTTGGCAAAAATGAAGGCGAGTCGTGTTTATCTGGCCATGGTCGCAGAACAACAAGAAGCTAACTGGCAGCCTAGCTCTGAACGTTGTGCTCGACTCGCTGCCTACCGCTGCGGACGCGTCGTTCAACGCATATCAGCGACAACGCGACCGGACCTGCCTTCCCAATACCCGCGTCGAACTCCTCCGAGATATATACAACTGGGCTGATGGACAAGACGGGCCATATATCTTCTGGCTGAATGGTCTAGCTGGTACAGGAAAGTCGACGATTGCGCGCACCGTCGCCCGTCGATACTTCGACCTGAAGCGCCTTGGGGCCAGCTTTTTCTTTTCGCGCGGCGGTGGAGATGTCGGCCATGCAGGCAAGTTCATCACGAGCATTGCGTTACAGCTGGCGAGCAGCATTCCTTCTCTCGGTCAACTTATATGCGAAGCTCTCACGAAGCGCCGCGATATTGCAAGCCAGTCTCTTCGCGACCAGTGGCAGCAACTCATCGTAAGCCCGCTGTCGAAGTTGGACGAGAGCAGTAGTCTATCCTCGTATGTTCTTGTCGTCGATGCTCTGGATGAGTGTGACAATGACTACGATATTCGGACCATTATGGACCTTTTGACTGAAGCCCGATCGTCAACGTCAGTTCGATTGCGAGTTTTCCTGACGAGCCGACCGGAGGTTCCGATGCGATATGGAATTCACCAGATACCGGAAGATGAACACGAGGATTTAATGCTTCACAACATATCATCCTCTATTGTAGATTACGACGTCTCTATTTTCTTCGAGCACAATTTCAAGCTCATTCGGCAGGAACAATCTCTGGACGTAGGCTGGCCGGGCGAAGATGTTATCCGATGCTTGATTCAGATTGTAGGTGGATTATTTATTTGGGCCGCAACTGCTTGTCACTACATTCAAGAAGGCCTATTCGCGGACGAAAGAGTACAGACTCTGCTGGAAAGCAGCACGTCTACCACTACCCCCGAAGAGCATCTCAATGAGCTCTATACTACCGTCCTGAAGGAATCCATTCGGCCGGGATACTCAGTGAAAGAAAAGGAAGTTTTGTGTGGCATATTACGACATATTCTAGGAAGCATAGTGGTTCTCTTCTCCCCGCTCTCAGCAAATTCCCTTCAGACGCTGCTCGGTGTCACAAAGCAAAAGATTGATCAGGTGCTAAGGGATCTTCATGCTATTCTGGACATTCCGAAAGTGGATGTCCACCCGATCCATCTGCATCACCCTTCGTTTCGTGACTTTCTCCTCAACAACAAAAGATGCGAAGATCCGATTTTCTGGGTGGACGAGAAGCAGGCACATCAAGTTTTGGCTGACAGATGTATACAGCTCATGTCGACATCACTCAAACAAGACATTTGTGGGGTGGATGCTCCGGGCATGCTTGTAGCCAATATCGAGAGAACTCGGCTTAAGCAGAGCCTTCTTCCCGAAGCCCAATACGCTTGTCGATACTGGATCGATCATATTCGGAGGAGTGGCATCCAGCTCCGCGATAACGGTCAAGTACATCTTTTCTTACAGGAGCATCTTCTTCATTGGCTCGAGGCTCTTGGGTGGATGGGAAAGGTGTCGGAAGGTATTCATGCTCTCGCGGCTTTAGAATCATTGGTTTCTGTGAGTATACCACTCTAGCAAAAGTTCTCGCTAACAGCTCGGCTAGTCTAATGGTTGCCCAGATCTTTGGAGCTTTATCCACGACGCGAAGCGCTTCGTCCTCTATAGTCGGCGTGCTATAGAGCAGGCTCCACTCCAGACGTACTGCAGTGCTCTCGCATTTGCACCGATAAGGAGCATAATAAGAAAACAATTTGCGAGTTGTACATCTAGATGGATACGAAGGTTGCCAAAGGCCGAGGAGAAATGGAATACATTGCTACAGTTGCTCGAGGGCCATTCGGGCGGGGTCACCGCTGTGGCCTTCTCGCCGGACGGTAAGACGCTGGCGTCGGCTTCGGACGACCGCACGGTCAGGCTATGGGACGCTTGGTCGGGCGCCGCACTACAGGTGCTCAAGGGCCATTCGCGACCGGTCACCGCCGTGGCCTTCTCGCCGGGCGGTAAGACGCTGGCGTCGGCTTCGTGGGACGGCACAGTCAGGCTGTGGGACGCCGGGTTGGGCACCGCATTGCAGACGCTCAGGGGCGATTCGCTTTGGGTCCGTGCCGTAGCCTTCTCGCCGGACGGCAAGACGCTGGCGTCGGCTTCGGACGAGGTCAAGCTGTGGGACGCCGGGTCGGGCGCCGCCCTACAGACGCTCAAGGTCCATTCGCGCTGGGTCCGCGCCGTGGCCTTCTCGCCGGACTGTAAGACGCTGGCGTCGGCTTCGGGGAACCGCACGGTCAAGCTCTGGGACGCCGGGTCGGGCGCCGCCCTGCTAACGCTTAAGGGCCATTCGCGTTCGGTCCGCGCCGTGGCCTTCTCGCCGGACGGCAAGACGCTGGCGTCAGCTTCGGGAGACCGTACGGTCAAGCTGTGGGACGCCGGGTCGGGCGCCGCCCTACTGACGCTTAAGGGCCATTCGCACTGGGTCCGTACCGTGGCATTCTCGCCGGACGGTAAGACGCTGGCGTCGGCTTCGGACGACCGTACGGTTAGGCTATGGGACGCTTGGTCGGGCGCTGCACTGCAGACGCTTAAGAGTTATTCGCATTTGGTTAGCGCCGTAGCCTTCTCGCCGGACGGCAAGACGCTGGCGTCGGCTTCAGGGGACCGTACGGTCGGGCTATGGGACACCGGGCCGGGCGCCACGCTACAGACACTTAAGGGCTATTCGAGTTCGGTCCGCGCCGTGGCCTTCTCGCCGGACGGTATGACGCTGGCGTCGGCTTCGGGCGACGGCACGGTCAAGCTATGTGACGCTGAGTCGGGTACCACGCTGAAGACGCTCAAGGGCCATTCGCGTTCGGTCGTCGCCGTGGCCTTCTCGCCGGACGGCAAGACACTAGCGTCGGCTTCAGGGGACCGTACGGTCAAGCTGTGGGGTGCCGGGTCGGGTGCCGCCCTGCAGACGCTCAAGGGCCATTCGCGTTCGGTCAGCGCCGTGGCCTTCTCGCCGGACGGCAAGACGCTGGCGTCGGCTTCGTGGGACCGCACGGTCAGGCTATGGGACGCCGGGTCGGGCGCCGCATTGCAGACTCTTAAGGGCCATTCGCGTTCGGTCCGTGCCGTAGCCTTCTCGCCGGACGGTAAGACGCTAACGTCGGCTTCGTGGGACCGCGCGGTCAAGCTGTGGGACGCCGGGTCGGGCGTCGCGTTACAGACGCTTAAGGGCTATTCGCGTTTGGTCAGCGCCGTGGCCTTCTCGCCGGACGGCAAGACGCTAGCGTCGGCTTCGGACGACCGTACTGTTAGGCTGTGGGACGCCGGGTCGGGCGCCGCGCTACATACGCTCGAGGGCCATTCGGGCGGGGTCGATGCCGTTGCCTTCTCGCTGGACGGTAAGACGCTGGCGTCGGCTTCGGGCGACCGCACGGTTAAGCTATGGGACGCCGGGTCGGGCGCCGCACTGCAGACGCTCGAGGCCCATTCGGGCGGGGTCGCCGCTGTGGCCTTCTCGCCGGACGGTAAGACGCTGGCGTCGGCTTCGTGGGACCGCACGGTCAGGCTATGGGACGCCGAGTCGGGCGCCGCGCTCAAGGGCCATTCGCGTTCGGTCAGGGCCGTGGCCTTCTCGCCGGACGGCAAGACACTAGCGTCGGCTTCAGAGGACCGTACGGTCAAGCTGTGGGATACCGGGTCGGGCGCCGCGCTGCAGACGCTTAAGGGCCATTTAGACTGGGTCCACGCCGTGGCCTTCTCGCCGAACGATAAGACGCTGGCGTCGGCATCCGGGGACGGCACGGTTAAGCTATGGGGCGTCGGGTCGGGCGCCGCACTACAGACACTCGACGGCCATTCGCGTTCGGTCAACGCTGTGGCCTTCTCGCCGGACGGTAAGATGCTGGTGTCGGCTTCAGAGGACCATACGGTCAAGCTGTGGGATGCCGGGTCGGGGGCCGCGTTGCAGACACTTAAGGGCTATTCGAGTTCGGTCCGCGCCGTGGCCTTCTCGCCGGACGGTATGACGCTGGCGTCGGCTTCGGGCGACGGCACGGTCAAGCTATGTGACGCTGGGTCGGGTACCACGCTGCAGACGCTCAAGGGCCATTCGCGTTGGGTCAGCGCCGTGGCCTTCTCGCCGGACAATAAGACGCTGGTGTCGGCTTCGGGGGACGGCACGGTCAGGCTGTGGGACGCCGGGTCGGGCGCCGCGCTGCAGACGCTCGAGGTTGGCGCCGTCGTTAATACTCTGGCTGTCTCTAATGATGGTTCCTTTCTCCAGACTGACCGGGGATCCGTACCAATTCCACCTTTCTCTTTGCCTTCAGATGCTAGAGCTATAGCTAGTTCACAGCTCCCGCCTTCCATTTTTGTCGATGACCAATGGGTAAGTCGCGGTACCGAGCGGGTCCTTCGGCTCCCCCCGAAGCATCGGCCAAGCCATATTGCTGTTCATAGGGACACTGTTGCCTTCGGGTTCCAATCTGGAAGAGTTGCGATGATGAAATTTGCTTTGTGATATGCTCTGAAGCTTTTCTTCAATCTCCTTCACGCCCACCTCTTTTGCAAATGCTGTCTTTTCATACCGCGTGGAGAGCTCAGGTGGCGAGAACAATATTTAAATTAGGAACATAAAGGCTTTGAAATCAAATTGTGCCTTAAGGCGATAGCAACTCATGTTAGCAAAGCTGTCAGGACACACGAGGGGTGGAACTAGGAAAGTAGCACACGAGTAGCATGCGAGTAGCTGGAGGGTATATTGTCCTTCAGACTTAGACTGATCCTTGGGGAATTAGGAATAGTGGGGAGCGGTGAGTGCTATCCGTCGGACGATTCGAGGCTGCAATGGCCGGAAGAGGAAAGCCGGCCATTCTGGCGGTCGACCTACCATCGCAACATTTACCTTTCGAATCCTCAGAGTTCCATTTCCTCGCATCTGCCTCCGTTTGGTCAACCCTTGCCATCATCAATGAAAATATTATGTAGCTGAGGGTCGCCATGAGAAAGACCAGCTTTGGACAACTCATTGTAAGCATCCTTAATTGCATCCAGAGCTAGAGCTCGTTCTGCAGGGGAGAGCTCGTTTAGTGTTTTGCCCCTTGCTTTTGACATAACGATGCAAAGCAGATTGTGGAGGGGATCGAGCCATGGTAGCAGATACAGTAACAGAGACAGGTGAAGACAAATGAGATGGAGTGGCGGAAGATACAGGAGCAGGTGTAGGGATCGCCATAGATACAGGAATTGATACGGTAACTGAGGTGTGTGCTTGTCGTAGGACATCAGCAAGTGTTTGAACCGGGGGTTGAGGAGGAGGCTGGAATTGAGGGATAGAAGGCGGTACACACCGTTCAAAAGCTGATAGATCTCGACGAGTTAATGCCTCGTTCCTCCTCGATGCACCTCTTGTTTAAGTACGAAGCGGCTCTAGGATATACTAATATGGCCTGGGAGATAGGCGTATTGACCGTCCTTGCACATGTTAATAGCGCCAATGATGTCGTAAAGGTGATCCAGTCGTAACGTCGATCTAGATTTCATTACATATCGCAGTGTATGACATTATAGAAGACCGTTCATCTTCTCAAAGAGGCCAGAATAAGGATACCCGCTACGAAGTTGACTCTGCTCCTTCTGGCGTAGCGGATCCTGTTGTCTAATTACAGCATTCAATTACCGGTGGCGAGAGGACATTATGAATGCCGGGAGGTAGGAATGGCATTGACTCCAATCCGTGCTCGAATTTAACGCCGTGTTTAGAAGAAGCAATCTGCCTCCTGTACTTGTTATATTGGTTTGATCTGTGAGAGAAGGAATAGATTAAAACGTTGAAGTTGTCCGAAGAAGATGATATAGGAAACTGGGCTAGGCCCAGTTGAGCGATTAATTTCCATCATTATTAGCGCGGGAGGATAATCTCACGCCGCAGTCATCGATATGGTTCCGTACACGTGACTGAGAATGTAGGAAGAATGCAAAACCAGATACGATCTCTCCCTTTCATTTGTCTCGTTCCCCACATGGGCCTCGCTGAGAGGCCTGACGGGCGTATGAATCTCTCTCTCTCTTCATTTGTCTCGTCTGTAAGTCACCAGGCAAGTTTCAGAACAGCGTCAACATGTCTGTACCATTACCTGAATAGAGACCTCGTTAAGGCGATTCCATCAATATCCTGCCCATGCACACTTCGCTTGAGGACGCATTGTTTTGGACTTTGAACGTCTCCCTGTTGATCACGCCGTTCGGTCTCCCAAATCCTGCCCGCTCGCCCCCAAAAGGATTGAAAAATCCCAGGACATTAATAGACGACGGGTACCAGCGTATCCAACAGTCTTCAAACTTGGACCAAACGCACCCGGATGCTATTCGGCTGCTTGCAGAACCCATTACGAAGGCTCTCCGCTTTGCGAGACTAGCAATCACCAGAATACGATGTTACACAACGGTGCCATCCAGTCTTGTGGGTTCAGGCGAGCAGTCTCTCCGCTCAGTCCAGTGTCTTCTGCCAGCGATGAGGCAGAACCGCAGAATGTGGTTCATCCTATATTGTCAATGCAGAATCGACTGGCGAGGTGAGCCCCAAGATGATGTCCGGACCTCGAACGGGCCAACGAAGCGGCGAAGCATTCCATCAAAGGAGATTGCGGTAATGTACCACCATGGTGGTAAGACGGACAGTCCTCGGCTTGGTAATTATCCTTGCTGGCTGCCCTCCTTCTCAATAGGATCATGGCGGTGCTATGTTGTGCTATGCGATGTAGTAACCCGCGATATTTGATGCCGCTTAATTTTAGGTTAGTTCAAAGGCATTTCTCTTTTTTTTTCTATGCACAAAGATTCTTTTTCTGTGGTCGGGTTTGAGCCAGCCTGCAGGGCTTGGTCACTCCAAAGATTCCATTGCATGATTAAAAAGATCAAACGTCTCAGAACCAGGGTTTCAGAATTCAGATTTGTTATTTGAGCACAGAGCATCTCATTTTCGTCTGAAGAGCACGTCTTGCGAAAGGTGGTATTCGATATTGTTCTATCCTTGTCAAATCTCAGCATATGAATGGTGATTTGAGAACCTGGTTTTCTAAGTCTCAGTTCCGAAGTACCTCAACAGCTTGCCTATATGCTGTACTACATTATTGCTTCTGCAGCTAGCGATTGGAGTGCATATCCTAGGCGCCACTCGCTCCTTCGACAGGCCTGTCTAGTTTTGATGACTTCACATGGATTCGAACATCATCACTTCGTCTAGACATACGACATCGTTTAATGGGGTCCAACAAATTCCTTTGCACTGGATTCGCTACGGTAGCGCTGGAGCAAATGTTGACAGACGGTCACTCAAGATGTGCTCGAGCCACCGCCCGAGATGAGTTTTATTCACAACTGCTACCGTTTCCAGGATCCTCGCTGCAATGGCCTGTAGTGTATGCTCTGTGTGTCGTTCATATGGACCGGAATTCCAATTATTGAAGTGCAGATGGTACGAGTCCCCAGCATTATCTTTTTTACAGCCTTGTCATCGATCCCATGTTCAAGTCAAGTGAACCGCTATTGGTTGACGTTTCATCTCAAGTTCTTCCTCGAGCACGGGCTGCCTCCTCAATGCGCTGCCTGGTGAACGAGGAACGGGCAGTTAGCTTGACCATTCTTGTTGACAGTTGATTGCGTCTTTAAAAGAGTCTCTGCATCATTATGGTGCTTGTCGCCCGGTTACACAGATACCACCCTTTATAAAGGTAAATGTGCTCGTGCTGAGATATAGACCAATCGTGCCAGACTCCCGGACGAAGGTCCTATAAACGAGCTGTTTGATATTCATGGCCAGGCTTCTTCCTCGTCCTTGAAGTCAGACCCCGCCTCATCTGTTCTTTTTCTATTGATGTTTGGCGTTTCTTCGAGACATAGGAGGTCTCTAGCATGTCCGAAGCAGTCGTTTATATCAATCATTCGCTGTCCATTTCTTGTTTATTGTCGATATTTGAGCCAGTGGAGGTAACGAGAGTTCTCACATAAATCAAGTCTGGATACTCGCCGATCATACCCGTCTCAGGTCGATTTACACCAGCATCCTACTACGAACTATCGAACGAACATTGGAGAAAAAGGTGGACACTTCACATTGAACGAGCGCCTTTTCGTATCCGAGTCTGAGACGTGTGCCATTCACCATTCGGTGAAGAAGCGCTCCAGCTTCACTTCGCCGCTTCAATGTCTATCCCAAACATGGACCCGCCGATGGCGGGAATTCACATTGAAAGAAATGGCTCCCGCACATCACTCACCCCACCTTCATCACTACAACACCCATATTTGAAAACCCAACAACCAACTTCGACCTCAGTTTCAGACCTGGGTGGCTTCGCCGAAAAATATCGATACGAATTGGACCGCGCGTTCAGTTTAGAATCCTCACCGCAGCCAACCCTCCGGAACGGATCTAAATCCACCATCACTGCCCCAGTGAAAAATCATCGGAAGGGTCGCTTTATGTCGAAGCTACCGTCTCTTCAAATCAAGATACAGAATGAGTCCACGAGATTACATATTATATTCCTCGCCCTTTCCCTAGCCCTCTTCCTCGCTGCGCTCGACACAGTCCTCATCACGACAGCACTGCCGACCATTTCTCGAGAGTTCCAGGTCCCCGATGCTGGCTTTGCCTGGGTGGGAAGTGTTTACCTCCTCGCCAATGCTGCAACCGTGCCGTTTTGGGGTAAGGTGAGTGACATATTCGGTCGCAAGCCGATTCTTCTCGTCGCGAACGCTGTTTTCCTGCTGGGAAGTATTATCAGTGGCGCCAGCAACGGGATCGGTATGCTTATAGCCGGGAGGGCCATACAAGGCATGGGTGGCGGTGGCGTGGTAGTACTGGTAAATGTGTGTGTGAGCGATCTCTGGAGCGTACGGTAAGTTCCCTGCGTACTTCACAGGCGTGCCCCTAATGAACGGCGTTGCTCATTTCGCACATGTCACCATTCTAACATTTGGGATTAGGGATCGCGGACTATACCTGGGAATTGTCGGCGCGATTTGGGCGGTAGCCTCCGCTCTCGGGCCTGTTTTTGGGGGGATCTTTGCAGAACGTGTCAACTGGCGTTGGTGTTTCTGGATCAACTGTAAGTATTTCCCAAGACTGGAGTTGAAACATAAACCTGATTTATATGGCTAGTGCCTATCGATGGAGTTGCAATCATTTTGCTTCTGCTTTTCCTTGATGTTCATAACCCTCACACGCCGCTCATTCAGGGCCTCCTGTCAATCGACTATGCGGGCACCTTTACTGTTGCGACAGCCACGGTTTGCGTCATGCTGGGCCTACAATTCGGCGGTGTGACTTACCCGTGGTCATCTGTCCCGGTCATACTTCTTCTTGTCTTTGGGATTCTCACATTCGGATTGTTTATCTTCACCCAGTGGAAAATCTCCCCTTCTCCCACTATCCCATTACGGATATTCTCCAACCGCTCGAACTTCTCCGCCCTTGGCGTTTGCTTTTTCGATGCCATCGTCTTTAACTCGGTGGCGTACTTCCTCCCCTTATACTTCCAACTCGTTCTCCGCCAAGGTCCTCTTGCGTCTGGGCTCCTCATGCTTTCTCTTGCGATCCCGCTATCAGTCATATCCGCCGCATCTGGCTTCCTAATGCAGCGTACTGGTCGATACCTAGAACTTCTCCGTTCTGGAATGGCGCTGATGACTTTGGGCGTTGGACTATTCATATCCTTCCCTGGACACTTCGATTGGGCGAAAGTGATCGTCTTCCTGATTGTTGTTGGCATTGGGTTCGGTCCTAACTTTCACGCGCCATTGATTGCCTTGCATTCAAGATTGGAGGAGAGAGATATTGCGGCAGGGACAAGCACATTTGGGTTTGTCCGCATGTTAGCGGGAGCGATGGGCATCGTCCTCGGTCAAGTGCTCTTCGCTGGCCAAATGGGTAGACGGGCAATAACGCTGCTGATGTCTGAGGTGGGATTGAATCCCCTCGTTGTTAGCGATTTAACAAAAGGCTCTGCTATCACCCAGATCGAGGCAATCAAGAAGCTCGAGAGGCCTCAGCAAGACTTCGTGGCGAAACAGCTTGCTGGAAGCATGAGCATGATGTGGGTTCTTTACTGCGTTTTCAGTGCGGTCGGCTTGATCATTAGCTTCGGTATTGGTAAATACACGATGCAGAAAGAAAAGGACACGATCAGGTTGGGCGAGGGATCCAGTGCTGAAACAGTTGGCAAGACTGAGGGCAATGATGAAGAGAGTCGGTAAAAAAGTGGACGTGCCCTAGGCTCAGAGGCATGGTTTTGTTGCTGTTCGGTTCTGGAAGGCATTTCCCCTGATGTATAAAATTATGGCTGATGAACTTGGAATGAGGAACCTCTGGACTTGGGACGGACAGAAACTAAGGGAACAGGTTGGAGTTGGAAGAATCACAAAACGGGGGCCTTGTTTCTTTGGTATGGGAAGCAAACACAAGGGCTGCAACCGTGCAATGTATATCGTAGTATACATATCCTACCTGTATTTATGATAAGAGTGTCGTCTTTAGATGAAGCAAACCACAATTAACTTCGAAGAGCGATGGATATCTTACAACTCTCCCTTCCCTTGAATGCGCCTCGTTGATTGGCCACGTCCGAGTCTGGGGTACCAAGTATTAATAGGGTTCTGAGCTTGGAGCTGCATCACCAACGTCATCGTCCAACAACAAGAACCTGAAAAACATAGCGATCACTGGAATGCGACACACCCATCATGGTGCTCTGCTGTAGCAACAATCTCATTATTACGTAGCGTCCAACTCCCAGCCAGGAGCAAAGGATATTAACAAGGACCTCCCGTGAAAGTTCACACATTACTCGTAGCTCGAACCACACCTTCTACTCTTACACCAATACTCTATTGAGGAAAACAGCACTCATATTCGACCACTAACTCTCAAGCACCATGGCATCCATTCTCACGTCCATCAGTGACCTCATTGCTTCCATCTTTAAGGTTGTTGGCTCGATCTTCAGCCAGGCACTCCACGCCGTCGAAGGCGTCTCCAGCATGGTGGTGCACTTCTTCACCGGGCTCCTTTCCATGGTCCAAGACGTGTTCGTCGGCTTGGCCAAAGCCGTGGGGGGCGTTGGAAACTTCGTCATTGGTATGACCCCTCTAGAACTCTTGTGTCGGAAACTGACAAGGATCGAACCAGGAAATGTCGTCGTTCTTAGTATCATCGCGGCAGGTGGATATCTGTTTTTGCAGTATCAGCAAGGGCAAGGGCAAGGCAGGGAGCCTATTGCGGCAAAGAAGAGACAGTGAGCGATGGACAGTCAGCTAGTTGTTTACCAGTCAGTTGCAGCGTGGTAGTTGGCACACGGATATCGGATATCGGATGAGAAGGAAAGGCGTAATCACTTCGGACTGGAGATTCAATCTCGATACCCGGTTTTCTCGGACGTAATGAAATGAATGATACCTTGTTGGAGCCATGCTGGTGCAGAACGATATACTTTCAATAAATATTCAGCCACTACCGCTTGCAAAGTCGCCAGGGAGTGACCGCAGCCGGAGGTGAATTCGCGGCTCTCTACAGTTTGACGTAGAAACGGTTCTGTTCAAAAGAGAATCAAATAGTATATACCCACACGAGGCTCGGATGTTCGACCTGATGGTTATGGTAAGGATAATTGTATCGCATGTTCGCCAAGGCTCCGCGTCTGTTCCCTTGAAGATGAGTTGCATTGAATCAGTAGAGGCCATACTGGGTTGGAAGAGTTTCCAGAACGCAAGTCACCATCTCCTGTCGCCCGGCCCCCTGCTCCGTCAGATGCGACATCTTCTCAATGATGAAAGGTGCCTGTATTGACTACATACAATTTTATAACTTGAAATGCCTTCCGTTGCTGAGCCTGGCACCTCCGTCCAAGGCAATGTCCTCGCCATTGATGTACGAGCCCGCCGGCGAGCACAAGAACACCGCCAAACCCGCAACGTCCTCCGGAACGCCCAATCGTCCGCGGGGGTTCTGTCGGTCCAACTCCTCCTGGCCGCCCAAAATATCAATCAGTCCGTTCGCAAGTTTGGACGGGAAGAATCCCGGCGCGATGGTGTTAGTCGTCACATGTCGGCGGCCCAACTCCATGGCCAGATTTCTCGCCAGATGATGCGCGGCGGCCTTGGAGGCGCTGTACATGATCGTTCCGTTGTCGCCAACGTGCGGGACGTTGGACCCTGCCACGCTTGACATGACAATGATCCGGCTCGGGTCTTCCTGCGTCGCGTACTTGGTCAGGAGCGGCGTGTACAACCGCGCCAAGTTGAAAACGCCCCGCACATTCAGATCCAGCACTTTCTTGCTGCTCCAGTCCGGAGTAGGCTCGAAGGGACCACCCCATGTCGCGCCGGCGTTGGCGACAAGGATGTCGAGTCCTTTATTCGGTCCGCAAACTTTCGCGATGATATCCTGGGTCGACTGGACAAGACGTTCGATGTCTTCCGTTTCGGCTACGTTGGCGGGGATACCCACGGCTTTTCCGACAATGTTCGGAAGGGCATTGAGCTTCTCGACGGCCTGATCGATGCCTTGTGGGCCGCCGGCCTTGCGGGCGGTGACGATGACAAGTTTCGCGCCGGCGAGGAGGAAGCCGGTTGCGCAGTGCAAGCCTAGGCCGCGGGAGCCTGTCATACCTTGGTCAGCTTCTGTCGGTCTTCAATTGTGTGCAGTAGATCCACATACCTCCAGTGACGATGGCGACCTTTCCATCGAGTCTGAAGAACTGGTTGAAACCCTTGAGTTCCGACATGGTGGTATGTGTCTGGTAGTTAAATGGGTTGTTTGTATCTACAACAACCAATGACGGGGCTCGTAGTCTGAAAAGCGTATGTTCTGCGAATGGGCTAAGGGGGGTGAAAGAAATACACCCCTCGATCCTCTATATACTAAGGATAATGTTGGACTGGAGACCAGACCAAGCATCCTACCGGAGTTCATGTTTGGAGTTATTGAGCCTCTCCCTCGGAAGTCGGATGTTGAAAGCCAAAGCGGGGAGAAGTGGTTGTTGGGCGGAGGAGAAGTCTATCCAATGCTAGCTCGGCGGTTTTACCTAACAAACCCCGCCTCCTCAACCTCCAACCCAGATATTCTGAATCAGCCGGCGGAGCGGAGCGGAAAGTTGGGGTAGTTTTGACTTTTGAGGAGTATGGAGTCTTGGCAGAAAAGTTCTCGATGCCGATTGGTTGTTACGAGAATCCACCGAAACCCAAAATGGGTTTCTTGTACGTAAATTCTGGAGCGGGCGGACCAAACATTGGACCAGCATCACCACTTCACCAGAAATCTTGAATTGACGACATTCATTCCAATTGTTCTTTTTGTTTTCTTCCTATCTGCGCCGTTTGTCAATCGAATCTTGTGGTTCGGCGTCAAGAGCCGTCTGCTTCGTGCTCAACCTGAACGAAACCCATTTTGGGCCTCAGCTGCATCCCCGGCCAGGTTGTGGCTGGTCCCAAAGCCCAGCTCCTTAGCTTCATCAGGAGACACAGCTGAATGCCTTCAATGCTATATTGCTATACCTACGGAGGTCCATTTCCAAAGTTATTGCTCGCCAAGAAAGGGGCTTGATTATATAAGCCGTTCGAAAGCCGATAGCACGGGCAGTAGGGTGCCTAGCCAACGGGCGGGTACTACGCGCGGTAAATCGAATGCCCGGCGCCCTTGCCTCGAATTAGGCTCTATAAGACCTGAATTAAATGCCCAGTTGATAGGCAGTCCAGTGCCCGTGGCATAGGCTCTCGAAACTGCTTATATAATCACGCCACTTCCTTGGCGAGCAATAACTTTGGAAATGGACCTCCGTATACCTTCAGGAATATTCCTCATGGTTTCTAGATATCCTAACTCCTGGAGAGGATGACTCAAGGCCCGTCGATGGAGTTGGTTTATCATCCTTCCATATGAGATGTCGAGAAATGCTCCCCTGAGTTCGGTCACCCATTTCTGGGTCCTCCCTCTTAGTGAAGTATTCTGTACTATTACATGTTTGTATCCTATACGTTATCGATTTCATTTCATTTTTAAACCAGTCTGGGTTCTCTCTCTGTCACTGTCATACATCTTTTTGGAGCACCAGCGTGGACAATGCGTGCGGTCTATGGAAACGAAACGCATATGCGACATGAGATTTGGACATGTTTATTCCTGTCAATGATTTGTGGGACACATTTAATCGAGTTCTCCGAAGGTCTGGCAGGTATTTCCAATTAAATATTGCCAAGTCAACCATGGGTGCTCAGAGAACAGGCGCAGCACTACTCCAAGGGCCAAGCCGAACTCGGAGAGCCCTGGTGCTTCCTGGTGCTTCAGCAGAGGCCAATCCTAAGGCGTCACCCTCTGCTCCAGCAGACCAGCACCTTTGCATGAGAAATTCTCTGTTTCAAGGTTTCCGCGGCCGTTGGTTTGATCTTCGCGAACCAATCATCAAGCGAACGGTTTGTGCGGATGAAATTTTGCAGCTGATTGAACTCAGGGGGGTTGGAATGGCTCCTACCTTCCATGGACCTAGCGTACAAGTCCGCATATCCTATTCTCCGCTGTCGAATCTAGATCCTCGGTGGGCATTGTTGCAGGAGCGCCGTTGATCGAGGAAGCAGGCAGGCCGAGCCCGTGGTGGACTGCAATCGATCCATGAAGGTTGGAGATGCGGTCATGCCTAGTTTGAACACCAAAAGAGCTGCCGGAGAAACTCTCCGCGACTTCATACCCACCACGCCGATCTTCAACTTTCTCCAAAGTACTGGGTCGATGATGGTCATGATCAATGCAGACATATATCTTCGGCCAGGGATACACGAAAGAGAGGGCACCGCGAGCCTGACGCAATCCCTCTACTTTCATAGAGGTGGATTATACACTAACCCACTAGGCGAGAAGGAGCACACTGGTTACAGAGGCTCATATCCCGAAGGGGTTCAGGGTAGGTCATGTCGGGAACAGTTGGGGGATTTGAGTTCTGGAGAATTGCTTCAGGACTGTCAATTAAGTTCACTCTAGAATCTGGATGATCTAGCTGGCAACCCGGTGTTTACCGTTCAGCCAGGAGCCGGTTCATTCTCGTATTGTTGAATCATGAATGGCATCGGATTTCCTTAGTGTGGTCACAAGTTGGAGATCAATATCCTGCGAATCCCATCACTTATCAACCCTTACGCAGGCCAATCAGATACCAACCGCGGAAACGTCGATCTAGAGGTGGATACGTGGGCGTGGTCGTCGGCTTGCTCATCGCCTGCAAGATAAGGAATGCTTGGCAAATCTCATATCAACGTCGCCCGTTTAGGCTTAGCGTCGATCTCACTACTATCAGTCCAACCTTAACACCCAACGAGAAATCGGGAATCAATGGTCTCCGCGGTTCTAACGATTGCATCCCTCCGACCCGCGATAATCTCACTCCCATGCAGATCATCTTCAACCCCACGACTCTTTCCGGACCCGTTGGGCATTTTGGCAAGGCTCAAGTATGGCTAACGCACGGGTGATTGGTCGAGCAGATCGCGACCAGGGGACATATCTGATAGGGCGATGCGAGCACCCGCATGGCGTATTTGGACATCTCCTTGGGATTAGACCCATGGATCGGTATATAGCTCCAGAGGTTTTCGTTCAGATGAGCACGATATTCGACACAAGACAATCATCGCAAAGCCAGCCACGTCCTTACCTATTCTTGAGCCCGTCTTTGTAACTATAGGAGAAAGATCCGGTTCATGATGTTCGACATTACCGTCCTGTGGAAGGCCCCCCGGGTCAACCCTTTCAACAAGAAGGCTCGATCAATACCAGTATTGAACCCCCTTAACCAGTATGGCAGAGTGTTCACATTCTCATGGGTCAGTCATTCTACAACGTGCAGCGACGATGATCCTAACAATCCAATAGCTGGGTTTCATGATCGCCTTCTGGTCATGGTACGCCTTCTCGCCGCTTCTGACCAAGACCATCAAGAAGGACCTCAATCTCTCCCAGGCTGAGATTGCCAACTCCAACATCTTGGCGCTCACGGCCACTCTCGTCGTTCGGTTTCTGTCCGGTCCCCTCTGCGACCGTTTCGGACCCCGGAAGGTCTTCGCCGGTCTGCTGCTTACCGGTGCGATTCCTACCGCTTTGGCCGGCACGGTGAAGAACGCCACGGGCCTTACCATCATCCGATTCTTCGTGGGCATTCTCGGCGGGACGTTCGTCCCATGCCAGGTCTGGTCCACTGGCTTCTTTGACAAGAATGTTGTGGGCACCGCTAACGCCCTCATTGGCGGCTGGGGCAATGCTGGTGGTGGCATCACATATTTCGTTATGCCTGCCATCTTCGATAGCCTTGTCGAGCACTTCGACCTAACCCCTCACGTTGCGTGGCGAGTCTCGTTCATCGTCCCTTTTATCCTCATCACCGCTACCGCGCTGGGTATGCTCTTCTTCTGCGACGACTGCCCGACTGGGAAGTGGGAAGAGCGTTTCGAGAAGCTCAGTGAATGTATCTCCGAGTCCCACAATGCTGGCGTGATCGTATACAACGACGGCGGCCATTTGGACAAGGGCCCGGCAACTCGCAGTGACAGCCCCCCGGAGAAAGACGTAAAAGATAAGAATTCGGGCTTCAACTCCGACTCAGAGGCCGAAGCGCAAACTGGCGAAGCCATTGTCGTCGACCAGTATCAACACGAGGCCATCGTCAATCCTTCGCTCAAAGAGTTCGGGCAGGTTCTCATCAGCCCCCAGTCCATTACTCTCATCTGCCTCTACTTCAACTCCTTTGGTGGTGAACTGGCGATCAACGCAATTCTCGGCGCCTACTACCTTCAGAACTTCCCGTCCCTTGGCCAGACGTCCTCCGGTCAGTGGGCCGCCATGTTCGGTTTAGTCAACGTTGTTTTCAGGCCGGCCGGCGGCGTCGTGTCTGATCTCGTCTACAAGTGGACCGACGGTAATCTGTGGGCGAAGAAACTCTGGATCCACTTCGTCTGTATCATGGCCGGTACCTTTTGCCTGATCTTAGGACTTGTGGATCCTCATCATCTTCCAACAATGGTCGGATTGATCGTCGGCCTGGCCTTCTTCATGGATGCTGGGAACGGTGCCAACTTCGGTCTAGTTCCGCATGTCCATCCTCATGCAAACGGTAAGTAAAGCATCGGAAGTAAACTCCCAACCCGAATCCCAAGCTAATCAATACATAGGCATCTTGTCTGGCGCTGTCGGTGCAGCTGGAAACTTGGGCGGCATTGTATTTGCCATCATCTTCCGCTATACCAACATGAATTACCATAAAGGCATCTGGATCATTGGCGTCTTCTATATTTCCATGAGCCTGATGACGATCTGGATCCCTCCGATCCCCAAGGGACAGATCGGCGGTCGCTGACTGTCACGATCTTGTCATATTTTCGGTTCGAATCGGTGTTTGGGGTTTTTGAGAAATAGGTCGCTCTTGGAGAGCTGGTGCTTGGAATGTCAAGTTTCTGAAGGGCTCAGGCTTGAGGGTACATGAATAGATGACGATGGATCTCGTCGGCGTTTTGGAGGTGTTTCATTGCCTGAAAATCGAAACATTTAGGAAAAGTTCTTTCCGTTCACCATCTATAGTCAACTGATAGAGGCCATTGTCCGTAAATGTTAGATGTCAATTGTCTTTCGTCCGCCAAGGTGCAACGTGTTTTGTGATAGACGATAGGAATCGCAATTCACATCGCTTTCAAGTTTCAACCGTCCAGTGTTATCAAAAGTGCCACGCACGTGACCTATATCGGCATCTGACCCGCCGGCAAGTTCGGTATTGGGCGAGTCGCAGCCAGAACTCCAGCTTCGGAAAATCATACGTGGACATTTAACAAGTGGCGACTCCCCACACGTCCACAACTGGCAAATACGAGTTCACCGCTCACATACATCACATTCTAACGATACCGAGACAATAAGCCCCCATCAGCCGCGGCATCCATCATGTCCGACGTCAATATCCCGCAGCTTGTTTTCCTCGCCGTGGTCGGCTTCCTCGTCGTCCGATGGTACCTCAAACCGGGATCTCTCGCCGACCCTTCCAGCTCGTCATCTTCCGGCTCGCGGACAGCCAGCTCACGGACGGGGCTTCGGGGTGAGGTGCCACCGCAGACGATGGTGCGGGTCGAGCGGGTAGCGCAGATGTTCCCGCAGTTGGAGCGGCGGGATATCTTGTGGGATTTGCAACGCCATGGAGGGGATGTGCAGGGGACGATTGAGCGGGTGTTGAGTTTGGGGAGGTTGGGGACGGTAAGTGGTTCAGTCATCTCCTGTTTCAAAAGCATATGTCCGAAGACTTCGAGATCATCCCAGTAGCTTCGTACGCCCTTAGATAGATCTTGAGGTAGCAGTGTTGGGAAGCTGAACTGTATCACTGACAATATGCGTACTATAGCCACCTCAATCATTCCAACCAATCTTCCCTACCCCGGCGAACGCTTCTCCGGCCGCCCGACCGAATGCCTCACAACCTTCAAAATCCGCCCATCCAGACCTCATTACCCGATACAACCTCTCTTCCAAGTTATCCGCATCATCACCTAGCAGTGGCGCAGACTCACCTGCCATTGCGGCTACTAGCGAACGGCCCTTGTCAGAAATACCGACAAGCAGTGCGGCGAAGGAGGGGTGGTCCTCGAATAAGGTAGAGCGGGCACAGCTGTTGCAACGGAGAAGAGAGGAGATGATATTGGCGGCGAGGAGAAAGATGGAAGAGGAGGGGAAAGGGGCTTAAGCAAGTGAGTTCGCGGATTTTCCAATTAGTTCTGGGACGACGCTGGATTCTAATGGTGCCCTCAGAGCATATATGGGATGCCTCTATTGGCGGCGCATTTTGTTTATTCTGGTCATATACCTGCGGATGCATTGGCGTGGCGTTTACGAAGCGTTGGAGCTTCTTGAATGGCGTCATATAAATCAAGACTCGGACTGTTGGCTTAAATCCTTTCGTACTGAGGAATAATATTGATTGGAATGATCCATCTCCAACACTATTTTGGAATCACGTCTCGGTATCTATTCCATTCGTGATTATCCCATTAAGCGGCCACAGGGGCGCTGTTATCCATATCTGTTCATGTCCTTGAACAACGCCTGAAGTGGTATCGATCTGGCCCAATTTCCCAACGCTCGCAAATATAACGTCGAAGACAAAGCAGTTGTTCTTTCCCCCTCATTATCTTCTTCGCTCCGCCAACTGCGCTCTCAACATCTGGTTCTCCTCCTGCAACCCCTTGATCTGACCCTCGACCTCCTGCAGGTAGTCGACCGCCGATGCCAGCACTACCAGCTTGCTGACCTTGGCCGCATCGAACGAAAACCGATCGTTCGACTGCGGGAGGTTGGGAAGCACGCGACGTAACCGCTCCATGCCTTGGTTCAAGCCTTCCCGATACTTGCGCTCCACTTCATTGTGGGGGATGCGTTCGCGGGGGGTGGGTTTGTTCGCCGGCTTGCTGGCGTTGCGAGGGGTTGGGGAGGCGGTTTTTCTTCGCTTCGGCGTTGGCGATTGAACTGGCGGGTACGCCTCGGGCAGCACTGGAGACTCTGCCTTAAGGATTGGACTTTGAAATGGGCTCGCTGTTGATTGTGATAATGGCGGAGAGAGTGGAGAGCCGTATGTGTTTAGGAAAGTGGTGTCGGCAGGTGGGTTGACTGATGCATCCCATGACTGCTTGGATGGCTCGTCTGAGAGGGAGTAGGGATCGAGCCAGGTGTCTATGGGATTGACACTGTCGAAGTTTATGTAATCCCATGAGTCGACGGGGTATTGTTTGGCCATGTCCCACTTCGGGTCATCATATTGTGGGAAGGCATCAAATAACTGGTAGTCCGCCATGAGGGTGGTCGGTTGGTATGATGATTCAAAGCCAAGTATATATCGGACCTCACCAAGCGTAACAGCAATGACTTGACGAGTGTAGACTGTAGAGTATATGGTTGGATAGAGACTTGGAGAGTTAAATAACGTCACCTTTTGCGTTGACTAGGTATGCTTAAGTACAACTATTCACAAGGACACTCGCGCGTATGAAGCAGAGACTACAGAGCTTTCTTCGCCGAGCATGGGCATCTCCGCACCGTCGGTGAACCTTGGCAATATGTGGCCTGGCGGATTTGGATGCCATGTTAAGGATGAGATTCGCACATTCAGACAAAAATTATGGAAAATATGCAGGGTTGGCTGTTCATGGCATGCTAATCCTGAGCAACCGGATTCTCGGACGGATGAAGCGGAACTGTTGAAGCGCAAGAAATGTGTCGCCGTAGCGGTCTGGACCGCCTCGGGGGCTTGCCGAAGGGGACACCCGAATCTAATCCAATTGTCAGACCACGGTCTCCTGCTTGAGGCTGCTTCCATCCTGCTTCCATCCCTGGATTCACCCCCCATTCTAGACCTTAGCTGCGCCATCCACATTCCACGAACGGAGCCACGAGGGTGCAAGGGGTCAACCAGGGGGGTAGAGGCTCCAGGACACGCAAAGCGAAGGAAGAATCAGTCGACGATCCTCCAAAGAGACCAAGTCGCCGAGGAGCATCAGGAGAGTCTAGAACCATCTGTGTACATCTGCGATCGATGCCTCCATGATACACTTACTCCCCGAGTCGCTCGGCGCATACCGGAGTCCGGAGAAAGGCCTTGTCTTCTCCCCGAACGTTTCGTCGCCTCCATCAATCAGCACCCGCGATGGATAGCCGCGATGGATAGCCGATTCGCTTGATGTTCAGGTTCTTGCCTGTCACACGCGAAGAAATGGCCAGTTTTTTTCGAATCTGCCAGGTTCGACTCGCTGATTCAGTATTACAAGCGGACTCACAGTTTCCAATTACTCTATCACAGAGAGCAGACTAGCACCACTCCCGTATCCGCGCCTGTATTCACGTGAAACACATACGCGGAACCACCCGCGGAGGTCGACGTCCGACAACTTCCCTCATTTCCAGCATGAAGAATAAAATTAATCCACTTACTTCTGATGACCTCTGAACGGTGAAGTCGCGCGAATTTTCGCTTCCCCAAGTTCCCTTTCAGTCTGTTCCACGAAAGCTGTGGTGGTGACTGTTGAGTCCGATTCAGATACTTTGGTTCCTTGTTCGTTGTATTCGTGGAGCACAACAATCAAAGCATCCTCGAGGCAATCAATATAAGCATTCCGTCATCAGAGATTGTGTTCCCCAGTTGATCCTCCCTAAATGTGGTAAAGATGGTTCAAGGACATTCGATCGAGTTGCTCAGGTTGCCAACTGATCCTCCGCCGTCACGATTACCATGATGGTGGTGTTTCCCCTCGCTCGCCCTCTAGGTTCGACTATAAGCAACTGTTCGAGGGCCGAGTATAGGTACTGTATTCTACGGTAAGACATCCAAGCAGATCTTCATGGCCTCGAAATCCTATATTCACGGAATGTTCTGTTTTTAAAGTTTGGTTCTCCCATATCAACCCCTTCGCTTGTGTCTTCCAAGTTCCAGGTCAAATCGAAGCGCCCCATCGGCCCAGTCTCCTGCCTTAATATAGCCTTCTCGCGTCTGCAATGGCATCCGATATCACGCTATATACCTACTTCCTATCCTCTTGCAGCAGCGGCGTTCCGGTCCTCGTCTTCTCGTCCGATTCCTCCGCGGGACCGTTCGCAATCGGCCAGTCCGTCGCCACCATGGAATATATAGTGGAAGCCTACTCGTCCATTCCGGCGCCGCTGCCGCCCCGAGGCGTTCTGCGATCTCGCGCTCTTGTCCGCCAGCTCGTTTGCATCGTTGCTAGAGATATGCAGCCAAATCGAATATGAGGGTGCTCCGCCGCGTGGAAGAGTTGCCAGGAGGGTCGGGAGGGTGAGCAGGACAATTCATGGCGATAGGATTAGAGGCTTACGAGGCGGTGATCACAAAGACGGCTGGATTGTATAGCGTAGGCGACGAGGTCACCATGGCGGATGTTCGCCTGGCCATGGCGATGTGGAATGCCGAAATATACCATGTGGATTTGGAGCCAATGCCACGGTGAACAAGGCGTACGAATCTGAGTAAGTTGAACACGGTGACGATGGCATATTAGAAGGTCTAGCCAGATTGTCCGCCCGACCTCAAGGGTCAATGAAGGGAGACTTCGTGGACCGGTTAATTATGTGCTATTAGATACACCCGATAGCACCAGATCCTCGCGCTAAAGTCCATCAACATGGCTGGCTTTGTCCCAGGATATCAAAAAATTAGGGCTGGTACATAGTGCTCAAAAACGGAGGTGCCAGGCCTAAAGGTTCCCTCGCAATTCCTGCTCGCGCTCGATAGCTTCGAACAGGCTCTTGAAGTTCCCCGCCCCAAACCCGTCGAAGTTCCGTCTCTGGATGATCTCAATGAACACGGTGGGCCGATCCATTAGATGTTTTGTGAATAGTTGCAGCAGATATCCTCCCTCGTCGAAGTCGATCAAGATATCCAACTTTTTCAGCTCCTCGAAATCCTCCTGGAGCTCCCAATTTCGACCCGACCCTTTCAACCGTTGCGACATGGCCTCATAATATGTCTTCGGGACCTTGATGAACTCAACTCCACGAGCTTTTAGGTTTGTGATGGCTTCAACAATGTTTTGCGTTCGCAGGGCGATATGCTGCACGCCAACGCCGCCGTAATAATCAACGTACTCCTCGATCTGGGACGTTTTCTTGCCGTGAGCTGGTTCGTTGATGGGCATCTTGACGACATCGTTCGCCGACGACATGACGATGGACTTAAGAGCGGAGAACTCGGTACAGATGTCCTTGTCGTCGACGGACCAGAAGCGATGGAAGCCAAGCACTCGCTCGTAGCTAGAATCTGTGTCAGCAAGATTTGAAGATACAACACGAAGGAAAACATGACGCACTATTCACAGGCGGTCTCCATCCCGTCCCAATCTTGGTTACCGACGCAGTGGTCAATCCCTTCAAGAGTCACCGTGGGAATATATTTTGCGATAGGGTCATCGTGTGTCTCCGATCGATACCCTGGCAGGAATGCTCCTGTGTAATTGCTTCTCTCTATGAGGGTGTGTGTTGTGTCTCCATATGTCCGGATGGTTGCGAGTCGCACGGAGCCGTGTTGATCCTTTATCGTCCTTGGCGGAGAGATGACTTCAGCACCATTCGCAACCGCCTTTTCGAATACCGCTACAACATCGTCGACGTCGAACGCAACGTCTATGTTTGTGTGAGCGGCAAGGTTGTCTATGATACGGGTTCTTGACCTACCCTTGACCCCATCACCATGTTGTTCGTGATGCATCAACATATCCCGGATCTCCTCGGTTTCCTCTTTGGTCATCCCGTACTTGTGTCCCTCTGAGGCCTGTTTCGCTCCACGCAGCGGGCTGCTCAAGACAAAGGTAACGGCGCCATTTTGGAGGACATGGCTGGCGATGCCTCTGTTCCCCGTCTCCAGGCCGCGATAGGCAATCCGCCTGAATCCGAAGCGGGTAATGTAGTATGAGGCGGCTTGCTTGGCGTTTCCGACGTACCAATGTACGAAAGCGTATCCACGATAGGAGAGGGGGTCCGAAGTTATTGTTTCGTCGGTCTTGGATGGAGTGGATGGTGGACTGATGGCGATGGGTGCCATGATATTAGGAATAATAGGAATGTGTAGGATCAATAGGTTAAGAGGTATTCAAGGGAGAAGACCCGGTCGGACAAGGAAAGCAAGAAACGCTAATATAGGACAGATGCGAACAATCTGATTATTGAGAGACTCGAGAAGTCGTGAGGGGAAGAGAGTTTATATCAAGGAGATAAAAGGGACATGTCTCAACAGGACTAGGAACCCAAGAATCCACGCTTCCGCAAATGCCGTTGGATTTTGATCAAACTTACATCGGCAATGCAACATTGCAGCTGATAGAAGGATCAATGTTACTACCTGAGTGGCAGCGATTGGATGCGACACCACTTGGAGGAGGCAGATAATCTTACCCCGGGATCGATGTGCGGTTATCACGAATCTCGGAGCGATGAAGTTTTGCAGCATTACGGCATCTGGGGTTGAATTGGGTCATAAGCCCGGATATCCTAGGAAACATCCGCATTGTCGGCATTGATACGTCAAGACATTCAAGGAGCTGAATGAAGGAGGTGAGTAAAATGGTGGGGCGGCGGTTGGTGCCTTTGGTGAGGTGGTGTCGCATTTGGTGGTAGATGACTCGTGGTGGTACAGTTTGGTATGCTTTGCCCGCTAATACGTATTCGGTTCCACTCGGCTTAATGCGGACTCTATTCACACCTCATCTTTTCTATGGTGGGATTCAGGTACTCTTCGACCTCCTCCCTCCAGATGCCTTCATACTGCACTTCTCCCTCCTCCCTCTACCCTAGTACCTATCCAAACTGCAGTCATTATATATATGTGTGTACTTTAACTTAGATGCTGCTTATTACTATTGGTGTAAGTTAGGTATTAAATTGTTCTTAATTCCTTGCAGCTTCTTATCAACGAGGTCCTATTCATCGTCGTCATTGCTCGAGTATATCTTCTATCAATGAGGCACTATTCAAAGTCGTCCTACCATCTCTCAACCCTTTCGATTCATCTATCCAAAAAGTTGCAATGACAAACCCACCGTCAAGTCTCTCCAAGAACGATGCCCGCGTCCTGAATGCATTGTTTGATGCCGAGTCGTCACTATCATCCGGTGTAGCCATCTCGAATGAGTCCATCCCAGCCTTTGCGACCGATATTGAGATCAAGCAGCGCGAGTCTGCCGCCATAATACCTCTAAATTCGCCGCAACCCTCCAGACCAAGTGTCGAGAAGGCTATCGCAGAGTTAGACGGCATCATTAACGAGAGACCCCAATATGCATCCGCTTACGCGAATCGAGCGCAAGCGAATCGACTACTCCTTTCTGCGAAATCGGACGACCTCGCTGCCATGGATTTATTCTCGGCCAAGGGTGTCCAACTGTCACAGTCCATCCTCAAGGATCTGACCAGTGCGATCAACATGGCGACGCCGTCTCCCTCCGCGGCAGTACCTACGACCGATGCACGGTTGCTATCCGCAGCTCATACGCACCGGGGTTATTTGCTGCTGCAAGCGGCGAAATCAATCTCCACATCGTCTGCCGACAGCGCGTCGGTGAAGCTCCCGGAGTCGCTGAGGGGTCTGAGCTCGGATACCTTGGAGGAAATGGCCAGCATGGATTTCTTCTGGGGCGGACGATATGGAAACGAGGTTGCGAAGGTCTTGGCGGTGAAGACCAATCCGTACGCGAAAATGTGCGGGGCGATTGTCAAGGAGGCTCTACAAGAAGAGATGAAGCAATACCAACCAACGCAATGATGTATCGGACGGTGACAGACATTGCCACCAAGTCTATCGAATCGCATTCTACTCGTAGGGAGTTCGTTCGATACCACTAGGGCCCTATTTTACTCCGCGTTCTCCTCCATATCCTCATCACTATCCTTCCCAGAGTTGAAATCTTCCTCATCCTCCTCATCCTCCTCATCCTCATCATCCAAGTCGTCGCCTTTCAAGCCATAGTCATCTTCGAAGAATTTGAGCGGTTGAACCTCCGGAGCGAACCCCTCGGCTTCGAATCGGGTCTTGAGAGACTGCAATCACGGTTAGCGGACGGTCGGCGTCCCATCCGAAGTCATCGGAATTACCTCAGCATTGATGCTCGCACAAGTCACCACCAGATTCGCCGATTTCGGATTAAACAGCGGCGCCAACCACGCGCCCATAACCCGCTGCACATCCTCCTTCCCCACCGTTCTCACCTTCCCGAGCATTTTTTGGCTCCACTCCTTCCCAACCCCTCGAATGACCTCGTTCACAAATGCCAGCATCGCCGCCGATCCCATCGTCGGCTGCTCGTCCGCCATGCCGAGAACAATGGTGCTGACGCAGGCCTCCAAGGCATGCTGTTCCAGCGGCGTCTTCCCGGACACAAAGTCATCCACGACCTTCTTCCCCGCCGCGTACGCATTGAACGCATCCGGCGATCGGTAGATGCTGAATTCCATCAGGCCGTTCTCGACGGATCGGGAGAAATTGGCACCGTAGACGAGCCCCGTGCCGCGGAGGTTGGCCCAGATGGGTCCTTCTGTGGTGTCGAGGTACGCCATGGCCACCATGAGAGCGGGGAGGTCGGGGTGGGCATAGGAGTCGGGTCCGGGGCCAGTGAGCATAGCGAAGGAGGAATCGATCGGGGGCATGGGGACGATGAAGGCCTTGCCTCCAGGGGTCTTGCCAGCGTCGGAAAGCCGTTCTTGTTTCCGGTCGATGGCGTTCAGTGGCTTGCTGGTGTCGAGGCCAGCGGTCAATGTCTCCCAAGACGAGACGGGGCCCTTCAGCTTGTGGACATCTGCAATCACGGCAACTCTCATGTTGCAGAATTGCGTAATGGCTGAGTTGAATTGCTTCATGCGGCTCACCACGGCGTCGGGATCCGTATTCAACAGATGCTTGATCCGCTTGAGGTAGAGCCCTTTGGCAAGAGTGCTTCGTGCACGTGGAAGGGATTGGGCATTGAAATGGATCATAATGTCGGCATCCTTTAACATACCCCAGCCGCTTCGCTTTTCGTCCGGAATGTCGGCGAGAATCTTCGCGATGTTGGTTTTGAGGCGCTACATCTTGTCAGTGGGTTAGACTTCATAGCTTTCTCAGAACATACCTCAACATCTAGAATGGAATCAAACAAAAGTGTCTTCAACCATTCGATGGCGACAACATATTTCTCCGGCTCGACCACTAGCTCAATCCTCAACATGTCACCATTCCCAAACCCGCTACCTGCATGGTACGATGCCGTATCCTCTTCCAACATCGTGATGACTTGTTCAAACTCGACCCTCTTTCCATCTTTCATCACTGGCGTAGTGAAGAGATTCGCGAGGTACAATGACACCAGGGGCTTCAAATCCGCTGACAGGTCGGTGGTGCCCATTTGCACGACGATTTGCACGAAATTGCTAGGGATATGCTCGAAATGAATGAACAGCGGGTTTTCCTTGTCGGCATCGATGGTCTTCTGGATCTCATTGTCCAGCGTCCCCAGCTTCTTGGCCAAACCCGACCTGGCCATCGTGGTGGGGATGAATTTGATCGATTCCGTTCCTGGGATTTTGAAGTCATCCATGATCTCGTCGGGGATCTTTCGATCGTTTTCAGCTTTGGCTTCGTCGAGCTTTTTCGTGAGCTCCTTCAGTCCTTCCTCCCCAAGCCGCTGTTGCTGCTCCTCAACGCGAGCCTGCTCATCCTTCTTGAGTTTCTCGGAAAGTGTCGCCGAAGGGACGCCGAGAATTGAAACATGGTGCGCTTCGGCAAGATACTTGGTCAGGAAGTCTCTCCATTGTTGGTCGGACCACGAGTCCAGATCATCAAGGGTCTTCAGTGAACTGAGTTGCAGCTTGAGGTATTCGCCTTGTCGATCCCCGAAGAGGTGATCGGAGATAACTGCGTCCGAAAATGCCGAAGGATTGGTCTCGCATTCTCGCTTGTCATGGCGCTTCAACCGTACCAAGCAATCCTTCATGTATTTCATATCAAATGGTTTCGCCGCCGTCTCTTTCAGAAGTTCGAAGAAGCGCTTCTCAACATCGCCGAGTTTCTCCGTCTCGACGCTCGTCAGGGTGAACCAAACAACGCCTTTAGTCTGAACTTCGGATTCATAGTAAACCCCACTCGCCAATTGTTCTTTCTCCACAATGACATTCTCGAGCACCGTAGCCGGGGAACCCGCAATGTACAAGAGAAGGGCATTCATTGCAGTTAGATCGACATCGTCCAAGTAACCCGGCCCAAAGAACGCGATCACGATTTCGCCCATGCTCTCGTCCTCTTCGGGAAATTCGACCTTCACCACGGACGTTTGGCTGAGTGGCGGCGGCGCAGCTGACTCAACCCAAGGTCGCTTGAACGGATCGCCCGGTTTTGGAACTTCGTCTACGACGCTATCCTCGAACTTCTCCAGGATGCCCAAGAGCTCGTCGTGGTTCACGTCGCCGACCAGGATGACCCGTAGGTTTTTCGGCTGATACATCTCCTTGTGAAAGTCTCGAATGCGTTGCGCAGTCAGGACTCGAAGCTGCTCCATCATTCCGCCTGTCTCGTAGCGGAAGCCGTTTCCTTCCGGATACAGCAGGCGCTTGGCCTCGAGCGACATGAGGTTCGACTGTTTGTTCTGGACGTCTTGCATCTCGCAGTAGACGACGCCGGCATCTTGGCCAGTGCCGTCAATATGGTGGACTTCGGTGTAGCACCCAGCGTCTGTTAACGTGGGTAGAAGCACATGCTCTAGGTAGACTGGGAGGATCAAGGCTGTGCCATCCCACCCCGCTGACTCAAGAGTATATACTGTCTGATCGGTGCCGGTCCACGCATTGGTCATGGAGTACGCTCGGGTTGCGAGCTTATCTAGCAGACCTTTATACCTGTAGCTTTTTGAGCCCATGAAAATGAGATGTTCCAGCGTGTGGGGCGCGCCGGAATCATCGTGGATCTCGGTGGCTACTGCGAAGTATCCGTACACCTTTGGACCCTTCTGGTCCACCACGAACACTCGCATTCCCGTCCTTTCGGATTCATATTGAGTGAACTTGACTGACACCGCATAATCGGATTTGAAGTCTTGGGTTTTCTTGAAGTGAGTCTTCCCTGGCCCGTTTGCTTGAGCCATTTTACAACGGAGTCGATCCAGCGGGTCAGCTGGAGGAGAATGGAGCCTGCGTATGCGAGGGCTGTATTTGATGGCAGGAGAAAGAGGATCAATTCTCCTGAGTGTGGACTTGATTCCTTGTAGCAGGCGATGAGTTGCGATGTTTCGTATTTCCTGCAGCCTAGGACACAGCTCGTCCTCGTCGTGGAGGTCGTGTGTCTAACGCGTTCCGAAGGGATTTATTATCTGTGACAGATCTACACAGACATGTAAACGGAAGACAAAAGAAGAAAACGAACTGGCAAAGAGAAGACTCGCTTCAGCCCTCGATGAATATTTACTTTTAGTGATCTGACCCTGATGTTTGGGAACCTGCAGCGATCGCTGTCGTCAAACCACAGAACCAGCTGGATGGATCCGCCCCGCCTTGCAGCCTCAGGCCCCCCAGCCTCGCGGATCTCCAGTCATTTGGGCAATAAATCAGGGACTCAAATGGTTACTTGCACAAGCTGTAATAGTGCGGATTTATAACTATGACTTTGTAAGTTTGGTACGGAATAGAAGATCCGTCTTTAATTTGGGTGCGAAAGGGGTTTCCGTCGACCGAACGCTATGCCCAAGTAGTATCTACGCCGAATTCGTGAATACTCGGATTGTATATTTCCTGTAGGCCAGAGGGCTAGTTTAAACTGTAGAACTTACCGTAAGTATCGAGGCGGTGCGAGCATTGGGAGTACGAGTCGCCTTTAGCAATTTACTTTATTTAGGTCCCTTTATGGTAGTATTAGCCTTAGGGATGTCAATCAACCTAAGAAAGTGAGGATGCAACTGCTTTCGGAGGAGGCTGGGACTGGAGATCATACCTTGAATTTCACGCGCTCTCATTGGTCGGGAGCATCTCCAAGCTTCAACCCTTCAACCACCAACGTCCAACGCGACTCTTCCTCTCTCGCGTCTTGAATCCCATCTCAGCTTCTCTCCTTCACACCATTCCCTCGATATTCTCGTGTAGCAGAGTTCTTAGATGCATGGAGTCATCGGTCTATTTAAATATCCTGTCGTTACCCCAAACCTTTTCTTTTACCGTGATTCCTCCACCAACGTTGTTTCTATAACAACCACCATCGCGTCCTCCTCGCTCCGACCACCACTCGGCTGTCACTTCTTCGCAGGACTCCAGCATGTCTTTTCGTCCTTTATGATGCTCATCAGACATCTTCATTCTCGACGTCCGACCCTCCCAAATCTATAATTGCGCGTCATGTCTTCCCCATCCCTCCCCTCCGATGGGGCTACTCCACGATCCGATCTCACCGCCCACGGTGGAAATGACATGGACTCTGCTGGACTCGACATTCCACGGCGGTTGATGAAAGGTAATGCATGAAGTTCTGAAGGTGCTGGACCCTCTCTAATTACTTTTCGTCTTTTAGTGAAAGTTCTTTATACTTTCGACGATCAGAACAAGACCAACTGCCTCGCCCGACTGCCGAACGCCGTGAATGTCCCCGTGGTCGATCTCGATGACTCAACTCAGATTGGGGTGATTGAACTGAGGACCTGCATCCAAGCAATCATCACAGCAAGGTAAATTCCGTCAGCCCCGCAATCTTCGTAGGGTCCGCTTACCCAGCCTCTAGTCCGGAACTGATCTCCAAACTCGAACACGATTATACCGTCTATGCGTACGACTTCTCCGAATATGACACTCCTCTGGTCGGACAGGGCCTGTTATCCGCCGTCCTTACTTCTGGTTCCACTCCAAATGCTCCTCTGAGCGATTCACAACCCATGATCACGGGCCGAGTATGCAGGAATATATTGGGTATATTCTCAGGTGGTGCTTCCGAGACTCTAGAGGTGAAATTGAGGCTGGTTCCGGTACCATCATCCTCACAAACGGAGTATATGGCGAACATGGAGCGTTATCGCAGCATGAATCGACCGATGCCGGATGGATATGAAAATGCTGCTTGGACGAATTATCCCCGCGAATACCAGGACGACGGTCGGCTGACCGGTCACTCGGGGTCGCCACCAGCCCAACCCCAGATGCAACGCGGCAGCCTTCAGAGATCGTATTCCATGGCCTCGGATTCGCTACACGATATACTAGCCCCGAGGGCCCGGGCGGCAGATTTCTCCGATGCGGGTATGACTCCTGCGTACAGCATTGAAGGTAGCCGAGTTGGGAGCCCCACTCCAAGTGTCCGGTCCGCGAATGGTCTATCCCAAGGACCGCAACAATACCCCCAACCGACCAGACCTCCCTCGAGAGCATCCGTCCGTGGTGACATGACAAATCAGCAAATGTCTGACTGGGGCGAAGGAGATATTGAGGAAGGCCCGGCAAAGAAGCGTGCACGTCTCGAACAGGTGGAATGGCGTGGTAAGACAGCTTTCGGAGCCAAGCAAGATTCTTTGCGGGTTGCGGCGAGTACCCAGGCCTCTATTCGCGGTCATCGTCCACTTCCCGGTCATCTTATGGCTCAAGGCCATGATGGTCCAGGGCGAGCTCCAACTCCTCGACCACAAAGGTTCGCTCAACCAGATCGCCGCCCGTCTCAAGCTGGGATGAGTACACTGCGTCAGGAATCTGCCTACGACTTGGTGGATTATATGTCGCCTGATCCAACAATGCCCCCAACTGCCCCTCAAGTTGACTCAGGGCTCTACTCTGCGGAGGACGAACAATCAGGCAGTCACTATGCGTCTCCCACTTCGGATATCCCTTCATCGCCGCCCGAACTTCCTACACGCCGAGACATTATCCAGCCCGCGCTAAATAGCCCTGCACCGGCGACGCAGATTAATCCCAACGACTCCGGGTTCGGAAGTGATACTGTCGATATACAAGATCAACGAGTCCGAAACAAGGAGCAGGGAAAGAAAAAGCAGCTAGAGGCAATCCATAAGAGAAATTCCACGACCGACTGGATATCTCACTGCTATGGACCCCAGGAACTCCTCCCATCCAAGATGCACTTGACGGAAAATTTTGAGCGGGCCCAGAAGAATTTGACATCCTACCAAGCACGGCTTCAAAGTGCGGCGGCTGACCTACCACCACCAGCCAGTCAGTCACACAGAACACAAGCTCCAGGAGTCAATCAGTCCGATCTACCCGATGAGAGACCTATGAATCCTCTTCCCTCCGAAAACCCGATTCCTAGCACACCTTGTCCTGCAAGCAAGGCCCCAGACCGGCCCATTCTCGCGACCAGTGCCCCCGAATCGAACATAAACGTGCTTCCACCTTTTATGTTAGAGACTAGCACAGTGGAAGTCCGGCGTCCAGGCAAAGGGAACACGAAACCCGCCAAAAAATCATCTAAATCGAATTCACAACCACGATCACGCGCAAACTCCAAAGCGCCACTCGCCGCTGAGCAGAATGGAGAGGCACCTGGTTCTACGCCTGCACCGGAGGGGCCTCAAGAACCTCCAAAACCTCGGAGTGGCTCCGGTGCTCGTCGTAAGAAGATGATCCAGGACAACCTCGAAAGTGCCATTCGATCGGGTGAGATGCCACGGTTTTGCATCAATTGTGGTGACATCAAACCCTCCACATGGCGAAAGGCTTTTACACGCGTCGTAGACGGCGATCCTGCAGACGTGGTGCTCCGCAATGAGGCTGGTGGCATTCTGTGCACTGAAGTCCTGGAGAGGGACGAAGATGACCGTGTGACCAAATATCGGATCTATAAGAAGTCGCCGGGACCCGAAGACAAGGTCGGCGACAACATTGAGGAGGTCACACTTTGCAACTGTGAGTATTGGTTAAATTTTAGTCAATGGGTCATGCTGACTTTGAATTCCAGCTTGTGGTATTTATTTCGTCTCCAAAGGCGCCATGCGACCCTCATTCCTCTGGGGCAAGCGACAAAAGCCCGGAGAATCAAAGATGAGCCGCCAAAGGAAGAAGAAAATCGAGTATACCGGCCTTCCTCAACCCTCATCAGACTTCTTCGCTCCGCCTCAATCGGATGCTGGCATGAGTGTCGATGGTACGGGCGAAAACGGCTCTCCTGACGATGCCTTGAACACAAATGCGGCGCCAGCCGATCAAGCGGAGCGTCAGCCTTCAACATCAAAGGATGATTCAGCAGCTGCGGCTCCGCAGGATGCTCTTCAAGCGACTCCAGAAAACGCGAGGCCCGAGGTGCAACAGAACTCTGCGGAAATTGGGGTTGACCCGACACCTAAACCGACTCGTCGGTTGCTCTTCCCTTCGCCGCGAAAGGATGGGGAAATGAAGCTGCTTGGTGAAGATCCCGCGTCTTCAAAAGCGTCTCTAGCTGGATCGCCGCCTCACTCCGAGTCCGGGAATGGAAATTCTATGGGGCCCTCGCAAACGGATGCACAAGGCGATGGAGCTCAATTCACAAATGAAGACGCATCTGAAACCCCAGCGGACCAGACCAACGAATCTACCGAGGCAGACAAGGAGAACCATCCGCCTCCAATTTCAGACTATGAGCTCGCGCACCTGTTCGACGACCTTCCCGAAATCGCCTCGCCATCCGCTCCCAAGACCCCACGGAAAACCCCTCAATCCAACAAATCGAATTCGACATTCAGCTTCGCATCTCTTCTCAAAACCCCCACCCCTGCCACTCGACGGTCCATCCGAATCGCGGAGAAGAGCGGCGGGAAAGATCGATCGTCACGCTCGAGACGACAACGCGATGGTGATCAGGACAACGAGTTCAGCGCCACCCCTTCCCGATCCTCGAAGCGGAGGCGCAGACGTTCCCTCGTTGAAGCCGATGACAACGCGCTGGATGGCAACGATGGTCTCCCACCCACCAACCTCGGCGTGCACATGACGCCCTTTACCGCGCAACTCAACCAAATGCTGAGCGACGGACTGTTCACCAGTCCTCATCGCACGTTCGGCCTCCTCAGCTCTCCCGGACGCGTATGGGGCGCGGGCCAGATGGACGGCGGCATGCAGCTTGACGGGGCCGATTGGACGAGCGACGGGTTCTTCGAGGACGCGGGGCTGATGCAGTTGCAGATCCCCGGCGACGCGGCGGGGCTCGGGATGGCGGGGTTCGTTGGCCAGGGAAACGGAAAGGGAATCGATCAGGCGGGTGTAATGACAGACGCCACGGTGCCGTCGAGTCCGCCGGCGCTCAACGAGTCGGCGCTGGGGTTCGAGTTCTACGTCGATCCGGACGCGGATGAGGATTGGAGCGTGCCGAGGGAGATGGGCGGGCTGGGGCTCCAGGATGCGGTGAAGCCGATGCAGGAGGTGGGTGTAGGAGGAATGCAGGGCAGCGCTGTCGACGTGATGGAGAAGACTGCGGGTTGATGGGCGATATGTAGCGAATTCAGCGATGCGCTGGAACTGGTGTTCAATTGGTTTTTTTGGGTGTATCAATCACGGACGGGGGACTGTGGTTCTCGACGTCAACGGCGATTCACCATTCATGTACTGATGCCGATCACGACCATCACCATTCATAGGAGCGAGCGAATTGAAGTTGCGGGATTGCATGAGCATCACTTCATCATCCATGTACCTACATGCTGGGAAGAAATCAACGCAATAAGGCTAGAAGAAATGGGACGAACAATCAGCCCGGACGCCGAACAATGAAGAAAACATGGACTTCCTCTCCTTCCTAACAATCCCAACGCCGTTACGCACGAACGACATGACTTCCTTCCCGTGACGCGCCTTTGCTCGTTTGTCGAGCGAAGTGGAATGCAAGCCGTAACACATCAGAGCTCATCTACACTCCATCGAACACGTTCTCGACACCCCAGAGTACTCACTTCCTCCCCCCGACAGCGATGCTCCCCATGCTCCCCACCCGCCCACTCACCTTCCTCACCCCATCCGCACTCTTCCTCGCACTCTGCGGCGCCCGATTGTCCATCTTCGCGTAACCCCCGCTCACCTTCCGCGCCTTCGTCTCTTGCCCGATCGGCCGGTTCTCGATCCCCACCTCCCCATCCCCCATGCCCAGCTCCTCCAGCAACGCCGCCGCGTTCCCCCCAATGCCGCTCGAATGACTCACCGCCCGCCGCGCGGCCGCCGCTGCCGATTTGCGCGTTGAGGATGTCGGTGACCGGCTCGCGTGGCGGCGCGCTAGCATGCGGAGTTGGATTTCTTCCTCGGTCTCCCCGGAAGGGGCGTCGCGGTAGGAGGACATCATGACGACGTCGACGTCGACGTCGTCGGCGCCCTCGGTGTCGGAGACGGCAGGGAGGGCGTGGGGATCATCTTCGTGGATGTAGTCGACGGTGTGGGGAGAGCTGAGGCGGCTGGAGAGGTTGCGGAGGGGAGAGGAGACGCCGGGACCGTAGCGTTTGGAGGTCTTGCGGGGTTGGCCGGGGGTGGGGGCAGGGAGGTTCTCAGTAGAGACGCCGCAGGTGGTGGGGTTTGTTGGAGGGACGGTGGTGGTATGCGTGGATCGTTCGATGGTGGAGGTGGAAGTGGATGTATGGAAGGATCCGGAAGAAACGCGGGAGTCGGGTCGCTCTCCGTTGGAGGTGATCTCGCCAAGGGCTTCTCGTTTGTTGTGAGGGGGAGTATAGCTCTGACTGGTGCTGACTAGACGTCGTGGGGAGGATTTTGAAGGTGTAGCAGGAGCGGAAAGGGTAGAAATGGCAGCAAGCTTCGGTTTCAAGACCGTATCTTCGAACCACCATTCGCGGAATGTGCCTTGGTTGAGGTGAAGCCAATGTTGTTGAGGACCGACCACCATACCCGGTCGCATAAACCGCATGAATGCAATGATCTCGTTGGCTGTGAAGCCATGTCGATAGATGAGATAGGCTCCAATGAGGCAGCCGGTCCGTCCCAATCCAGCTTTACAGTGAACTGCAATTCCGCGTTTCCGCACCGTGATGACCTCATGCGCCAAGTTGATGAATTGACGAACCATCTTAAGTCCCGGGCATGTCCCATCATCGAAGATCATATCGAGGTGTTGGATGCCAAGCTTGGTGAAGTATGTTGGGCAATAAAGCTCCGAGTTCAAGCGGACGACGAGGCCAATGTTCCGCTCGCTGAAATGCATGAGCACGTTCTTGAATGGAAGCGGTATATCTCTCGCTGCAGCCACGCCCGACCTTGTTGATGGGATCTTGGCCCACCGAGGGTCCGACTGGGCGACCGGTGCCACTGGTGTGCATTGAGGAGATGCAAAGGCAAGAAAATCGGGTGTAACCCAATTGAAATCCCCCATATCGACTCTCTCAAATCGTTCATATCTGTTTATCATCAACGGCTTTCCCTTAATGTCGATGCGATCTGCTTACTCTTCCAAGTTAAATTCCCGTAGGCCCACCAAATTTTCCTCTTTTGCTTTCCACACACCATAAACAATGTCTTGAACATTCAAAACATAGTCCGCCTGGCTGTATCCAGCATCCCGGAACGGCATGCATGGTGGATCCATTTGTGATATCGGTGCAAGCGCGAGATGTGGTGGCCATGACTGGATCATCACCATATAACATGCCAGAATGCACGCAGCATTGGCTCGACCTTAGAAATATCAGCATTAGGTTCCAATGTCTGAGATGTTAACTCACTTCTTGAGTCGTCGTTACTCCAGAAAACCACTGGGCGATCAACATTGGCAGGATCTGCCAGAACTTCATGAAGTAAAACTGCGAAGCGATAGAGATGACCGACGTGCAATGGACCAAAATCGGCGTGGAATGCATTGTACAGGAGGGTGTTGTCAATGGTGAAGTATGCCGGGACTTTTGGCCTGGTTGTTGATGCTGCTGTCGGACCATTTTGCGCTCTTGACGATCGCTTCGTCGGTGACTTCGAAGGTTTGGTCGGATATGGGAAGGGAGTATGTTCCGATGGTGGGTGGGTGTATGAAGCTAGGTAGACTCGATCTAAGAGCGCTGTTAGAATATCACTTTGACTTGTTTGCGACCTGGCGATGATGTTTACCTTGGATATACTCGATGACCTGTCCGTAACTGACGGACGTGTTTGAAGGCATGACTGTGGAATAAGGGCTATCAATGGACAGTAGTCAGCTCCGTCACTCTTTCAGTAGTTGCAATTGACTACCACTCACTGTTTTCGTCCTCTAGATAAGAATGGTGGTGATGACGACGGGTAAACGCATAGACCGAGGAGAGATGAGAGATGGAGCTGTTCCGAATATGTCACTGGCGCAGGAATTCCGACTCTTGCGAAGGTCACCTCCAAGCGAAACCGAAAGATACAAACAATAATGTTGAGAATTGGAGAGGATGAGAGTAAAAGGTGGAGAGGAAGCGCATAAGTACAATTCTCGGCATGTTTTTAGTTTCAGCAACACACACAAGATGTTGGGGGTAAATGGTAGGGGGAGTGCCGTTGCCGGGTAACGGGATTACGGGATAGCATATCACGTGTACGGTCACGTGGTTGTTTCATTCCCCTGAAGATCACGTGCTTATATTTGCGCCACATGTAATCTCTCCAGCCACTCCACCCCTCCACCGTCCACTACCTCCTGTTTGATGTCCATACATTCATTCCATCGTCATCGAAAGTCGAAATCGCCTTCAAAGTTCTTTGGTAGGTAAGTATCCAGTATCAACCATCAGACTGCCAACGTATTTCCTGGGATTAATTTGAGAACGCCCTCGTTTCAGCTCTTCTCACTCGCTCTATCTTTCCCATCGACATGGAACACCACGATCATCCGTTCATCGCGGCTTTGCCGCCTGAGATGGATTACATCACTTATCTGACACTCGTTGAACACAACTTGACCAAAGACAATCTCCCAATCCTTCACATAGCTCTTCAAGACTCAAAATTAACGGTTAACATTGGTTGGGATCTCGTCGCACTACTGATTCCACTTCTACCGGAATCACGAGAATGTCTACAAGATGTTGCCCAGCTCGGGAATCCTCGAGAAGTGGTTTTGAAGGTCACCGAAGCCTTGCGTTTCCTAGACTTTGATCTTGACATTTCTGAACATGAGGATGATGATCAGCCAAATACTGGCCCATCGAGCGTCGAAGTCCCACCAAGTTCGTCGGCGACACAAGGAATCCAGGAAACCGAATCAGAGACTTCCGTTCCACTTCCAATTCTACAGTTCGAAACTCTCTTATCCATGCTTTCTATTCTGCATCCTCGTCTCAAAACCAAGTTCCCTAGCAGGTTCCTTTCAGGGACGCTGCAAGCCATTTTGGCGGCATATTCAAAAACCACCCCCAGACTAGACGATACCACTGAATCCGTCGTGAAGTTTGTCAAGACCTTGACTGGAACCAAAAGACCTCATCTACCCCCAAGACGAAGTACCAGTGGGCTTCTGATGGAGGTTACTGCAGCGGCTCCAGACCCCGAAGCCCAGGAGGAGTCTGTGGGAGAAAAAGAAATTCAGAACCGTTTGATTCAATCCTTCATGACCCACATCTTGGAAGAATACATGCTAGCTCTTCACTTTGGGGACGTGGCTGGGATGGCCTGGAGCAGTCGAGTACAGGAGAAACTCCTTCCGGAAACGAAAGTCAAAGGTCGGACCACCATGATCGAGCAATTTGCCACCCAAGAGAAATATAAAGAAAAGGGTGCTGTTCTCGGTCAATTGGTGGCCATCTGCCAGGATCTTGACATCGACTTACCCGAACTCTGGCGGATAGTAAATAGCACGGATCCCGAACCAACTGGCAAACCTGAAGAAGACGATCCTCCAGAGTCGGCTGCAGACATCCCCCTTTCCAAGAACGGCGCCCTGTTCCTTCTTACGGCCAAGAAAGTGGCGGAGATTTTGTATGATATCCGGAGCCCGTCCATCCCCAAGTTTTCCATCTTCCCGGATCATGCGAAAATTTGCTCCAACTTCATCGGAGTTGCGGGCAGGAATACTGGCCTCGAGTCGGAGGCGTTGTTGGATACGATCCTCGCGCTTGCGATAATCGCCATCGGAACAGGAAACGTCGGGGAACCGACCTCGGACGACGAGTTTTTGAACTATCTCCAAGCCACGTCGTTGATATCGGCCAATTCACCAATTCCCCAACTCCGAGGCGTCGCACACTTCGTCACCTCGACGATCCTCCGATGTCACCCGCACGATCTATTGCGGTTAACATTCATTCAAGATACCCTCCAGCATTGCCCATACGAGAATCTCAAAGAAACTGCCGTCGGTTGGCTCAAAGGCGAAACCATCGAGGCCAATCTCGGTCTCGGCATCCTAAACATCAAACCGGGGCCAACAGATACAGAGGATGATAACACCACCTCCATATTCGCGACTCCCGTCGCCCTTTCGTCAGTCGCCCCCTTCCTCTGGCCGAAAACCGATCCCGCCGTCGACCGAACCCAACCCAAGGAAGCGTGGCTCCGTTTCCGCATCAACCTGGGCTTCTACCTCGCCGCCCTCAACTTCTGGTACCTTATCGTCACCGCACAACCCTTGCACGAGCCTCTCGGCATCCGTGGACTCCATGCCACCGTCCAAAACGGCTACCTCGAGCCGTTGGCCGCATTGGTGGCATCGTTCAAGAAAGGATTGGACACCGGTGAATTGTTGGAGATGGATGCCGAGCAGGCAAAGGCGGAGATCTGTGACTTGTTGATCGTGGAGGATGCGCTTGAGAGGATCAGGACGTCGACTAAGAAAGCTGGATTCTAAGACGGGTCGTTCGGCCTATTGATGGCGCCTCTGCTAAGGCTGATGTGTGGGTCGTTCGTATCGGCAAAATTGCTCGTAGCAGGTGGACAATCGGTTGCCACTTATGAGACATGAAGGCGAATGCTTCAATCATGACGTAGAGGTCATCAAAATACAAATCCATCTGTTTCCTAGCAGTACGGCGCAAAATTTCTGGGACCCTGATTCCAATCACCGGGGTGTCCAGGATTGAACCAATCGTTGTTGATAACAATAGAGATATGATGTCTCAAAGGATCTCAGAATAGTAGCCGATGAGAGTCAGCGAGTGATTCTACCTATCGTCATAACCTTGACGACATACGGGGTCGCCGCTCATAACCATTGTCATCCCACCAACCCTCACTGGACATCGAAGTGCCTGTGGTTGTAAGGAGCTCATGCACAAAGTCTTCAGGCAAGAGCTGATGATGTTTTGCTTAAGCGGACTTGGTTCTTCATGGTGTCGGCTGGGGAGAATAGGCAGAGTCATTTCCCATTGTTGAGGAGCAGCGGGAGGTGGAGGTTGTTCATGCGCCGACTGGGGAGAATAGGCAGAGTCCTTTCCCATTGCTGAGGTACGGGAGGGGTAAGCTCAGCACCATAAGTCCAGGTATCCGTATCTGGCAGGCTATCCTCCAAAGCTCCAAGATTGAAGGTTTTTCGAGCCTCTTTATGGGTCTTCTTCGCCTTGATGCAACTGGTGACCCCCATCTTCACCAGTTCTTGGAAGACTCGCTCGAACACCTTGCGGCGCCACGCGGGTTCGATAGGCCGCTGTTTGCCATCAGGTGTATCGTAGTGGATACCGATGACGGGCTTCATATGGGTGGCGAAATCAACGAAGTTCACGTAAGACTCCTTCAGTCGAACGTAGCGAAGGATTCCTTTGAGGAGATCTTCTTCGAGATGCTCGGGACTGGCACAATCCACTAGTACAGTCGTAAGTCCTGAGGTTGATATCAAGAACAGACACTTACCCCTATGCTCAGAAGCGGCTTTCTCCGGGATGAAGTAACTCTGGGCACTCATGGCTGAGAATGGAGATAGGTGCAGGAGTGCTTGAGATGATTGTTGAAGTAATTAAATGGAGATGTGCTGTCTATGGTTCAGTTGATGAGGCAAGAATAGGCTGACGATGCCGAAAAGATCTCCGTATCTTGAATCCAAAAGATCTGAAGGAAGAGCGAGGTGAAGGTAGGAAGATGTTTACATTGAAAGAAGAGAGAAGTGGTCCTCGAGTCCAATAAATAGTAGGTAACAATGCTCCACTAACACTGTTCGCTGAGGAAGGGTTGAAAAGGCGCACGTGAATGTCCGCTATTGAGGCCACTTCCAGATATAACACACAGTTTGTTGTTGGGAAGACGCGTCTGACTGGGTCTTACGCATCTTGCTGGAGTCCTACGCGTCACGTCGGGGCAGTGGACGTCTACCCATTTGCTTGCCCCGAGTAGAACAATGGTGCAGTTCGAAGGTATCGCTTCATAGATAACATGTGGTGCCGGCATGGTTTCGCGGAAGGCATTGCTGATCAAGCGAAGCGGGATTCCAGGGGCTGATTGTGGGAAGTATGCCGTGGAAGATCATCGCTAAGGAGGTTCCTTGCCATGAATGAGATCCGAAGAGGAAGAGATTGATGCTCCAGAAGCATATCCCCAGGAGCCGAAACACCGAATCGTCATCTTCGTTTCGCCTCACATTTCCTCTTTTGTAGTATACCTTACACTCCTGTTAGTCAAGTCGATAATTATATACGACTCTCCGCTACCTGAGGTTGGAGGACATGATATGTCAGGGCCCATCAGTCTCTTCTGCCCCAGATAGACCTTGGACAGCTCTCCTTCACGGCACCTTCTTAGTTACAACTTCATCGGCATTCACCACCACGCGAGTCAGCTATCACTACCCCAGGTAATCCAAACGATACCGCCCCTTTAGGACAGAAGTGAACACATTACGTCTTTCCAAGCTCTTTACGGTTCCATGTTGTGACTCGCAGGAATAGCGGCCATAAACATGTCGATATGCCAAAGGTTCCAATCCACAGGGCGGAGCGTTTGTTCTGTCGATGATACATCATGTCAGCAGGTCTCATACTATTAACTTCTCGAGGACGGAGTGTTGATGGTTTTAATTACAGGGAATTTAACATACTACTATTTTATGACATGAAACGAGGCTTGATCAAGCTCATCCAAGACAACCGCAGAGCGGTGCTTCTTGCAATGTCGATACTCCGAATCGAGACCAAACGAGACGGGGACCACTCACTACAGTCAACCACCGCTATAACGATTACCGCGACAGCGATATTCGCGTTATAGCGATAAGATTCCCTGCACGGATTCTCAATCAATGCTGCCAAGAAAATTCGTTTTAGCGATATCCGTGTTATAACGATTGGATTCGCCTGTACGGATTCAATCGTTATAGCGAAGGTTGACTGTACATCAATTCATGCGTACGGCACGCTAATTGTGTATGGGATGTCATCTACGGGCGGAGCCTCGTGAATATACTACCTAGAATCTCCGAGCATCTATACATTCGAGACTCCGTCCGTTGTCATTTCTAACCTCAGGTCGATCGTAATTTATGCTTACCTTCGTAAAGGAGGCAACCAGGCACCAAGCTTCTCCCGTTTCCCTGCACTCGTGTCACTTGGGACAGGTAGGTTGAAACTTGAAAGGCGTCCTTCTGCTCTGGAATCCTGCACTAGGATTCTAATTCATCTAACGACCTTTCATATTGGCAGGCAATTCAATGATTTGTTGATACGGAGTCTCATGCGGCTGAGAATGGACTGGACCGTTGGGTTGTAAGTCAATATACCGAGCGTTTGCCTGGTTTTGGTCAACATCCCATCCTGGGCCATCGACGGTTTGTGTTTTCGGGATACGGACAGCATAGATTTGCGATTCGTTATTTGACGTCAATGACACGGCCAAAGACACTTTACACTCATAGGACGAGTCTCCAAGGTTTGCCACAGATATTGAGATATGGGTATCAGTTTGTGATGAGCCGCCTACCAGCAAGAACTTGAGATTGGGCAAAATCATAACTAGTGATGAGGAATAGATTGGCGTTTTGTATCGAAGTTTCCTATTGAAGATTGACAATGTCCCCTTCAGTATACCAAAAGGTCACTAAATTTGGCTCGGTAAACCTTAGTAATATTCTTCGTGCTCTTCACCGGGGAGGAATTAACCACTACTGAGAGGAAAAAATGTTAACTAGGAGAAAAATAGTAAACAATGACAAACGCATGATACGCAACATCGGACCGAAGATACGATACTCTAGGAAAACAAAGTCACTAGAAATTCACACCAGACTCAACAAACATCGAAAGGTAGCCTTCAGGCAGTGGAAATCGGACAGGCATGCAGTTCAATGAGAGCTCAATGCCACAACCAAGATAAGTACTAACTACCCGGAGTAGCTACATGATAGATAATACTTTCTTCTCAATCATATTTGCATCTTATGGCGAGTTTGCGACAGACCGGAGATAACTTCTTTTGAATAGCAGCACCGAGGCCAGGAAGGTATCCGAGAAGCAATTCGAAAGCTACTGGTGTGGTTGGTATAGATTGGGTTGGGGGTCGGGTGGAATGCACTGAAATTTTCAGGGGAATTACTCTGTACCGATGATGGATTCGTCACATTTTCACATGAGAGTGGACATGGTCCAATAAGAAGCATTTAATTATACACTAGTGTATGTATTAAACGTCCTCGGCCGTATTAGGGAGGGAAATGGCCAATATACATCTTGCGCCTTGCATGGCTACCCGGCTTTATTGGAGATTCGGAGCCTTATGCTTAACTGGTTAACGAGTAGGACTGAGGAGGATACGATCACACCAAGTGGAATGGTGCATAACATTGCCTCTCGGCTCTCCGGCTACAGCATTGTGATCTCATACCCTAACGCTCAATAATACATAGTAGTATGGTCATACGGAGCCTGGCATTGGTCCACTAGTGTAAAATTGGCGTCACAAGCGTCCAGGAGCCCCGGACTTCCAAAACCTCCCTGGCTGTCCAGCACGAGGCGCCCTCCACCCTGGCTAAATGGCTTTTTGGTCGTTGGTACACGAACCTCCACGATCCCTTAAACTTCCCTTGTCTTTATGCTGATGTGCCATCCATTGAATGGCTCCTCCGACCATGTGGAGAGCAAAAGCTGAGCAGGCGAGCTCAATGTTGCCATCACGTCGAGGTCATTTCCCGGCTATACGAGTGTTGGGTGCTTTGGTTGCGTTTGTCTTCGTTTACACATCCCTTTCGAGGGTATTTCACGGGTCAAGATCGCGGAACGCTCCTGTCTCCTTAAGTCCGCTCAGGTTCGGGTCGAACGATACTGCCCATCGACCATGTCCCTATATACCTGGACTGGACGATGTCCTTGTCGTGATGAAGACCGGATCGAGCGAAGCCGACACCAAGTTGCCATGGCACTTCTCGACGACCTTCCGATGTGTCCCCCATCATTTCATCGTCTCCGACTTGGAAGAGTCCATCCAAGGGTATGATCTCCACGATGCCCTTCGCGACGTCAGCCCAGCGATCCGGAAAGACGTACCGGAGATGGAACTGTACAATAACTTGAGAGAGCATGGCCGGAAAGCATTGGACGATTACGACTTCACCAAGTACACCCAATCAAAACAGGCAAAAAAGGATGGCAGGGAGAATCCGGCACACAAGCTCGACAAGTGGAAATTCTTGCCTATGGCCCATCAGGCATACCAGCATCGGCCGGCCGCCAAATGGTACGTGTTCATGGAAGCGGACACGTACCTGTCGTGGTCGAACGTCATGAAGTGGCTCAATAATTTCGATGCCTCGAAGCCGCAGTACCTTGGCAGCCAGATGCAGATCGGAGAAACCATTTTCGCCTTTGGCGGCACCGGCTTTGCGATATCCAATCCGGCGATGAAAGAACTGGTCGACTACCGAAGCCGACACTTGGGCGACCTGGAGGAATATACCAAGAATGGATGGGCAGGTGACGAGATCCTTGGACATGTACTTGGGGATATGGGTGTCAAATTGGTATGGGGATATCCAAACTCGCAGATGTCTCTGCCGCAGGAGCTATCATATACCGAAGCCGAGTATGACAAGCGGTTATGGTGCTACGCGCCAATCGGATGGCACCGTGTGGACTCGGAGGACATCGACGCGTTGTACTCATTCGATCTGACCTTCAACCATAATGTAAGTGATCCCAAGCAAGCTCTTCCGACCATGGCTAAGCCGACGACAGAAATCCCTCCTCCTCCACTCCGACATGTTTAACCAGTACGTCCTCCCCCAAATCGAAGCCGCTCCTGAGAGAGACGACTGGGAAAACCTGGCGGAGGAGGTCCATGGAATCGGACCGGACAGTCCACACGTGAGGACCGCGGCGGCCTGCCGGTCGCTGTGCATGAAGGATAAGAATTGCAAGCAGTATACGTATGGACACGGCATCTGTCGAACCTCCTCCTCCGTCCGGCTCGGAGAACCGGTTGCTCGAAGCAGTCCGCAATTGTGGTTACCCACGCACTCTGGATGGATCGTTAACCGGGTGAGAGCGTTTTCCAAGAAGATGCCTGCATGCCGGGAGGGGCCGTGGGTTCTATCGTGAGAAATCCGCGGTCATGTTGCCCTTCCACACGGATAGCCTTCTCGGCCTGTCAATTCGTCTTGGATGGCATATGGAATCGTGGCCGTACGTCACTGGCTACGAGGGTTTGAACATATTATGGAAGGAAACGTGCTTACGAAGACTGCGATGCCGCGTCAACTTGGATCTCCCACTGCTCGCAGTATCCCCACGGACTCTTAAGATCTAGTTGACCGTCAGGCGAAGTGTTCAAATGGCACCGGATATGGAGGACATACAGGCAATTCACTTTCGGAAGAAGTGCAAGGCGTTCGGATATTGGGTTGCTTCTGCCTTTGGGAAGGCATTCATGTACTGTACAGTGTCCTCGGTATCCAGCTTGTCATTTCCGGGGGCTTATGACACTGGAAGGGGTTAAGCGATAAAGCGGAAGGTACATACCTGTAATGATCAATAGACCGCAATATAGCTGCACAGTATTTGAAGGGATCGTCATTCCAAACCATAATGGCATAGTCCAACCCATCAATAGTAGATCATACATGTAGCGGTGCAATAGACCAGATGGAGCGGGTCTGATATGGCAACGATATCACCACCTTCTGATTTTGTCGGCTGTTCAATAATTCCGTACTAAATCTGAAAAAAACAACTCTCAGAGCCTTCCACTTCACCCAGCGGGTTAAACGAAATGGGATCATGATTCACACTTTCAAATCAATGTTGAACTAGCGGCCCTCAAACCTCCCAAGTCCCAGCCGAGGAGCAGTTCGTCCATAAAATTGTGCAATTTTCATCAGATTTTATGACCGATACGCGAAATGCTCCAATCATGGATGGACATGAAGATGTTCAACAAATGTATGATTCTGTCTTTGGCAGTCTAACCTTATTTTCTTCATGCCCCTCTACGTTTTGCTGGGGGTAAACTTACCTCAAGCCTATCCGTCGCTATCGAGAGTATTCCGTCTGTATTCGAGGTCTATCCGCGCCACGTTTTGTGCTCGACGGAAAACAGTCTTGTGTAATGTGTTCTATCAAAAGAATTGAACAGTTTCAACCTTTTCATTTGCTCGTCGTTTCTCCATTCCTAGTCCTTCATCCGTTTCTCGTTTTCTGGTGGTTTGGTTTTCCCCACAGGATCAATAAGATTGACGCCTCGTGCTGTTTTGAAACACGCCCCAGCGCCGAGCCTGGGAAAGTGGTGCACGACTCAACGGTTTACGGTTTGATCGAACGCCATTGTTGTCCAAGCGCATTTCATTGATGGGATTGTGTTTGGCTACTTGCCTTCAGACCGGCGTGTCGCTACTTGCGATGATACGGAGATTGGAAAATCTAGGAGATGGTGAAGGAGTATCTGAAGTTTCCGATCCCTCAGCTTCCTTGCTGGCGGTCTTGCCTGCAGGTACTACCACAGAGCCCTGCAGCATCCTGAACGAAATTGGGTGCAACTCTTCAACATGATGATTGATGTCTTTTGGATTGACGCCAGACACCAGGTTAGCCCAAGCCACGATAGAAAAGTGTTTCTTCATGGTGGGGATCTAAGGACCTGTCATCTGGGGTCGTTGTAGCATGGTCCTCGAACGAGGTACTTATTTCTGAAGTCTTTCCTCTCATGCTGTCTCATCGCTCTCTCGCTCTCTTCATCCGTCTCAAAAGTCATCCACATTCGTTTCTTTCCTTCAGGGCCAGAGGCTCACTTCCATTGCGGTCTGAGATCGCGTCGTTCATTTGCTCGAGTATCACCAAGTCACTCATTTGATTGTCTTTCTCTTCGTCAGTCAGTCAGTTATACACTGCTGGTCTCTGCCTTCACAAGTCAACAAGGGCTTCCATTGTTCAATTCACAGCTTCAAAGCAAGGAACTCGACACCGACCAATATGCGAGTCTTTTCCAATCTCGCAACCATGGCGGGTCTTGCCACCCTGGCCCATGCATACATACGCTTCGATTGTCGTGGTGTGCTCGTCGAAGAACGGGCCGATCCGATTGTGAATCCAGGTCAAATCGCTGGCCACGTTCATAAGATTGTAGGGGGAGATGGCTTCGACTTGACCATGGACTACGATAAAGCCGTTGCTTCGAGTTGTTCAACTTGTCAAATTAAACAGGACAAGAGCAACTACTGGACTCCAAAGCTTTACTATCAAGCGCAGAACGGAAGTTTCATTAACGTTCCTGGACCCGGTGACCCAGAGGATAAGAATAGCGGCATGATTGTCTACTATCAACAGCGCGGACCCAACCCCAAAGCTCTCAAGGCCTTCCCCAAAGGCTTCCGGATGCTGGCTGGTAACCCCTCGAAACGATCCTTCGGCGGTGACTTTGCTTCCGATGCGGTTCGCTTCGCCTGCCTTGACGCTGGCAAGCCAGAAACAAATGATATGCCGAATTACAATTGCCCCAACGGCCTTCGTCTCCAGATCTACTTCCCGTCATGCTGGGATGGGGAGAATCTCGATTCTCCTGACCATCGCTCCCATATGGCGTATCCGAAATCCGGCAACTTCGACAACGGCCCATGCCCCGACTCTCACCCCGTCCAACTCGTCTCCCTCTTCTTTGAGGTCCTCTACGACACCAACCGCTTTAAGGACATGTGGTACGGTGACAAGCACCCCTTTGTTCTATCCAACGGCGACACGACCGGCTACTCCTTCCACGGCGACTTCGTCAACGGCTGGGACGTCGACGTGCTCCAGAACATCGTCGATAACTGCAAGGATGACTCCAAATTCGGTTCGATCAATAAGGATGCCTGCCCCATTATCGAGCAGTATAGCTTCGAAGAGATGCAAGCCTGCAAGGTCCCTACAAAGTTCAATGAGCTGGTCAAGGGCGCATTAGACCAGCTTCCAGGCTGCAACCCGGTTACATCCGGCCCGGACGCCGTCACACCTGGTTCGGGTGCAGACTGTGGCGCCCCTGCAGAAGGTGGTGGCTCCTTGCCCGTCCCTACGGCATCCTCATCTGCTCCAGTCCCTTCCTCAAGCTCGTCTGTCCCGTCCGTCCCATCTGTCCCAACCTCCGGCCCTTCTCCCCCTGCCGATGATGGCCCAACCGTGCAAGGATACGAGTACATCGGCTGCGCCAACGATTCCCACGACCGAACACTCAAGGGAGCAACTACGATCTACACCGCCGAAGCCGGGCCGCTGATGAGCCTCGAGTACTGCGCCGACTTTTGCCAGGGCACTACCTACTTCGGCGTGCAGTACGGCCAGGAATGCTTCTGTGGAGAGTCGATCTCGGCGGGCCGCGAACCTTCGGTTGACAACGGTGCGAAATGCATAATGAAATGCAAGGCGAATGGAAGCCAGACGTGTGGAGGCGACTGGTCGATCAGCTTGTACAAGCTTGCCGGAAATCTCGCCGTGAGCAAGCGACACTTGGCGGTCGAGAAGGGCATGGAAGCGAAGGCGAGGCATTTGCATCGCAGGAGTAAACATGGGAATATGTTTTCCTAGGAGGTGTACCTTTCGCTGTTTCTTTCCTGCCCTGGCGTGGCCTTATGAATCTAGAATTATCCAGACAGATATTCCCTAGTTTAGTTTGGGTATAGATAGACAGCATCCCCTGTTAACACTTCGATTTAAGTAAAAACTGAAAATTAAAGGTTGGTTGGCTATTAAACTGACTCTACTTCTCTTGAATCTTTGGATTTGTAGCTCTTTTGCCTTGTGCGAAGGTTATTTAAGGTCGAGATCACATCGTGGGGAGCCCGGAAGAGGCAGCAGCTCTTGAGTGGATGAGTAGATCAGATAGGCTTCATGTCATGGGAGAAAAGATATAGAACAATGATATGAATATCTGATGCAGTGTTTTAGACAAGCCATCCAGTCGATGTATGACTTGCTAAAGCTTCATGTACCCAGCCGCAAATCTTCTCAATTGCTCAAGTGCGCTGATAGTCTGCTGAGAATACCATATGCATTCAATCTATCTACCGTGACCGATGCCGATGAATTGATTACATGAGGAAAAGCAAATTTGAGACATCATACAGTACAAGCCCATAAAGCACGCTGTTTACTCCGCTGTGAAAAACTCAATCCGACTCAAGAGCGTACCTCCAGCCCTCAACTTCTGAGGCCACGAATATCTCCACCGTCACCGAGCCACCAATGTCGCCATTACGTTTTACACAACGTCCGATGAATGTGTCTTGGACACGAGTACCGAGGAAAGGTTGTTTGTCAAGTCCCGATGCTTTAATGGGGCACCTAGCAGTGAACATCCCCTGCTGTTCGGGAGTTCATAAGCAGGGCAACAATCAGACCGTAGAGACCTAACATCCAAATCAGCAAAATGATTCCGGACATTCGAAGTTGCATGCAACATACCCAAGACTTCGGCGAAAATGAGGATCAAAATCATGCCGACATAGAGACGTGGCTGTTGAGCGGTACCGCGAACACCAGCATCACCGACGATTCCAATGGCAAAACCCGCAGCCAGACCGGCCAAACCGACGGAAAGACCAGCTCCGAGCTGAATGAAGCCGGTGAACAGCGAGCTTTTTTGTTGAAGGTTGTTGGAGATCAGGACGGACACGACGAGACCGTAGATACCGATGATACCAGCCATGATGACGGGAATGATGTCTGCGTTCAATAGTTAGCATTCAATAAACATGAAATTCGGGTGATGGTCTCAATAGCCCCCGCTTTCGGGCACAGAAGGCATGCCTCATGGATATCTGATGGTGATATTAGGGATTACACATACTTTTCACGATCAGGTCTGGTCTCAAGACACCCATAGCGGAGATACCGACACCGGACTTAGCAGTACCATAGGCAGCACCAAAGCAGGTGAACACAATTGCGGAGGTGCACCCCATCGCACCGAAGAAGGGCTAGTAATGATGTTAATGTTTAGCTTCGAAGGGACACGGTAGGGGCGGTGCAGTTCGACCCGGTGCCTCCGGTCGTTGGCAATCGGGGCGGTTGAGTAGGGCAAATCGAAGTAGCGATCGGGGTTTCGGTGAACTTACGGCATACACAGGACTACATTAGACAACGGGTTAGCGGAGAGCTTAATGGAAGGGTGTTGCTCGTTGAGCTCTGCTCCGTGTCTCAGGAAGCACAGGCATAGGGGAAGAGAGCTTACCATAAATCGGTCGACATCTTGGCTGTTGGTGAAGCGTCGAAGCTTGTTTTGCAATGAAATGAGGTATGGAGAAGTAATAGAGCTTGCTACAGAGTAGAGTAGATGGATTGTGGTGGCAGCAAGCTTGGTCGGGTCGAGTCGATGAGGTTGAACAGAGCAACTTGAAGTCAAACAACTCGTCGCGCACGTGACATAGTAAGATGAGATGCACGTGCGCGTCATCACCGCACGTGACCTATAGTCTTGGCATTCGACTTCAAATTTTTTGTCAGGTCGCCATCAGTGTGAGGAAAAAGAGGAAAAAGAGGAAAAAGTTGCGTATCTTAGTCCACGATCTTCAAATTTCCACCTCACGGACCCAACCTCAAACCGAATTGAGCATTCGAATATCTTTGTCAAAATGGACAATCAATCTGCCGCCTGGCCTGTCGCTGATGCTGCCTTAACCCAAGTAAGCTCTTGAAGATTGGTTCAATCTCATGATAGAGCTATTGCTAACGATGTGATACAGGAAATTCGTATGTCCACCCAATACCAACCCGGAAACCGAATTCAAACGGACGAAGCTAACTGACGTTGCTAATAGTGGACCTGGTCCAGCAATCTTCCCACTACAGGCAGATCAAGAAGGTGAGGCTCTTGCGCATCGAGTTGCAGTATCGCTACTAACAAGAATATTAGGGTGCCAACGAAGTCACCAAAAGCCTCAACCGTGGTATCGCCGAAGTCGTAATCTTGGCCGCCGATACCACTCCTTTGGCGATTCTTCTCCATTTGCCCCTCCTTTGCGAAGACAAGGTACGATTTACACGATGTGAATCCTTTCGAGAGCGACGCTGACTTCCTCCTTCAGAACGTCCCTTACGTCTATGTCCCATCCAAAGTGGCTCTTGGCCGTGCCGCTGGTGTTAGCCGAAGCGTGATCAGCATATCAATAACCACGAACGAGGCTTCGGACCTCATGGGCCAGATCCGAGCCCTCAAGGACAAAGTAGAGAGGCTGATGATCTAAGGTGGAATGGCGGTGGCTCTTGATACCACGCACATCCGTTAGGATTCTTTCCGGGTTCGGCGTTGTATTGGGAGTTGATATGCCTCGACAATAACTTGTCAGCTTGAGGCATCCCTCGTTCAAGGGTCAAAGAGGAATCGGAGTTTCGTCGTTAGATACAGTTACACGGTCAAACTTGACCAAATCTAGGTTACGATCCAAATTCAAAGGGTATCAAACCTGCCAAAGAACTCCCTTTGAAGCCACTTCCGTGTCTAGTCCATTGCCCGCATGACGCCTTCAAAAGCAACCAACGCAATCGCATTCGCCGGGAACGCTCTCAGGAAACATGGCACAAATCCTCTCCAATATCCTCTCCATCCCTGCTCGCGGTACACGCCCAGCGCCGCATCCACGTACCTCTTATATTTTCTATCCGCGCCTAACTTGTCGGTCATGATTTTCTGCTTGACCACATCGCTCGGGTAGCTCGTAAGCCAAAAACATTGCGCGCTCAACCCCCCCGCCCAAAAATTGATGCTCGGTGCACCCATACTCGTGTGTTTTTCCATGCCCTTGGTGAAGACATCGTACATGCCCCACCAGACGAAGAACCAGCCTCGAAATATCAGCGTGGCGAGTAGCCCCTTGTAGAGTCCGCGTATTCCATGCGATCGAACGATCTGTTTTGTGCAATCGATCGGTCCGGAGTATTGTCGTCCAGCCTTCGTGGCTGAATATTGGATCTGGAGTCGAGCTTTGACGTGCTCTACAGGAGCGGCGATGAAAGAGACGGTAAAGCCGGCACCCATGCCTGCTATCGCATGTCCAATGGTCGGCAGAGGTACGGAGGGCACTGACAACGAGCTTTTGTGCGGATTGAAGACATGTTGATGTAGCAAACGACGGTATGCATTAAGGGACCCAAGCATGCTAAATTCGTGTTAACAGAAGAGCATATATATGTCGGTAGAAATCCGAACCTACACCGAGTCCATGACCATCCATCCTAATAACGGAGGAGTGGCACCTTTGTAGAGCCCAGAGAGCCCTTCTTTTCGCACGGTCTGAAGCAAGCAGTCAAGTGGGCCGCGAAATTGCGTCTTTGACGAAGTTTGGAGGCGCACTTTGATGGTATCAAAAGGATGACCGACTATAAGCTATCTCGTTAGGATGATGGCGCAATCCATGGCAATCTCTCAAACATACCACTCAACTTCGCGATACCGGAGAAGACGCCCGCTACATATCCGGTATACATGCTCGAGGATGCCATCGACACAGCTCTCTTCCCTCCGTCGCTTTGAGTATCATGACTCATTGATGAATTGGTATGAGACATGATATTGTCCTACGGTCCTACCGGGCTGTATTTGACGGGAAAAACGTGCAGTATAAGCGTTCCTCATCACGCTAGGCAAGACATGCTCCGAGGCAATGGGAACGAGGAAATAGAACTTTGAGCTCAGGCTATAACGGCAATGGAATGTACATGGAAATCGTAACTGGTAACTAAGGATTGCAACCAGAACTCAATCGATCTAAATGTTGGTAGTGCAAGGTTGCTCCTAAGAAGAAATAGTAGTCTGTTCCGTCGTCTCACGCTTACCTCCGAAATCGCCGATCGCAAACATCGCCAGTCGCTGGCGTGCTTAGCAATATTAGAATCGGATAGACACAGCTATGAGATATCCAGTCCAACTTACTAATCCACCTAATCAACCTATTAAATAACGTAGTCTGCATGTCCTAAATGATAATTAATTCGATTTCATTTTCATCTCCCTTGTTGGCGTATACACCAAAGCAGAAGGAGATACTCAGTGTAGGCGACAATCAAGGGGGTCGAGATGACATCGCGTCATTTTGAAGAGGGGAAAACTGGGGAAAATACGAAAAGCGATGAAGCAATAACCTCGAAGAAAGGTGTGTATCAGTGTAAAACTCAAGTTTCAAATCACTAACACCCACCGAGTATGGGTCTCTCTCGTCACCAACCTCGACTACCTCCCGGGATTCCTCACCCTCGAGCATTCCCTCCGCAGCGTAAACTCCGCCTACCCCCTCGTAGCCCTCTACACTGACGCCCTCCCCCCCGCCGGCCACGCCGCGCTCCGCTCCCGCGGCATCCCCACCCTCCGCGGCGACCACCTCGTCCCCTCCGTCCCCAAGTCCTACGAGCAGGACCCGCGCTTCCACGAGACCTGGAGCAAACTGAGCGCCTTCTCCCTGACGCAGTTCGACCGCATCGTGCAGCTCGACAGCGACATGCTCGTCCGTCGGAACATGGACGAGCTGATGGAGCTAGCGCTGGATCCGCCAGGGGAGGAGGGGGCGGGCGACCGCGTGTTTGCGGCGAGCTATGCATGCGTGTGTAATCCGTTGGGGAAACCGCATTATCCCAGCGATTGGATCAGGGAGAACTGTGCGTTCACTAGCCAGCATGACGCGCCGGATCGGGCGCAGACGGAGGGGGCACCGCTGGGTGCTGGGTTGGCGATGCCGAATTCGGGGTTGCTGGTCATCAATCCGAGCCGGGCGGCATATGAGCTGATCTTAAAGGAATTGGTAGAAGCGACCTCGACGGCGGCCTATGAATTCGGGGATCAGAGTCTGATCGGGTACACGTTCCGTGGCCGTTGGGCGCCACTGCCATACGTCTACAACGCGTTGAAGACGCTGCGGTGGAAGGGCGTCCATGATCAGATTTGGCGGGATGAGCGGGTGAAGAACGTGCATTATATAATGGTCCCCAAACCGTGGGATGAACCGGACGGCGAGAGGGGCCAAGCGGACGAAACACACAAGTGGTGGTGGGACGCGAATGATGAACGGAAGAGACTGGAGAAAACAAGAGGGATTGAGGATGAATTTTGATTGGCATTATTGCATAGTTACTGTTAGACTGTCTGATGTTGCTACAAGCCTACCCCGTTTTGGATGCTAATCCCAATATACCCAGGCCTGTACTCCTCGCCAATGCCAATTCCAAACGCTACAGTTCAATCGTCCCGTCTCTCAGACTCGTGTCCCCAAACTTCCTCCGCTGACTTCTTTCCCTTCGTCTCAGGCACGAAGGTGAGGACCAGGAGGAAGAACCCGGCCGCAAACGCCGCGAAGATGAAATACACCCGTCCCTCACCCAGCGCTTTGTTCACCACGGGAAAAAACTGAGCGACGACAAAGGTGGCGATCCAATTGGACGCGAGCGCCCAGCTTTGGGTGGCGCCGACGGCTTCGTGGACGGCCAGCTCGCTGGCAAGGATGAACGGGACGGGACCGAGCCCGACCGCAAACGAGCAAACAAACAGGATGACGGCGACGGCGGAGAGGACTTTGATGTTATAGCCGATGGAGAAGGCTAGAGCAAGAGATGAAATGCCCATCCCGAAGATAGAGCCGAGCAGGCAGGGCTTACGACCGAGCTTGTCGACGAGCGGGGCACAGGCGGCTGTGACAATGATATTGAGGGCAGAAACGGCGAGGTTGAGGAGGGCAGAGGAGGAAGATAGGAGCGAGGATAAGAGGGAAACGCCGTACATGATAATCGAGTTGATACCTAAGTCCGTCAGTGAATGGATACTGTTGGTCAAGGGGTGCGGTCTTACCGCAAAGCTGTTGGGCAAGCATAACCATTATGACAGCAATCACTGCCTTCCTGGTCTGGGGGCTGGCCAAAGCTTGTAGCATCCCAAGATGCCCCTGGCCGGACTGGCTCTTGTTTGAGGGGAGGTGTTGCTGATCCGGCGAATTCAAGAGAGATTCTTGTTCCTCTAAACTTCGCGTTAGCATGTTCATATTATAGCCAAAGAACTGCTTACCATCGTCTTCACCAGCAGCAATGCCCCAGCTGTTAAATTCGCCGTCGATATCGAACCTCTCACCTCTCACTCTCCTCAAGATCTTTCGTGCTTTCGGCCCACCCCCTTCTACGTTGGCAGCAATCCATTTCGGGCTTTCGTCCGAGAACATCAGTCCGACCAGCTGCCCAACTCCAACCAGCCCAGCAGCAGCCAGTACAATCCTCCACATCTGACCAAAGGCCAGGAAATACCCAAGCAGCTGTGCAAGAAAGATGCCAACATTCACCATCACCTGGGTGAAGGCGCCGAAAAACCCCTTCTCAGCCGGCGGGGAGAGCTCGGAGATGTATATTGGCACGGAAACCATAGCAGCCCCTGAACCCAAGCCTGAAATGAAGCGTCCTATAGCCATAGTTGCGATATTCGGCGCGAGAGCCGCGAAGATGGGGCCAAGGATGGAGAAAGGGACCGCGAGTCGCATTGCATGCATCCGCCCATGGCTTGTAGAGACCGTACCGGCCACCAAAGCACCCAGAAATCCACCCAAGGTAAACATGGAGCTCACCACCCCGAGTTCCTCCGCTGTCATGGGGATACACTGGGGAAGGGTGGACGACGACACGGCATCAGGTCCGAGGAGGGACTTTCGCTTGCAGGTGATGACATCGAGAGGGGTGTTGAGCTCGGTGAGGTGGTAGCCGAAGAGGAACGGTCCGAGGGTGCTCACGAAGATGAGGAAGAGCAAGTAGGGCGTGAGGTCACGGAACCAGGTTCGTGGATCCATCGTGTGCGGTCGACGAAAGAGCGGCTTCGGAAAGGGCAGATTAGCCTTGTATTCATCATCGTCAGATGCAGCGGAAAAAAACGTCTGGTACGGGGGAGACATAAGCAAAGACATACAGAAGCGGACAATAATAGTGAGCTATCGTAGGGCAATAGTGAACGACATGCCGTGGAATGGATTGATATTGGGGCTATTAAGACATCCGGTAATACTCATACACAATCGATGCAGCCAAATCAGCCACTGAAACCCTATCTAATCGCACACGTTCATTCACGGATCTCAGCACCGTGCCGTCATATGCAGGATAGTATTGCGTGTCGGAAGCTCAGCGCTGTGGAAGTATCAGATGGTGCCGAGTTGAATGTTTGTCGGAGGTGCCGGCTAATATGACGTCGAGCGTATTCCAAATGCAGTCCGAACGTTCTAAAGCCAACCCAAAAACGAATGGCGAACTCGAAAACGTTAGATGGAAAGGAGTATCGGCGAGTGGCAGGTGAATATGATAAACTACAGAAGGCAATTAGTCGACGTTGAGGGGTGTTGCGGTCTGCAGATGTTCAGTCCATATGTGGCCGACGATGCAAGGGTCAGTTGCTCGTTGCCAGGGATAGATGCGCTCTGCGAACGTCGGCCTCTTAACGCTCAACCAAGTAAGATTCCGTACTGCGAAATGGCCTTAGACCTGACTGACAGGAGACGCCAAAGCCCAAATGTGTGATGCAAGGCTTGGGCTCATGCAGGCCCAAAACGATGAAGACATAAAGGCATGGACTGTGAGAAGGCCTCTCAGATACTCTGGCTCCAATCCTCTCTTCTATCTAAATGTATTTTGCAAAACCGTATTGCCGCGAACGTCTTTCCAGCCGAGCTATGACGCTGAACCTCGTTCGAATGACATGACCTGTATCTCCTCGGAATCCAGCATAGTTTGAGCCTATCTCCAATACGGGACGCATCATCACAGGACACAGGGACAGACGCGCATGCTAATTGCTGAACGACGCGCTCTCGCTCCCAGCTAGCTCCAACCCGATCACCACACTGTCCTGGTGTCGGATTGCTCGTTCAATTGGCTGGAGTCATCGGATTACCTTGGATTACCAACCCGATGAAGCGGAGAGATCGTGGAGATGGTTGCGGGTGAAATCAAGATCGGAATGAGCCAAACCGGAAAGATGATCTCCCCCAATGCGCCGCCCTCGGGCCCCAACCCCACCACCAACACTACCACCAAGACATCCACCTCCACAACATCCGCAAAGCGATCCGTTCAGCAGGCCTTCGATGGTGCGTGCATCAGTTACAATTCTTTGATTATCGTGAATTTATGGAATACATGAATACATCTCTTCTCTGGTTCTCTCAAGGACTTTTCTTAGATATGCCTAATAGAGTGCGCTTCATTTAATGTTTCAATCAGGACGGACCGGTTCCGCTTTCCATTAATTCGCTTGATATTGTGCGAAATTCCTTCGTCACTACTTCATCGTATCTGACTCTGGGACACACGACGGTAGAAAGAGGTGATCCGTTGACTCATCTGGATTATCTCATGCGGTATCTACTGTATTGCTTATTCTTATGTACCGGACACTTCTAGTCCTTGCATGCAACAGCGCTTGAAAATCTTCGTTAGTTGTTTCCTGGAACCGTGCTTGGGCGACTTCAACTAATCAACAACCCCTCATTGCAGAACCGGGTGCCGCCATAAGTATGTTAGCAGGCTCCTATTTGAACCAAAAACGAGTGCGTGAAAGATATGATATCATCGGATTCATCAGCAGTGGCACATATGGCCGGGTATTCAAGGCAAGAGGTCGAACCGGCCAGGTGGGAGAGTTCGCCATCAAAAAGTATCACGAGTCCTCCCTACCTCAAGCGCATGGCTAAACTGTCCAGATTCAAACCGGACAAAGAAGGGGAGCTGCAGTACACGGGCATCTCACAGTCCGCCATCCGGGAAATGGCTCTATGCACCGAGCTGTCGAACCCGAACGTAGTTCACACGGTCGAGATCATCCTCGAGGACAAATGTATATACATTATCTTTGAGTATGCCGAGCACGATCTGCTGCAGATCATCCATTATCATACCCAGACGTCGCGACCGGCCATCCCTCCCATGGTCATCAAGTCGATTCTATACCAGCTCCTGAACGGCGTCCTCTACCTCAATCGTAACTGGGTGATGCACCGTGATCTTAAACCCGCCAACATCATGGTCACCTCCGCCGGGGCGGTCAAGATCGGCGATCTGGGACTCGCTCGTCTTTTCTATAAGCCTCAGGCGACGCTTTTCGCCGGCGATAAAGTCGTCGTGACCATCTGGTACCGCGCACCGGAGCTTCTCCTAGGGTCACGGCATTATACCACCGCCATCGATCTGTGGGCCGTCGGCTGCATCTTCGCCGAGCTCCTGTCCCTTCGACCGATCTTCAAAGGCGAAGAAGCGAAGATGGACGGCAAGAAATCGGTTCCCTTCCAGCGCAACCAGATGCAGAAGATCGTCGAGATCCTGGGGTTGCCGACGGTGGACCGGTGGCCCCTTCTGAAGCACATGCCGGAATATGGACAGCTATCCAACCTCGCGCAGGGAAATAGTCGCGTCTTGAACCCGGTCGGCTTGGAGAAATGGTATACCTCGACGGTGGCTCATAACAGATACGTCGTCCCGAACAGTTCCCCTCCAGGGACCAAGCCCGACGTGCCAGGCCGCGATGGCCTTGCCCTTCTGCAAGGGTTGCTCGAATATGACCCGATGAAACGCCTTACCGCGGAGCAGGCGCTGCAACATCCGTATTTCCCAACGAACCAGGCCGAGCGGGACGTGTTAGGGAAGAATTGCTTCGCGTGGAGCTTTACAGACTATCCGAATCGCCGAGTGAGTAGCGATGATAATGATATCCGTACCAGCAGTTTGCCTGGCACCAAGAGAGGTGGACTACCGGACGACAGCTTGAGACCGGGCAAGAGATTGAAAGAGTGAAGAGATGGAGCATCGAAGATATCCAACCCATTTCGTCATGCGCCTACACCAAACAAGATATCATTAACATCCATCGCCTTGCTATCCCCCAGCTCTACACCCGTTCGCACAAGACGGAGATTTCTGAAGAATTGGCTTTCCTAGTCTAACACGGCAGATCTCTAGCTCACCCTCGTCGACGACCCCCTTGAGGACGTGAGGGAGTCCGAAGACAGCTTCACCAATGTTTTCAGCGACGGCTTTTTCAAGGCCGATTTTCTCCTGTCCGAGTCGTCGGGAGAAACCATGGAAATAGACGAGCCCGATTACCAACAACTAGTTACCGATCTGGACCCATCGTCCTCGCGTCAGGATACGGAATACCAACTCAAAAACTGAAACGGGGTGTTGCTTGGAGTGCTGGGGTAATTAGAATGCGGTTCGGATTCCCGGCGTGCACCGCAAGTATAAGAGGGAATTACTATAGTGTCAACAGCTTAAATTTTTGTTGATCCATCATTACTTACGGAGGTTTGAATTGATCCTCTAGGATACCTACCGAATCATTACATGGCTTGTGTGTTTCTATACATACATGCCTCATCTGAAATGACTCAATTGCTGCTGTTCTTGTCCCCTGATACCGTAGCATCACTACCTGGAATCCTGCAACGCCCTCTATTTATGTTAGCCGTTTGTATGAGACCGCCATCAAAATGATCCAGACTATCGGTTTCCTTCTAGATGCATCGCTCCCCTGCTTGCAGAATGATTCAAGATAGTTCACAATTACTCTCCTGAGCAAAGCATCACCGTAGCCCACAACCGAGCAACCCCTTGAACTTTGCCTTGATGCTCGCCCTTCTAGAATTTCCGTTTGCACGAGACCTTCCACCGTGACCCCCAGGAACCCCCAATATATTTACCGCTCTACAGCCCATGAACTCGTCCACGTCCGTCGTCACTCTACCCACAAACCCCCCCATATCAGGCCCATCCGACGTAAAACTGACCCTCTGCGCCCTTGCCTTCCGACCCTCCCATCCACTATCCGGCCGATCCGTGGCGTGAAACACGCAAAGCATCCCCCCGTCAGAGTCTTCGTCCGCAGTCCCCGACATCCCATGCGGCATCCGAATGAACGACCCGTGCCCCGGGCCGAACGGCCCGACATCTCGCCTGCCGCCCTCTCCGATGGACCCCAGCTTCGGCGACCACGCCTGGAGGAGCGGGCGGCGGCTCTTGACCCATGCGCGAGGGTTGAGCGGTTCGCCGCCGACGTATTGCAGCGTGGCCATCTTGTAATCGCGGGTCCAGCTTCCGGCGCAGGAAAACACGATGCCTTTCCACGAACCGTCAGATGCCTTGAGGTACTGCGGGCCTTCGTTGATCCCTGAGGACCCGGAGAATTCCCAGCGGTGTTCTGGCGCCGATATCCGCACGGCGAAACTGTCCACGAGCTCCGGACTCGCCATATGAGCGATATATAGTTCCTGAATGGATTCGTCCTGGCTGCGGCCTCTTTCAACCATGCTCTTGATGCTTTCGCCAGGATATCCCGCCAGAAGCGGCCAGCCGGAATACACACAATACAGCTGGTCATCCAGCTCGAATACCGTCCCATCGATGGACCACTGGTGAGGCGGAAGTCCCGGTAGCGGACCGAGGAATTCCCAAGGCGCCTCGCAGGGAGATACGTCGGTCGGCGGGCCGCGAAGCACGCAGAGCCGATGACTGGCGTTACCGATGAGAGGATGATCGCACGATACATATATGTACCAGCGGCCGCAGAGGGCGTGCAGCTCGGGGGCCCAGATGTTTCCGGAGAAGGGGTACCCGTGCTCCGGTTGCCTGTGTCGTGTCAGAATCTGAGAACGCTGGGGTCTGTTTAGGATTGGGCATTGTACGAGGCTGCGACCTACCATACTACAGTCTTTCTCGGATACGTATAAAAACCGAGGAGAGTCGGGGATGACCATATTTCAACTCTGTTTCCGGAAGTGAAAGTCTATATTACAAGCACATTTTAGTTGATCGCTCGCTCAGATGCCTCTCTTCATCTGAAGCACGTACAAGGAAGAAGGTGTCGCGCAAGAAGACAACATATGGATCAGGCGTCGGCACCGCAGTTATGGTCATACAACATGATCGAGCGGATTCCATTTCGCTTTCATTATACCGTCAATCGCAGACATCGCTAAGATATCATTGTTCTCAAGCACAATTGCTTGCGACATTCGGACATCATGATGCAACCTCCCTTGGAAATTGCGCGAGTCAGTTTTGAGCTGATGCGGACATACCATGACTCACGACATCACGATGATCTCGTGGACAGACCGCGTGAACACCGTCTACCGTCTACGATTCTCTCGACAAATGATATCAGATTATCGTTCGCACATGAGACGCCATGAAAGCTTTGGATAAGCTGGTGAAAGATGTTGGGTAAAAATACCTGAACCAAGACCTTTCCGCCTTGTGTTAGACTTATCCTCAGTATCACCAGTCAGCCTCCTATGTAGAGCTATGGCACACACTGTACAATCATCAGTTGTTTTGGAACTTCCTTGCTGGAGTCATTTCGTCCCATCCTTTCGTGATTTCGTCCGATGTTTCCCCATTTATGATGTTCAAGGGATTTGTTTTTCCGTGGTTTCGAATCGTATTTGTGTGTCCACGTAATTATGTCATCCTTAATTTAAGATTTTGGATCATCTATGATCTATCTCCAACCTTCGTCCTGGGATCACTAATCGTGATACGGCCCCATGGTCTTTTGGGAAACGCCACGAGATCGTTTCCATCATTTATATTAGGTTGCCACCAATGGGATTTCAAGAGTATCGAATAAGCAAAAAACGAACCTGTTATGCAACGATGTCCTTGCGATGAATGGGCACGCAATACTTGCTGTCATGGTCCGTCTTGGCACCGGTCCGAATATGTCCAACGGGCGTGAACTGCCCTATCCATGGCCGGTCATTTATCTGTCATCGTACTGTGTTGAATAGATTCGGCGAGATGAATAGGTACCAATGTTATAGATCAATCATGGCAGGAGGATTCGTGCGTTCTTTAAAGAGAGGTTACCTTCACACGACCCGGGATTCCAGTGCTTACCAGTGACACTCTTTTTGTTCTACGAAACATTCTCTTGCTAGCAATATGAAGTTCCTCACTGTCGCCGCTTTTGCCACCATCGCGCAGCTGGCGTCTGCCCACACCACGGTCGGGTGGGTCTTTGTTAATGGCAAGGAGCAGGGTCGAGGCGATGTTGTGCCGGGCGGCTACATCAGGAAGCCCAACAATAACGACCCTGTGAAAGATGTGAAGTCAGGAGACATCACTTGCAACACGAGTAAAGGGCCGAACACCAAGAATGTGAACGTCAAGGCCGGAGACGAGGTATGGCGAGAACCCCGTCGTCCCTGGACAGTCATTAACAGCACCCAGGTCACCGTGGAATGGTTCCACGACAACCGAGGAGATGACATCATCGCGGATAGCCACAAAGGTCCCGTCCAGGTCTACATTGCCCCCGCGCAAACGAACGGCAAGGGCAATGTCTGGGTCAAGATCGCATCCGACGCCTATTCCAACGGCGTGTGGGCAACCGACAAACTCATCAAGAACAAGGGCAAGCACTCGTTCAAGGTGCCCAATGTTGCTGGTGGTGACTATATCGTCCGCGCCGAGATTATCGCCCTCCACGAGGGCAATCGCGTCGGTGGCGCGCAGTTCTATCCGAGCTGCATCCAGTTTAAGGTTGCTGGAGGGAGTGGCAAGCTTCCGGCGGGAATAGCACTGCCTGGTGCATACTCGCAGAATGACCCTGGTATGGCGCCCTTGCTGCTTTTGAGTGATATTGTTATACTCACGAGGAATCATAGGTATCTTGTACGATGTTTATCAGCAGCCGCTGAAGCCCTATACTGCACCTGGAGGCCCAGTTCTCATCAAGGGTTGATTGAGATTGGTAAGGACAGGCAAGATTGTTAGTCGTCCAAGATAGACGGCTCGGATGTTGCATCTACGTATTGAGGAGTATTCCGTACAGATCATGGTGTGATTGCCTTTATATATAAATCTTACGGGGCAGCTCGTTTACTCCATCCTAGAACTTTGACATTGCAATCTTACGGCTGGTGCTCGTTTCAGGATTACCTCAAACTGTTGCACTACCATCTGATAAAATGAACACTTTTACCACTACTTGGTTTTTAGATAATACATGGCTTCTTTCGATTGACTATCACCCGTATATATCCATGGTCTAACACCGACACACAACCCGATTGGCTGGCACAAGACAGGAAATCCTTTCGAACCGCCACAGCTGAAATAGAATAGCTAATTACAAATATGTGAGGTGAAAAAAGGAATGGAGAAGAAGATAATGTCGAGCTAAAATAGAGTAACAAAAAAACCCGGACCATAATCGCTCGTGTCTAAACTGCATTACTCGGAAGCATAACTTAAATCCTAGGGGTATAAAGAAAACGTAGCGAATGATCTACCGCACCCATTCGGGATTTTGGTTGCGTTTCAAAGCATGAGTACTTCTTCCTTGCGCCGGTAAAATTAAATAGCAAATGGTATGCCACCCGGGCCACGCTATCGACACCTGCGTAGCGAAACAAAGGAAACCGAAGGAGACAGCAGGGAGGGAGCCCGGGAAAGCGTTTAGAAAAACATCCCCGCTGGCAACACAACGAAGACAACCGTGATGACGATGGTCAGCAATAGCGCCCAGATTTGACTCTGTAGAACAATCCGATCCTGAATGATCCGAATCGCCTGCTCCTGCACCGCGGTTTTCGGCCCGAAAATCTTCTGCATCAGGCTTCGCTTCCGGAAATTCTCGATCCATGCCTCGTCCGTGTATGTGTTCGTGGTCCCGAAGGTCTCCATGCTCTTCGGCCGCTTCATGCTCCTCCCGATCGAGCCCGCCAGGGTCGCCTCTTCATCGTCCGGCGGGAGAATCCTGCCGCTCCTCCGCTTGTTCGTATTGGTCGATGAGACGAGGGAGACGGTCTCTGCATCTTCCCAGGGCTTGAGCTCCCGGCCATGGCCGCCGCTGTACATGATGACGCAGAGCCCTTTGTAGGCGGCGACGAGGGTTCCGATGCCGATGAACGTGACGAGGGCGGGGAGGATGCGCCACCAGCGGGGCGCGGCGGAGAGGGTGAGGATGGCGGTGATGAGGATGCCGGCCAGGGTGTGTGACACGCCCATGGCGCGCACGAAGAAGACGCGCGGCTTGTTGCCGTTGCAGATGGACCAGCGGACGAAGTTGGGGTGGGCTTGGCCGCGGAGGACGGACTCGACGAGGGCGAGGGCGGGGGCGAGGGCGGAGGGGTGGGTGGTGTGCTGGAGGGCATGAAGAACCGCGGTACGTTCACGGTGAGATAGGTTCAGCTCTCGTGGAGCGGACGGAGCAAGGTACGTGGCGATGACCTTGGTGATCTCAGAGCGGAAGGGTTGGATGGAGACTGATATATGGTTAGCCCGCAATTTCGGATATAGAAAACGCTCAATTGAAACTTACAAGACTGCCACTTCAGGCCAACTTGATTGTTAGCCTCCTCGGCGATTTCCTGGAGGGATTTCTGAGACTTGATCGACCTTGAAACGAAAGACTCGTAGTCCGTTGCGCCCGAGAGGGATGGTCCGTAGGAACCGCCAAATTCGGACCGGGTCGGCGTTGGCAGGTCATCAAGCGGGATTTCTAGCTGATCCTTCTTGTCGAAGTTGATCTCGACGGTGGTGCCATTTGGCACTTTGCTTCGACGTCCATGATCATCTTGGACGTGAGGCACAGGTTCCCATTCGGGTGAAAGTGACTGGTCCTGCAGCTTCAGTCTCTCGAATTTCTTCGTGTAGTCCCTCAACCAGAGGTAAAACTGGAGATTCTCGGCATCATGGGCAACATAGATCAGATAGTCCATGAAGTCATTCAATTGGCAGGGCTGGGACGGTGTTAGCCTAACGGACTGCTGCAGGTTGCCATGTCGAGCTGTGTTACCGGTAGGGTCTCGTTGTTCACCACCCTCTCAAACGATAGTTCTGGTGGTACGGGATTTTTGCAGCTCTTCATTCGGTCGACATATCTCTGACAATCCTTGGGGTTCAGTGGACCCGATGTCCGTTCGACATAAGCCGGACGGCGGTAAAACAGAACAGACATTATCAGCGATAATGAGTGCGTGACAGAAAAAAGAGAGGATCAATGACAGTGAGAAAGTATTAGAACCTTAATTAAAGAGCAATATTTCGAAGAAATCTTCAGAAGAATGAGAGGCACCACAACGTATCGGTGGTGGGGAGCATCCGTTTGTACAACACGGGCGGGACTGGAGCACTGCAACGCGGGAATTGGGGGAGATGCGCATACTCGCATATAAGTACTTCATAGCATCTGCAGGGCTGCAACTAGGGAGACCCGATGGGCGATGATGCTATCTCACCATGTCCCTTAAAGCCTGTGGCAGCAATTGAACGCGCTACGATGCTGCAGAAAGGAAAGATGGGCACGGCTAATACTACTAACATTCCATGTATTGGCCTCCAAGTTCTGAAGCGATTACCGGGTACGGTATCACCGTACCTGACCTGGTCCTGGCATTGCCATCTGCACTGTGCTCCGTGCGATGCGAGGGATGGGATGTGCCAGTCCGCCTTTGGTCTATCCCACGCGATACTAAAAGCTAGGGAGGCCGGAAGATATTAGGTAGATCATAGGTAGATCACAGAGCAGAAGGCGAATAGAAGTGAACAATGAGAAAATGACTGAGTCTGATGTTGTGTGTGTTGTGGAGCTGGGACCTGAAGCTAACGTGGACATCGCGACGTTTAGAGGATTTTGGATGGCAAAAGGATCGTCGCAGTTTGCAGTGGTGAAGGACTGGCCTGCGTTTCTCTTATGCAGGGGAAGCCTGGGATATGCCTTTCTCCAACCTCAGTTCGAAAGTTCGAACCTCCCAAGTCCCAACTCATCACCTTTCACTAACTAGTTAATTAGTTAACTTAGTTATTTCCATGAAAGATCAAATGGGCTGGCTGCCCTTTGTCTTTCTCATCCTCACCACCCATCCTGGTATGGTCAGCCCACGCCCGGGGTGTGAAACTCCCCTATGACCGTCCCACCTTCTCCTCCACCTCAACGACAGGCTGATAGGAAGATATGGGATACCCTGTATCGATCCGAGTTCCGACACTGACACTCCGGGTGTATCGTGGGCCGTAGCCCTCTCTTTTCCTGGGTGCTGGGATATCAATGGGCACTTAGGGCAGCAACTAGCAAGCCAGCAACCATGATTATCGCGACATCACCCAATTTTTTAGACAAGCCGGAAGCGGGTGGCTGGTCGAGTCTAACGCACCCGGTACAGGACGGATCGGGAACGATCATCTTCAAAGTTCAAACGACCTCAGTCTGATCGGTGAGATCGGCCTGGAACTCTTGATGATTGGGCCACAAAATGACAAATACCAATGTGGAGTCGGCATCACTCAATCTGCATTCTGCTCGTCCCTATCTGGCAGAGCCTAACCGTACTGGGAATTATGCCAAAAATTCACTTATGCAGGCACCAGGTCCCTGTTTTCCACTTGCATGCGGATTGTGGATGGTTAACTTTGGCTCAAAATTGTTGGATTCAATTCCTTGACTTCCATGGAACAGTCGAGAAACTCCAGAAACTAGACGTCGCAAACGGACAACCCATATCGCGATGCACCCAGACTTCAGAGTTCAGACACCTCCTAACCCTGTACTAACGGGACAGTTTGGCGGGTTGACCTGTCTCTGCCTCTACCTACTCAACGTCGATTACTGGTACATAATAATCAAATGCACTATTAAACCGGGCAATTGGGGGAGAGGATCGACACAGGAAGTGCGACATCGACAAAGAAACATGAACCACCTTATATCCGCCGTTCGTATTAGCCGGAGTTTTCTTTTGATCGATCGCCCATCGTCATTTGCTTAAGCCACCAAGTTTCCACAGACCACAACTCCACCTCAGAGCAGATCTTGTCATGGAACTGCTACGACCATTCTCACAGCCCGCAAAGGATGGCAGACGGCAGTTCCTATCGGTCGACCACGTGGATTCCCCGCCCTTCTCACCGCTCCCAGAATGCCGGAGCCATAAATCGTCCAGCATCTGCATGTTTCCAAGGGCTGACTGGCGGGCGGCATATCCAAGTCCACGGGATCGATCGAATTCGAGCCTAGATATTGGACTCCGAACCAGCAATCCGACTATGTACATAGTACTGTTGGGCAGATGGCGCATTATTGGGGAACGGGGCCCCATAATCGTATCAGCGGGAGCGGGAGAGGTAAGAAAAGATCCCTATTGCGAACGACGCCGAGAGATTCATGGAACTGCCTCCCTAGTCAACGACAACCATTCATGCTGCTTCACCTAACTTTTTTTCCATTTTCTTGCTTCTTCTTTAGGTCTCCATTCAGTACAAGCAGTTCCAAGTTTCCAGAATTGTTCTTCTCATTTCCGGTTTCTGTCGAGCAGAGAACCCTCTAGGCTCTAGTCAGTCACATCGACCCATATGGAGCCCCTCTGCCATGGATAAGTCGAGGACTGGACCACCGTCCATCGCATTTTAACTGAATTATCTCGTTCGGACCATGGCCATCATTCCTTGGGAATTCATTCACACGTTTTGCGGCTGCAAGGGTTAGCCAAACTCGTAGCTCAAATTCTCCCATATTGCGAATAGTGCTGTACACCCACTGATAATGAAGGTATGATGCTCCTAGCCGTGTCTGGATGTCGTATGCTATCCGATATTCAATGATATGGCTTGCTTGCTACGATTCTACTTGTCATGTTTGTACTGTGAACTCTACTCGTTTCGTGTTATATCAAGTTCATTGCTCCCTATAATTAGTCCACGACCACAGTGTCGCAGTTCCCCCACTTGCTTCGGCAAGACCTCTCCCAAGCATTTTCCTTGCTCATTCCTCATTATCATTACCAAACAAATTCCTGCATCTCACCATGGAGCTAGCCATCGTCTCCAAAGTTTCCATACGATCCAACCGACGATCCCCATCAAGACAACCATCCCAACCACCAGCGCGACCATTACCTCTCCTCTCATTTCGAACGCCTCCGTGACCTCCATCCGCATGACCTTCCGGTGCATCTCGCGAACGTACCATCTTCCAGTTTGAATCTTGCCAAGGCGCCTGTGCTCATGATCACGACCGGATACCTTCCCGCCTGGGCCGATATTTGGCCTGGAATGCGACGATTGCCAGGTGGAATCGCCGGGCTGCTGGTATGGCTCCGGATCCCACCGTGAATGCCATGCGTGCGGAGTTGACGGCGTAGAGTGCTCGGAGACGCGGTACTCCCGGTCACGGCGGTCGACGAGGAGAAGGGAGAGGAGGAAGGAGGTGAAGTAGAGAGGGGTTAGGATTAACTGCACATTGTTAGGATTGCAATGGGACTTGGCCGGTACTGGAGAGACGTTGGCCCATGTTTGAGATTGAACATGACGATACATTGTAGGTTTTGAGGGGAGGACTAAGCGGAGGAGTTTGGCGGTTTGGCGCGTGGGCTTAGGGAGAGAGTCATGGGCGTTTGATTGGGATACTTACATGAGTCAGGCATGAATCGGAATCGTCGTCCGGGGACGACACGCTGGGGTCTATCTGGCCCATCGACCGACCCGATTGACGGGTTGAGGGCGATACATCGGTGCCGCTCGAGGTGGTATCAACTAGTGGATTGTCGAAGAAAGGATCAGAATTCTTCTTGCGTCTAGTGCCCCGCGCCGGTGTCATGGTGGGGATATCGCATGGAGCATTCGGGAGAAGGGGAAATTGATGCAACTGAGTAAACTAGATTCATTTATTAAGCACTAAGTAGTATCACTCCAAGTAGTATCAGAGAGGATAAGATCTGTTCAAGTGTTAGTATCATTAGTTGTTGGACAATAGTCGGAGACGGGTGGGTGTTCTGTGAGGTCATCCCGTCATTGACTGTGAACACTGACTGCATGGTGAACAGTGAACACCCGGTGAACAGGGTCCCCCGCCCATTTCTGCCCTCTGCGGGCGCTTCCGCTCTCTACTATGTAACTACTTCCATGTTCCATAATGTACATTAGACTCTAAGAGTTGTGCCTTGCGAGCCGTGGACCGCAGCTTCATATTGAATTGGAAACAGTATTTTTGCGTTGGTTGCCGTATGGAGTGAGAAGTCGCTTGCGGGGCATATACACCTCATCTGAAAGTCAACAGTTTGACTCGACTCTTTGACGCCGCATCAACGACTGATCGCTCCTCTGCAGTCGTATATCACCACTTTCCATTGCCATCACCTTGGTGGACTACTATGGACTTGAACTAACCGTCCTCATCCATCATGGGCTTCTCTCTTGCTAACAAGCTCTTGAAGCGAGAGATCGCCGCGGAGAAGAATCGAGCTTCGACAGTTCGGGGTCTCTATGGCGATTCTTCTTGGGTGGACGATCTAGGTATGCCCGTCCCATCATGACGAATGCCAACAGGACTGATTTTATCATAGACATCGTCAATGAGCTAAATGGACATAGTGGCTGCATCAATGCACTAAGGTGAGTGCCATCGTGGCTACATATCTCTAACATATTCGTCTTGGAGCACACCAAACTGAACATATCTGCAGCTGGTCGAAGTCCGGGAGACTGCTTGCCTCTGGCTCAGACGACACCTATGTGAACATCCATACCTACCTCCCACACGCCTCCGACTCTCAGTTCTCATACACCACCGCAATCCTTACTGGACATGAACAGAACATCTTCTCGGTCAAGTTCATGCCGTACACCAACGATCGCGTCATCGTCACAGCAGCTGGAGACCACGAGGTTCGTATCTTCGATGTGGAATATAACAGCACGTCGAGATCATCCACTACATTGCCCTTCGGCCCCTCGAACCCTCGGAGACGGGGTAGACCACATGTGCTTCAAAATGGGGTGTCATATCTGAGCGCTGGAGATACCAGCGCCAAGGTCTTCAGATCACATTACGATCGTGTCAAGCGGATCGTGACCGAATCCTCGCCATATTTCTTCCTTACGTGCTCCGAAGATGGAGAGGTGCGCCAGTGGGATATCCGATCCCCTGAATCCGCTTATCCAAAACGCGACTATCGGAACGTGAACGACCCATCCATCCCGCCTCCGCTCATTTCCTATGGACGGTACCAAATCGATCTCAATACCATCTCCTGCTCGCCTTCGCAGCCTCACTACATTGCTCTCGGCGGCACGCATCCCCACTGCTTTATCCACGACCGACGAATGCTCGGACGCAACAAGTTCGATGAGCGAGGCTCCCCAGCCCCTTCGTCCAGCACCACGGGAGACAAAGACGATGAGGATATGGCCGAAGCAACTCAGTGCGTGCGAAGACTAGCTCGGAATAGAAAGACGTCGGTCGGGCCTCGTAACTCGGACCATATCACCGCTTGTAAAATCAGCGACGCGCATCCCAACGAGGTCATCGCGAGTTGGTCGAATGATAACATTTACTCGTTTGACATCGTCCGCACGCCTGATGCCCGAGATGTTAAGGAGGACTCGCAGGAGGCAGAGGGTAGTCAGAGAAGCCAAGGCCGAGTCAAATCCTCACCGAGCCTGAAACGCAAGCGACCGGGAGGTGAAAACGCGTCCCAGAGTGGTAGCGATGGACGGTCTGGGTCACATCCGAGGACCGATGACGGCTCCAGCACGGATAATCAGGGACCCGCCAGCGTTGCGATCCGGCCTGACCACGGGTCTGCCTCGGCATCGGAGGGCCAGGACCACGAGCAGCAAGAGAACGGCGATTCAACTCCACAGGCACCGACTTCGGCATCTCGCAGAACACAAGGACCATCTCAGAATGTTCAAACTTCCGGCGTATCGGACTTGCTGAACGCGATCACTTCGACGAGCGTGGCAGAAGACAGCGAAGAGGAGGAGATTGAACGGTTCTTGGAGCAAAGTGTTTTGGGCGTTCATCGGTCACATCAGGGGGGGCATGGGACTGGAGGTGGTGGCGAGGATGAGGCTCAAAATGAGGAAGATGAAGACGAGGAGGAGGAGGACGAAGAAGACCATAACGATTACGAAGAGGGCGATGAGGACGACGAGGATAACAGTGGATCAGAAGAAGACTCAGAGGACACCTCGTCCGACGAATATGGCCCGCAGATGTTGGGATTCCCCGCTCGAGTCCTGCACATGAAATCGAAGCGAAAGGTCAACCAGAACGTACCATGTTTGCCGCACATGCGAACGTATAAAGGGCATTGCAACACCCAAACCGTGAAAGATGTCAATTTCTACGGCCTCAACGACGAGTACGTGGTGAGCGGAAGCGATGACGGCAACTTCTTCATCTGGGACCGCCAGACAGCGCGGCTCGTCAACATCCTCGAAGGCGATGGCGAGGTCGTCAACGTCGTCCAAGGTAAGTCCCGGCCCGCTTCGGCCCTGTGGAGCGCATGATTGACTCGGATCGCAGGCCACCCTTACGAGCCGATGATCGCCACCTCGGGGATCGATAACACCATTAAGATCTTCAGCGCGGACGCTCGCGCACGACATGCGGCGAGAATGGCACTGGGTGTCTCGGCGTCGGATCCCGAGGAGCATAGTTCCATCCGTCTTGGGGGACGAGCCGCAGTTCGTCTGCGAGAATCGAGCCCAGAGGAATCAACCTACGGAGGACCAAGCAGCACAGGAGCGACCGGACCTTCCAATAGGTCCCGTTCTCCCTCGACGGCCTCATTGTCAGGGAGTGACCGAGGTCCCAATTTGGAGCCGGCGGTGCTCGTGGACGACGAGCCGGAGGATATGGAGTTCACGGCGCTAGATGGGTTGTCGTCGATGCAGCGCATGGCCGAGGAGTATCAGATCATCGCGGCGAACGAGAGCGATGGGGCTGCGCATCGGGTCTACACAGGGCATGCGGTGGCGGCGCTCCTGGCGCAGCATCTTCAGGGTGGAGATGAGCAGTGTAGGCCGATGTGAGGGGTGAGGCAGCCATTACCCAACTACCTAGCCCGTCGTCTATCCAATGAAATAAACTCATATCCAATTTATCTACAGGCCAGATGTTGACCAGATGTTTCCTCGATGTCGCTGTGAATTGAGAGGCGATTCACGTGATCTGATTGTTGTCGAGGCTACAGCTGAGGGTCCACGTGACCCCAAGTGCACAGACGATTCTATGCTTTTCCACGGCAGCGACAGGGGTCCAGCCTCCACCAGCGGCGCCGCAAGCAACGCAGCGGGTGAACTGGAAGCTTCTAAAACTTCATCCTCTCGACCTTTTTCTATCCTCCCCGTTTCCACACAAACATTTATCTTCAACTCCCTCAACTCTCTCATTCTCACTCTCTGCTCCTTACACATCTTTGTGACGAGATACCCCATCCTGCTTCTTCCTCTACATATTCAATAGAATCCTTCATTACCAGGTCAGTAATCATCCCTATCCCTCTTCACTTCTTGCGATCAGCCTTTCCAGCGCCGCACAAGGTTGCTAGGCAACGATCTCTCTCACTCACAAAGTCAACTCGGACTCACACTGACACCCATCAAGGCCACCTAGTCCCTCAAACACTCCACCGCCAACATGTCATCCGGCGAGTCGTTCGAGTTCCAGGCTGAGATCTCTCAGCTCTTGGGCCTCATCATCAACACCGTCTACTCCAACAAGGAAATCTTTTTGCGAGAACTGATCTCCAATTGCTCCGATGCCTTGGACAAGATTCGCTACCAGTCCCTCTCCGACCCTAGCCAACTCGACTCCGGTAAAGACCTCCGCATCGATATCATTCCAAATGCGGAGGCAAAGACCCTCACCATCCGTGATACCGGTATTGGTATGACCAAGGCTGTAAGTTTTGCCCCATCCCTATTTTCACTTTTGGTGTCCCACCTACTAACTCACTTCAGGATCTCGTCAACAACCTGGGTACCATCGCCCGCTCTGGCACCAAGCAATTCATGGAAGCCTTGAGCGCCGGTGCTGATGTGTCCATGATCGGTCAATTCGGTGTCGGTTTCTACTCCGCCTACCTTGTTGCCGATAAGGTCACCGTCGTCTCCAAGCACAACGATGACGAGCAGTACGTCTGGGAGTCCAGCGCTGGTGGCACCTTCACCATCACCCCCGACACTGAGGGCGAGCAGATCGGCCGTGGTACTTCCATCATCCTTCACCTGAAGGATGAGCAAATGGACTACCTTGGCGAGAGCCGCATCAAGGAGGTTGTCAAGAAGCACTCCGAGTTCATCTCATACCCTATCTACCTGCACGTCCTGAAGGAGACCGAGAAGGAGGTTCCTGATGAGGATGCTGAGGAGAAAGAGGTTGAGGAAGATGAGGAGAAGAAGCCCAAGGTCGAGGAGGTTGATGAGGAGGAAGAGGGCAAGGAGAAGGCCCCGAAGACTAAGAAGATCAAGGAGTCCAAGATCGAGGAAGAGGAGCTCAACAAGACCAAGCCCATCTGGACCCGAAACCCGCAGGACATCTCTCAGGAGGAGTACGCGAGCTTCTACAAGTCGCTCTCCAACGACTGGGAGGACCACCTCGGTGTCAAGCATTTCTCCGTTGAGGGCCAGCTTGAGTTCCGCGCCATCCTGTTCGTCCCGAAGCGCGCTCCCTTCGATCTCTTCGAGGCCAAGAAGACGAAGACCAACATCAAGCTCTACGTTCGCCGTGTCTTCATTACCGATGATGCCACCGACCTCATCCCTGAGTGGCTCAGCTTCGTCAAGGGTGTCGTTGACTCCGAGGATCTTCCCCTCAACCTGTCTCGTGAGACCCTTCAGCAGAACAAGATCATGAAGGTCATCCGCAAGAACATCGTCAAGAAGACCCTCGAGCTCTTCAACGAGATCGCTGAGGATCGTGAGCAGTTCGACAAGTTCTACACTGCCTTCGGCAAGAACATCAAGCTCGGAATTCACGAGGACTCTCAGAACCGCCAGGCTCTTGCTAAGCTCCTCCGATTCAACTCCACCAAGTCCGGCGAGGAGACCACATCGCTCACCGACTACGTCACCCGCATGCCGGAGCACCAGAAGCAGATGTACTACATCACCGGCGAGTCGCTCAAGGCGGTCCAGAAATCCCCCTTCCTTGACAGCCTGAGGGAGAAGGGCTTCGAAGTCCTCTTCCTTGTCGACCCTATCGATGAGTATGCCTTCACCCAGCTCAAGGAGTTCGACGGCAAGAAGCTGGTCGACATCACCAAGGACTTCGAGCTCGAGGAGACCGAGGAGGAGAAGAAGGCCCGTGAGGAGGAAATCAAGGAGTACGAGGACACCACCAAGGCCATCAAGAACATCCTTGGTGACAAGGTCGAGAAGGTCATCGTCTCCCACAGCCTGGCCGCTTCCTCGCCGTGCGCCATCCGTACTGGCCAGTTCGGTTGGTCTGCCAACATGGAGCGTATCATGAAGGCGCAAGCTCTCCGCGACACCTCCATGAGCTCCTACATGAGCTCTAAGAAGACCTTCGAGATCTCCCCCAAGTCCCCGATCATCAAGGAGCTCAAGAACAAGATCACTTCCGATGGCGAGGATGATCGCACCGTCAAGAGCATCACCCAGCTGCTGTTCGAGACTTCCCTCCTCGTCTCCGGATTCACCATCGAGGAGCCCGTCGGCTTCGCCCAGCGTGTCAACAAGCTGGTCAGCCTGGGCCTGAACGTCGACGAGGATGTCGAGACTGAGGAGGAGGCGGCCGCTGAGACCGCCGAGGGTGCCACCGCCGAGGGCGCCACCGAGAGCGCGATGGAGGAGGTTGACTAAGTTGGACGCGGTCCATGGCTACATACCCCCGCGCCCCTCGGATCGGACGCTTTCTGAGGATGTTCGCTTTTGCCCCTTTCACTTCTCGGTTCTGATGCCCGCGACACGACTAATCAATCCTACACACATGGCATGTTTTCTCATGGTGGATGGAACGGCAGGAGTCTAGGATTGGTGGTAGTCGCCCTTTTCATGCTTGATGGCCGGATGAACGTAAAAAGTTTCGAGTTTCCCGAATGGCGATACATTAGATAGCGTTTCAATGGAAGATGTCATTCAAAATTGAAACATCTTTGTTTAATTTGTGATCGTGACCATTGCCCTTTCCCCGGACTCTAGAAGGTGAGAATTGGATAGCCGCAGTCATCACGATGCGGCATCGATGCCCACGAGCTCAATAATCTTTAAAAGGGCATCCCTTCTCCCTACTCTCCCCCCTCGTCTTCTCCTCCACCACCTCCCTCGTCAACCTCATCAACCGCTCCGCTAACTGCAAATCATTCGCCTTCTCCCCCCCTTTCTCCACGATCGCCGGCGGACAAATATACTGCCCCGTCCCCTCCGTCACCGTCGCCGCGAACATCGTGCTCACGCACCCCTCGAACACGTCCTTCTTGAACGGCGCGATCCCCTCCTTCATCAGGTGGCCCGCGATCGGGTACGCCTCTAGGATATGCTCCGTCGACTGCCGCGTGTCCACGAACCCGGGGTGCGTCGCGTTCACAAGGATCCGCGGATGCGTCGCGGAAAGGTGCGTCGCGAGGTATTTCGCGTCCAGAAGCGTCGCGAGCTTTGAGCGCCCGTAGAGCTTGTTCGGGTTGTAGTCCTCGTTCAGCTCGGCGACCGACGCGAACTGCGTCTCCGGCGGCGCCGACTCGTGCACGTTGGACGATAGGTTAACGACGCGCACGACGTTCCCCGCTTCCGCGGTCTTCTTCAGCAGCGGGAGGAGATGCGACGTTAGCACGGCGTGGCCGACGTGGTTCGTCGCCATGGTCAGCTCGACGCCGTTGGTCGGCGCTAGCTGCCGCGACATGACCCCGCGCCCCGCGTTGTTAATGAGGATGTCCAGCCGGTCCGTCTCCCGCGCGATCTCCAGCGCCGTCGTCCCCGTCTGCGTCCAGTCCGCCAGGTCGCACTGCTTCCACACGATCTTCTGGATGGCGGCATCGCCGAGGTCGTCGCGCAGCGCGGCAATGCCGCGGTCCTTGACGTCGGAGCTCATCGAGAGGAGGAAGAGTTTGGAGATGTCGTGCGCGAGGAGCGTGTGCGCGCAGCCGTAGCCGATGCCTTCGGAGCCGCCGGTCACGACGGCGACCTTGCCGGTTAGGTTGGGGACTTGGTCGAGGGAGAATTGGTTGGCTTCGGGGACGAGGTGATTGCTTTCACCGCCGAAGTTTTCGGCAACTTTTCTGGCGATCGTGTCCATGGTGGATGATGACTTGGGAACGATGCGCTGGTGGAGCGGCAGGATGTGGACCTCGCAACGGCCATCTTATATCTCGCATGCCTTCCGGTGTGACGCTGGGAAATGGAAGTGGCCTATGACATTAGTATGACGGTGTGAGCACAGAACCGTTGGGGTGTTGATGTACAATCTTGATGACGCTCGTATTACGGGAGATCGTCATAGGGCAACTGGTAGGGCTGCTCAACTGATTGTATCATCAAAACTGCTATTTCCTACATCTGACTGGACAACAAGCTGTATCCGCTGTGAAGGTTCATGCAAGACCTTGGTGTTGTTGGTACTGACAGTATGGAGCGTCTGTAGAGGAAGAATCAATTGTGGTGTTTCAAACCGGCCTGTATGGCTCTAAGTCTCGAAATCCCCACAGAATTATCAGCCGCGACACTACCTAAATTGAAGTATTGGCCGTAGCAAGAGTATCTGCAACTCCTTTGAAGAGAGCGCCCAGAAAACATTGTTTTCTTGTCAAAACACCGAGCATGTTTCACGAGCAATAATCATCAACACTTGTCTCACGCCTGAGTCTATCAGACGCCTCCACCAAGATAAAAGGAGCATGATATGAGCGACTCGATATCGGAGGGAGGCCGGGCTGAAGAGGCTATCCATTAGGAGTTTCAGGTCGCTGGAGGAACATTTTAGGATTCTCAATTTCATCCACTCCTCAGAGGAGACTTAAGAAGCTGAGGAAGAAAAGTTGGGTCGTCACCCGGGGCGGAGGAATGGCTTGAAGATGAACTCGCGGCAGATCACCCGGTGCTGGCCGAATCCGATGGGGAATATGTGGTAGCTTCGGGGATGCGAGAGCAAGGTCGGCTGGCCAGGAAGATGATAATGTCAGGCAAAGGGGGAACCCTTAAGGTGGGATAATGTGGGAGAAGGGGAGAAGGTTTAGTCACAAGCAAATGCAGTTGATACGGCAGGCCGTGGCATGCTTCAACTGAAGAGGTTGAACCCAGGTTTCCGGAGGAATGATATGATGCTCGTATGGGATGGGAGCGCAACGGGGATAACGGATTACCCGGCCACAGGGTAATTGATGAAGATGGACTCAGGAGCAGCGGATGAGTAGCTGTATTGGTACAGTTGCTAGTTCAAAAACAACAGGGGGATGAAATCTATATACAGATTACTTGAGCGCAGCTTGAAGGCTCTCCAAGACCTGCAAGAGCTGTTAGCAAGTGGGCGGTTGGTGGATCATCGCATTCAACATACCTCAAGTTCGATTTTGGCCTCCGCGATATCCTGCTCGCTTCCACTGCCGCCGGCAACCTTCTGTGACTCGGCGATCTGGTTCCTCACAGCCTTTGCTTTCCATTAGCATGGTTAAGGAATCTTTGTTGATCACATAGGGCATACCTCGACACTGAAATCCTCGAGGGGGAACCCTTCGACAGCATTGATGCTCAACAGCGAGCCGGGTTGAACGACAGCAAATCCACCGGAGACTAGAGGAGGTAAGATGTTAATGTCCATTAACGCCCTCTAGGGACGGATCCTAGGCAATGCAAAGGGTCCAAAGCGCTTACCGAAGAACTGCTTGCTGCCACCTTGTTCCTCGATGACTTCGACAAGGCCAGGCTTCAGTTGCTCAATTGAAGGAACGTGGCTTGCGAGGATACCCATCTCTCCAGTCTCAGCCGGCAAGTTCACTTGCACACTAGAATATATTGTCAGGGAAAGGCTCGGGTAGGGATGGGTATGCGATCGTACACATCGGTGGATTTGTAAATGGACTACGGGAAGCATCACGTTAGTTTACAAGACCTTCACTGCAATCGCAAAATCGCATGCCCGGGAAATCGGATCGAGAGAGAGTCATACCTGATGCGGCAATGCCAGAGAGAGTTGGATCTTGTCCGACGCAACATCCGCATAGGTCCTTCGCTGGACCATCGGGCGGAAGGCCGACGGGCGCAGCCGCAGCGCCGTTCGAGCGACTCGGAAGGAACTCATTCTGATGAGCGAGAATGAGAGATGGAAAAGATTGGGATGGCAATTGGTAGCTGGGTAAAGAGGGAGTGACGGCTTCGACGATTTCGAAGAACTTCCGAAGCTTCACGATGAGAGGGCTTGGCAAGTCACGTGGATATTTTGAGACTACACAGCCACAGTAGCCACATCAACGACATATCCAAATGAACGAAACAGTTTGGATTTAGTCTGCTTTTATCATCTCGATGTACAAATTCCAGCTTCAATATAGTAACAGACATTGAAACCCGGTTGCCCTGCGTATGATATAAGACAATAAATTCGCATATTGCTACAAATGGCACATTTTTCGTTCTGTCTGCACAACTCCAAGTGAATCCCCGTTGCCCCCGAAAGTATCACCTCTACATATCATCCAGTTAGTCTACAGTCATGAGTTGAGACCTATCCCATCAACACCTCCGTGGTAATCTTGAACTTTTCATCGTGTGCTCATAATATGAAATCGCTGTCGCTGTTGACGGACGGAGCAATGTTCTTTTCCTGTGGCTGTTCTTCGTGTTGCATTTCTTCCCGCAAGTCCCCGTGATGCATTGTTTCGGGAAGTCCTTGCGCCTTTGTCTGTTCTTCACCCTCGCCATTGCCCCCCATTGATACAGGCGTCGGAATTTCGTGCGTGGCGATATACTCTTTCACGGCACACGGCTCCCAGTCCATCGTGGGCGTCTTTGCCGCGATCATATCCGTAAGCGACAACAACCCTCCCTGGAGCGCCATGGCAGCCGACTCGATGGACGCCACCTCCCGCAAAACCGACCCGGTCGCCTCCTTCACCGCTGACGCATGCGCCAGCAGATCGCCGAGCTCCCGCCTGACGTGGAAGGCGACCCGCGCGTCGTTCACGATGCGCGCCGCTTCGGGGTCGAAGCCGGGTCGCACGTGGCGAGGCGGGCGGTGCGGGTCGCTGGGGGTTCCGCTGAGTGAGGTGCGTTTTGGTTTCTTAAGGCTATGGAGGCTGCCGACGCCGTGGTCGGACTTTGTGTTTTTGAGGGGGGAACGGAGTGGAGCGTCTGGTCGATGATGTCCGTATGGCGAGTCGGACATATGGCTGTCGATATCTGCATTGCTAGTGTCGCTCGGCCACGTGTTTCTTTGCGTCCTGTTCGGTTTTCGGGACCGGCGATTGCGGGCTCGTCGCTTTGAATTGCAGTTTCGAGGCATGTTGTAGAAGGTATGGTGTGATGTGAAGTGTTGTTGGCGGTTACTGATTGAAGTATTTCCAATGGTGTATCCCTATCTAGAGTATATTTAGGTTGAGCTGTAACACAGTGGCAGTCTTATGGTGCGCTTTCTAGGCCGTTTCAGACCATTCTAAGATGGTTCGGACAAGAGGATCGAATCGAGTAAGCATTGTTTAGGAAACGCCTCATATCGTTCGGATATCACACTTTAGCTTGTACTTCAGACAAAGATCTGTGTTTAAACCAATACAATGCTTTCAGTCGGCCTTGTCTCGGTATCTATTAACTGGCATTATACTTACAATAAGAAGCCCTTTCGTAATAGCCAGCAAAAAGGTACTGGGCAGGACTAGAATCTTTTTACTGAATATCCACCATCAAATGTGTTGACGGAACCAGAATCGGAGCAGGCAATGCTACCGCCTGCCACCGACAGCACATCCTCAATCCATGGGAATGCAACTTAGCGAGTATGGCACGTAGTCTAGAGCATCTCAGATATATTGGCCCAACCCGCCAAATTGCATGCCATGAATGGGATCCGCACTGTGTACGCTTCCACCAAAACCTCAACGGCGAAACCCCAACCGCGGTACGCAGTTCCATCTTTCCATAAGCCTCCAACGCCAATTCAAGCAGCTGCACCATTGATATATCACTTCGTCTTCGACTTCTTCTTGGGCCTCTCCTCAGCATCTGACTCCGCACCGGCCGAGGCGTCGTCCATCTCCGCGTCACTCCCACTACTTTCATGCGCAGAGTCGTACTCCTCGGCCACGTCGGAGTCAGAATCGTCACGGAAGTCTTCGTCGATACTCTCATCGTCTTCATCGGCGCTTCCCCGGACGCCGTTCCCTGCATCATCGTCGCTGCTTTCTAGCTGATCCTTCAGTGCCGCAGCTAGGAGAGCGCCGGACTAGGTAGTGTTAGAACCGCAGGAGCCTGGGTGGTGAAAGGAACATACCTCTTCCGCCATCTCGTTGATGGTCTTCAACTTCTTCGCTCGGAAGAACTCTTCCAAGGGTCCTTGTTCCTCCCTATTGGAAGATATCAGCAGACGGGAATTTCCTATCACAGAATAGATAGCCCTTACCTATTGATGTTGCTGAACTGGTGCTCACCAGCCCCACCCTTCAATGTGACACTCATGTCAAACGTCCTACTAGCTGAGATCGCACCGCCAACTCTCGACATGGTGATGTTGGCAACATTATCGAAGGAGATGTAGGTGGCCGGCTTCGGAACAAACATGAAGCTCTTGTCGAGGCAGAAGAGGTGACCCTCGTTGGCTTTAATGGAGCACTTGACACCAGATTGCTGGTGATGGCTTAAAAAGTCCTTCGACGGCATGGCAATCTTCTTGCCAGCCAAGCCGCGGAAGAGTTGGGCTACAACCGAGGAGATGGGAGCTTCGTAGTTGGCCCTCAGCTTTCCGTCGTATTTCGCGAGCTGTTCCTCCGTCATGTTGAGATCCAACGTCACTTCTTCGTCCCGTTTGAACTGCATGACAAGGAAAGGATACCGTGTCTGGCCTTGGCGAATCGGGGGATCCAGACCAATTGTGATGAGGGTATGGACATCGTCGGGTTTCGGGAGCATGAGGAATTTCTTAACCGACTCGTACTGAATCTTGTAATCGTACGTCTTGCCGCGTAATCTAAAGTCTTTCTCGTACATGTCGATGTCGAACCGTCCTCTGGGCTCGGTTAGACCTGTATCGCAAACTTTTGAGTAGATAACTAACCTTGGCGTCAGATGCAAGACCTCCTTGAACGAGGCGTAATTGTCGCCCGAGATCTCCCCAATCTCCGCCTTCTCGATCAGGGTATTGTAGAAGACATTGGCAGCATTTTGCTCCTCCATCTCTTCGTCCTCGTCGCCTTTTTCTTCGTCTTCGTTCGTCTCCGCCTTCGGGGCGGTTCCAGGAATGTAAAAACGCATTTCCACCAGTTGATCTCTCGCCCCGCCAGCTTTCTGGCCTTTTGCGCGGGCCCCGGCGAGGTCACCATTCGTTTCGGCACCATCTCCAGGAAGCGAGAATTCGAGCGTGACCTCATTCTTGCCCGCGAGGTTGGTGTTCGATATTTCGGTGTATGGGATTTCGAAGGCGGGTCGACTTTGGACGTTGAACGCTAGCTCGGCCTTTCCAAATTCCGCTTTGCCCCAGTTCCAGCCTCGAACCGCGTGTTCTTTACTTTCGAGGTTGATACTGTACCATTGCTTGAATGGCCGGCTCAGGCGATCGAAGTCCTACACAATTAGTATTTGCCTCCATCCATGTGCTGGGCTCCATACCTCTTGCTGGAATCCATCGAGCTGAATGACGTCTCCATTCCTCGAGATCACTTTCACTTCGTGTCCGCGCGCCGCTTTGCTCCATTGAGCTTGGGTGATATCAGCGGCTTGCAATGTGAATGTATCGCCGCCGGCGGCGGGCTTCCAACCCAGACCGGAGTCAGCGAATCTGCATTTCCCTGGTTGTTTAGCGAGATCTAAGTAGATCCCGTCGAAGCTCTCCCTACATCACAAATGTGTCAGTGTCATTGTATCCGGATGGTTTCGCTTGGAAAGGTGGGATTTGATATAGAGCCATGCAAACTTACATGCCTGCGGAGATGGAAAGCAGTAGAGCTGCTTATCGGCTATGTTACGGTCTCGGAATAGTCTGAAAATCGAAGATTCAAATAGTTCCGACTCTCGTGCAAAGATGGAAGTGAAGGAGACACAATGGTGGGGGTTGGTAGGATTGATAGAGTGAGCTTATACGAACGCGTTCGATTCCACCATGGAGAGAAAACGCGCAGGGCGATGGAAGTGAACGTGACAAGAGCTGATCAGATAAGATTAGATCTGAATGCCTCGTTGCCTTGGTGCCTGGGAATTTTCATGCCCCAGGCAACAAGATATTTAGCGTTATCCCGGCTCCGATGAGCCAATAAGCGAATCATGCCGATAGCGGCAGACCCTGACGTTTACGACTCCATCCTTAATGCCCCGATTATTCAGTGAGGAGTGAATACTATTTCGGGGATTCTGTCGTCTCCCATAAGCTTGCTTGCCTTTTGATTAGTATGAATTTCGTGATATAATCTGCCCCTACACTCCTTTTTGATCTTTTACTTGGCAAATGCGCTGATCAATTGATATCTTGAGCTGCTCGCACCGCATTCGCCGCTACGGTCCTGCTCCAACCCGTTCGCGATCCTTATCATGTCTACGACTGCTGGGTATGGAATGCGTCGCAACATCTACGTCTTCATATGGTTAACCAGTGCATAGCGCTTTTGTAGCAGGCGGTATAGCTGCGTGCGGTGCGGTCACAGTCACCCATGGCTTCGAAACCGTGAAGATCCGGTACGGCCCTCCGCAACATGATTCGGCGCGATGACGCTGACGTCCTCCAGACTACAGCTCCAAGGAGAATTACAATCGAAACAAGAAGCGAAGCGATTATACAAAGGCGTGCTCCATGGCTATAGCGTTATCGTGAAGAATGAAGGCGTACGCGGACTATTGCGCGGACTCAGTTGTGCTGTGAGTACTTGACGGGGATGCGCGGAACATGAGTTGACTGGAACCAAATAGTATATTTATCAAATCGCCTTGAATGGCTGTCGTCTTGGTTTCTACGAGCCTATTCGGGCCTCGGTGGCCGGCGCCATCTACAAAGACCCGACCGTCCAGTCCATTGGAGTCAATATCTTCTCTGGCGCATCGTCTGGCATCCTCGGAGCTATGGCAGGCTCGCCGTTCTTCCTTGTCAAGACGCGCCTGCAATCCTATTCTCCCTTTCTCCCCGTCGGAACACAACATCAATACCGAAGTCCTTGGGACGGACTGGGAAAGATCTATTCCTCGGAGGGCTTTAAAGGATTGTACAGAGGCGTGGGTCCCGCGATGATCCGGACCGGCTTTGGTTCGTCGGTGCAGTTACCGACTTATTTTCTAGCGAAGCGAACGTTGATGAAGCATTTCGGCGTTCAAGACGGAACTCCCCTGCATCTGGCGTCGTCGACCGCAAGCGGCTTCGTGGTGTGTTGCGTCATGCATCCTCCCGACACCGTGATGAGCAGGATGTACAACCAGACCGGAAACCTGTATTCGAGTGCATTCGACTGCTTATACCGAACGGTCAAAACCGAGGGATTGCTTGCGGTGTACAAGGGATATTTCGCCCATTTGGCTCGGATTCTCCCACATACGGTGCGTTTCCTCACCCATTAGAAGTTGATGGACGGCAAAGATTGACGTGACATAGATCCTCACCCTCACTCTGGCCGAGCAGACGAACAAGTTGATGAGAAAATTCGAGGACCAAGTATTACCGAGCAGAAGGAAGGAGAACCTGTAAGCGACGATGTCTGGAGAATAGTGCGTTGAGTTTGATCGTGGCATTGGTTGGCCGTTTCTATTAGAAGCCTTGCTCAGCCGGAACAGCATTGCATGCGGCGAATGGTTCGGATTCTAGACCTGGGAGCATTTTGGGATCTGTTTGTATGTATCGGATGGAGAGTCACGTGAGTGGTAGATTGTTGGGTGTTGGACGATTGGGCTTCATCCGTTCAGGAGACATCCCAATTCCAATTATTCTCAACTAGGATCGCATGACCGATCCTTTCATGACTTCTGCAACAAATCTGCTTCATGGCGCAGCGGGCTGGAACGGACAGCGATTCCGATTTTCCCTGAGGCGGGCGGCTACAAACCACTGCGAGCCATTCCCAGGGAGACGTTCGTGTTCTGCTAACCGCCGAGCGATGCTGCGATCCAATTGTTTACAATCCACTGCTTCCCCCATCCAACATCCATCCCTCTCGCTAGATTTCGTTCTCGCATCCTTTTGGCTATTGCCCCTTTTGCCTGGCGCTAACCTGCAGGAACCCTTCTTGTAAGGCTGATTGGAATGGCCGTGAATGACGACAGCCAGGCTTGGTTGTCAGGTTACCTTTTGGATAACGGCGCGTGCTCTCCCCATCGCGGTACCTACCGGATTACCGCTGTGATATGGGTCTACATAACTGTGAAGGGCGCCTTCCGCGTCCATGGTGAGTCTCGATGAGTTGTATGGGCGTTAGATGTAACACTTTTCATTTCCTTCCTGTCTTGTTCTCCGAGTCCAATCGTTTTATGAGCGATCGACATTTGCGTTGTATCCATGATTGTTCACGGCCTTCAGTTCGATCTGTATAACAGTTGATGCATTCATGTAAGTCGGATATCTGCCTTACTACCCGCTGGCTTGTCCCTTCGGTACGGTCATCAAGGCGGAGCTTGCATACTAACATTGCGTAGCTACACAGGATGCATCTGTCCGGGTATGGACGCATCACCCTCCTAGCCGCCTCGATAGCATTCGCTTTGCCCCAAGAAGATCAAGAATCAACCGTTGTAGTTCCTCCGTCACTCGAGACGATTCTGCCCGACTGCGCGAGACCATGTCTGGTCGACTTTTTGCGGCGAGAATATCAAGGTGTTGGCTGCACGGGGACCGGAGACATCGATTGCTTCTGCGTACATTATAGCAATGGCGGCTACACTCTAGGAGAAGGGGGATATGCCTGCATGACAGCGGCTTGTCCAGAGGACATGTCCAATGCCACGTTGGTATATAATATATGTACAGGACGAGGGAACGCCGTCGTACCAGTTCACGGGACATTGACAATCACTACTCAGCCGACTCCAACACCTACCATGCCTCCACCATCGACCTCGTCGATCTCCTCACAGAATCCTTCATCGGACCCCTCAAGTACTTCCACCCTCACTCTATCGCAATCCACTCTATCCGCATCTCAAACCTCTGCTACTGAACCAGGAGCTCTGTCGACGGCCCAAATCATTGGGATCTCCTTAGCATGCGTTGGGGTCATAGTTGTGTCCATCACGATTGTTATCGCCGTTGCCTGTTGCCGCAGACGCAAAGCCGAATCCAAGGCACTCGATGAAAAATCCTCGCCGAGATATCACTCCGATGAGCGGCCAAAGCAACTAGCCGTGCAATATGTTCCTGTTGCAAGGTATGCTCGTGATCCTCGTGGAGGGCTAGGAGGAGTGGGTATCACGACGATGGCTCCCAACCAACCATCCAAGGGGGTGAGCAGCGAGAAACCCAATCAAGCTTGGCCAGCCTACTATGCGGTTCAACCCGAGGATATCGGCGTTGCCATCAGCCCGGAATCAGAAGCAGAGAAGAGGAAAATAGCAGAAAGCAAAGGCATGCATACTGAACCTCCCAGAGCTGCAGTCACTCCTCGAAAACCCGCAATACGTCCATCACAAGTCCCCGAAAGGAACGATAGCTTGCATTCGAGTTACCCGTATGAGACCCCACTCAACACAGACGGAGGAGTCGGGATTGGGATGTCCAGCAATAGCGAGGAGCCTATGCAAAGGCAGAGTGATGCCAATCTGATCAGGAGACCGTTCACGTACGAGCAGTCATATATGGCAGCGCCTACAGTTGCCAGTGCAGCTGTACCTGGTGCATTGAACGACATGGCTCAGCAACACGGTGCACGAAATATCAACGGTGTTCCGATTCTGCAAATGCCACAGCCTCCTAACCGAGCTGTGCTGTCTCAGCCGTCCTCCGAAAGTGGGCTTTATGGATTTCCACATCCTCCAGCTCTGACGCCAGTGTGCGACAATGGCCCCCAACAGCAAATTCCCCGAGAGACGGAATCTCAGAATACCTGGCCTACGCAAACTTACGTCTCATTAATGCCGTACAAGAGCGGACAGAATCGACCGGAGAGTACTCAGACCGTGTTTGAGGAGGACAGCCCATCGTGGCGTTTCTCCCGACAATCTAGGCAGCTCCGATCACCCAACCGATCAGTACACGGATTAGGATCGCAGCCAGAGGTAAACGAGGTGTCGCCAGTGTCATCAACTGTCTCTTCTCAATGGCGACGTCGCGACCTACGGCCTCCTCCACTTCGAATTCCACAGCAATACGAGCGGCACCCGCCACTCCGGATCCTTCTAAACCAAATCGATCCAGCGGGGGCCCGACCGGAAGAGTTCTCGGCTCCTTCAAGGTCGACACCCAAGAAGCCGACTTCAGGAGAAGTGACTCCGATCCTATTGGATGCACTGGATGCCATTCCTGAAGATGCACAGCACAGTTCCGCCAACTCGACGCTAAGCGGGCAGCCATCCATCGCATCCACCCCGAACCGGGACTTTCCAAAAACCGATCGGTACTCAACGGCCTCTGCGACATCCATCGACACCAACGAGTCGGACGATCCGACGCCTCCAGAGGACGCGACCAAAAAGCTGTCTCCCGTGGAGGAGTCGCCGCTCAGTGCCGAGTCCCCAATTCACGGACTACGGTATCCCCGCGTCCCACGGGCATCCAACCAAGCCGTGGCGCGATCACCGCGGAGCCCCAAGGGCCAGACGGAGGGCGTGACGGGCTCTCCGACCAGCTGGGGACGACCATCACCCAAGCACGAGCCCGACTTCCAGATCGTAAATCCAGGCACGTCAAGAACCCCGCCAATTACACTCGAAATCAGACAGGAATCTTCACCACCATATCATCACCGAGCCGGCACCCTGGGCTCCCCATACCGGACTCCCCCTCGGAATGCCGACGCCAGTAATAAAACCCAGAAGCCGCAACAGGCAGCGTCCGGCCGCCGATCCAGTCGATCAGAGCCCGAACAGCAGTGGGCGGCGCCGTCGGGTCGCTCCCCAGCGGGCCCGGCACGCCCATCGCCACGAACACCGCCCGGAATGGCGGGATTCCCAACGACTCCGATGCCTAAATTGACGCCGACGCGACGTGGGGACGAGCTCTACTTGAGCGTGACTTAGAGGTGGGGTACCGCTGCGATAGCCTTGTATAAGTACGTAGAACGCATTCATCCTTTTGCGCCTGGGCATTTTCTTTTGTTTCGCTGCCTTTCTCCGGCGGTCATTTTCTGGGGACAGGGATTGTATCACTAGCGACGCGACGGGCTTGGTCAACATTCGTTTTTAGGCGCGGAAGATACCCTAGGTCCCTAGCCTAGAGAGGATTGGATTGATTGCCGCATTATTTGGAGCATCGGGACGAAATGGAAGAATAGACAAGACAAACAACATGAAGCTCTTTTGGCATTCAGCCAGTTCCCATGACCCCAATGATCCGACTGATTTTCGATGCCGAATTGACAATTGGCGGTGGATTGACTGATTCAGAAGCTCCTAAGCAACTGCAGGTGCTTAGTGATGTGATGTAATATTCCGACTGGATCAAGATGATCGGGGTCCATGATCAGGACCAATATGGGATGATTATCTCACCCCACGTCAGGATGAAATTGGGCTCGCCTCACCCCTCCTCCCCCCAGTGCCACCATCTGCCCCCAAAAGTCCTGTAAATACTCAACACTCAACACTCGTGAGTTTTTTCCAGGACCCTGTCGCTTTTCTGAGATATTTGCGTCACCGCTTCCCTCCCCTCATATCCCCCCCCCTTCCCCCCCTCTACCTTCTCTCTGGACCTTTCCATTTACTTCCCACCATTATCATCCAAACCTCTTCCTCCTACTCACTCTTCCTTCACTTAAACGTACTCCATCACCACCGCAATCATGGGTTACGACAAGACTGACGAGCTCTGCATCAACACCATCCGGACCCTCGCCGTGAGTTACCCCCCATATCCCCCCACCTTCGTCACTGGTCGAAGTGATTTTTGCCCGATCTCGCTCTACACACACCGTCCACCTCGTTTGATCGTAGAGACGAACCTCAATTGCTAACCGCGATGCCTTTGTTCAGGTCGATGCCACCTTCCAGGCCAATTCAGGCCATCCGGGCGCCCCGATGGGCATGGCTCCGGTGGCCCACGTCCTGTTCAACAAATTCATGACCTTCAACCCCAAAAATCCCGACTGGGTGAACCGCGATCGTTTCGTTCTCTCGTACGTTGTGGCCCCATTTCCTTTTCCCCCATTTCCTATCCATCTCCGGTGCTGGGAGGACGGGTGGAGCGTGCGGGACCACCGCGGAGGAGCTGTCTCCGTCGCATTTTGAAGCTGCAGAATCTCCGCGGGCGTTCACAACGGCTCCACTTTCGCATGTCGGTTTTGCTTTTGCAATGGCGGCTTGATTGGTCGCATGCGAGCCTAGGCAGCTTCGCGACGATCATCGTGACCTCTTATCTTTGCATTTTTGGAGATGTGAGCCGCTTCGTTAACAGATATCGCACAGAAACGGTCACGGCTGCATGCTTCAGTATGCGCTGCTCCACCTGTTCGGCTATGGTGTCAGCATTAACGACTTGAAGAACTTCCGAGTAAGTTCTGGGCGCGATTAAGCGGAGAAACCTTCCACAGAAAAGGGTCTAATGAGATTATAGCAAGTCGACAGCATCACTCCCGGCCATCCAGAGGCACATGACACCCCGGGTGTTGAAGTGACCACTGGTCCCCTTGGTCAAGGCTTCGGGAACGCCGTTGGCCTCGCCATTGCCCAACAGCATACCGCGGCCGTGTTCAACAAGCCCGGTTTCGATCTCATCACCAACCACACCTATGTTTTCTTCGGCGATGGATGTGCTATGGAGGGTGTTTCCAGCGAGGCTGCCAGCATGGCGGGTCATTTGCAGCTGGGCAACTTGATTGCCATCTATGACGACAACCACATCTCCATCGGTTAGTAGTCTCGTTCACAAGGATTCCAGTATGCGTACTGACCACCCTTGACAGATGGCGACACTGCTTGCGCCTTCACGGAGGACGTCCTGAAGCGATTTGAAGCCTACGGCTGGCACACACTGACGGTCGAGAAGGGTGATACTGATTACCAGGGTATCGAGGAGGCAATCCGCCAGGCCAAGGCAGTCACGGACAAGCCTTCCGTCATCAAGCTGAGGACCACGATTGGGTTCGGCTCCAAGCTCGAGGGCACTGGTGGCGTGCACGGCAATCCCTTGAAGGCCGATGATGCTAAGCAGGTGAAGCAGAAGTTCGGGTTCAATCCGGACGAGATGTTCGTCGTTCCCCAGGAGGTCTACGACAGGTATAACAAGCACGCTGCTGAGGGTGCTGCCGCCGAAGAGGAGTGGAAGGCGTTGTTCGCGAAGTACGGACAGGAACACAAGGATCTCCACACCGATTTCGCACGCCGCTTGACCGGAGACCTCCCGGAGGGATGGCAAACCAAGCTCCCCGTCTACAAGCCCAGCGATGCCCCCGTTGCGTCCCGAAAGCTTTCCGAGGCGGTCCTGGAAGCCATCCACGACACCGTCCCTGAGCTGCTCTCCGGTTCAGCCGATTTGACTGGATCGAACAACACACGGTGGAAGAACGCCGTCGACTTCCAGCCTCCAAGCACCAAGCTGGGCGACTGGAGCGGTCGGTATCTGCGGTACGGTGTGCGCGAGCATGCCATGGCCGCGGCGATGAATGGACTGGCGGCATACGGCACCATCATCCCTGCTGCCGGTACTTTCCTGAACTTCGTTTCGTACGCCGCCGGTGCCGTCCGTCTGTCGGCTCTTTCCCACCGCCGCGTCATCTACATCGCCACCCACGACTCGATCGGTCTGGGAGAGGACGGCCCGACCCATCAACCCATCGAGACGCTCGCTCACTTCCGAGCCCTCCCCAACATGATGGTGTGGCGTCCGGCGGACGGCAACGAGACCAGCGCCGCATACTACATGGCGTTGACCAGCAAGGGCACCCCCAGCATCATCGCCCTGACCCGCCAAAACCTGCCGCATCTCGAGAACTCGACCATCGAAGGTGCCAGCAAGGGCGGTTACGTCCTCAAGGAGGACAAAGACGCCGCCATCACCCTGGTCTCCACTGGCTCGGAGGTGTCCATCTGCATGGAGACCGTCAAGTTCCTCGCCGAGAAGGGCGTCAAGTCCCGCGTCGTGTCCATGCCCTGCACGGAGATCTTCGACGCGCAGCCGAAGGAGTACAAGATCAGCGTCATCCGCGCCGGCATCCCGGCGTTGAGCGTCGAGGTCATGAGCACCCTGGGCTGGGAGAAGTACAGCCACGAGCAGTTCGGACTGAACCGGTTCGGCGCCAGTGGACCGTACAAGCAGGTTTACGAGGTATGTTCCAGAATAGACGACCTGAGGGACTCTTACCATGTACTGACTTGACTAGAAATTCGAGTTCACGCCCGCGGGTATCGCGAAGCGTGCGCTTGCGACTATTGAGTTCTACAAGGATGTCAAGCCGCTCCGCTCTCCGGTCGACCGGGCTTTCCAGCAGCTGATATAAGATAGACGTTAGCTGGGTGCTGTGACGAAATACAGGTACTGTGCGTAGCCGCCAAGGCGAGGGGGATGAATGATATTTGTTCATCGGAAAATGCTGCAGCAGGACGTAGGGTGAAATTCCCATGCCCTCGACTAATACGCCGGTCGTTCCGGGCGATCAACATACGTGAATAGAGTTGATATGTTACAATCAAAATGTTCGTTCTCGATCCCTCGCTCCTGTAGGCCCTCTATAAACCCGTGCACTTCGTCTCACACCCCCACCCAGCCCTTTATTTATCCGTCTCATCATCCCCCACCCCCAACGCCACCAAAAACCGACTCACGCAATTATATGCCGCCACCACCGCCGTCACTTCCACCACCTCCCGCTCCTCACACAGCCCCTGCAACCCCTCGAACACCTCCTGCGGCACCGCCACGCTCTTCGTCATCGCATCCGTATACCGAAACACCGCCCTCAGCTTCGCATCCGGCAGCTCGGCCTCCCCTGGCACGACGAACGCGTCTAGCCGCAGCACGGCCTCGAGCGTCTCCTTCGGGGTGTCCGGCAGCGCGTCGGTCAGGAGGGGGAAGTGGTGCCCGTATTCGTAGTCCGCGCCGTTGAGGATCGCGATGCGGCAGATGGCGAGCTCGCGGGGGGCGGCAGCGAGCGAGGTGGTTTGCGTGCGGATGGCGCCCATGAAGGAGTTCCTGTAGTCAGGAAAGGAGGCGTCGTTAGTTGGGATTCATGTGGGGGGTGGGGGGACGTACCAGCCATCGGCGACGGGGG
>NW_022985070.1:782701-851793 GCF_010015585.1 Eremomyces bilateralis CBS 781.70
TAACGTAATCCACCAGCGAGTCGCCCAAACCACCGAGTCGCCCACTTCATCTCCGTAACAGCGATCATCACGATTTTTTCGCAATGTCTCAACAACAGAGCCCTCAATTACCTTCAAATGAAGCTAGAATGAACCTAGCCATCCAGACTATCGAACAAGACCAAGTTCAATCAATTCGAGAAGCTGCAAAAGCTTACAACGTCCCGTGGAGTACCTTACGTGACCGCCGCAACGGAATGACTGCACGAAGCGATTGTGTCCCGAATTCGAAAAAGCTCTCAAATATGGAAGAAAGGGTGATTATCGACTACTGCCTCGATGTCGACGCGCGCGGATTTCAGCTCAATTACGATATGTTGCGAGATATAGCCAACAAGCTACTCAGCGATCGCGGTCAGGCTCACGTTGGTATCAATTGGCCTTCAAGATTCGTACAACGCGTTCCAGAGCTCAAAACACGTGTTAATCGAAAGTACGACTATAAAAGAGCCCTGAACGAAGATCCAGAGATTATTGGCGCGTGGTTTCGCCTCGTACGCAACGTGAAGGCAAAATACGGTATCCTGGATGAAGATACATACAACTTTGATGAAGTTGGCTTTCAAATGGGCGTAATCGGGACGCGCATGGTCATCACGGGTACCGAACGACGTCAGACTCCAAAAACCTTGCAGCCAGGCAATACAGAATGGGTGACATCGATCATTGCTGCCAGCGCGCAAGGTTGGATTGTCCCACCCTTCATCATCTTCAAAAGCGCTCGACATTACAATACCTGGTACGAGGCGATTGCGGATAGGCCTGATTGGGTTCTATCAGTTAGCGAGAAGGGCTGGACGTCCCTTGAGCATGGATTTGAGTGGTTAAAGCATTTTAATCGCTTCACAGAAGACCGTACGACTGGCGCCTATCGGCTTCTGATTATGGATGGCCATAACAGCCATGACACTATCCAATTCCAGGATTTCTGCAAGGACCAGAAGATTATTACTCTCTGCATGCCTTCGCATTCATCTCATTTGCTACAACCCCTCGACGTTGGCTGTTTTGGGCCATTAAAGCGCGCGTATAGCAAGGAGATTGAGGACTTTATCCGGTGCCGCATCAACCACATCACGAAAGAGGACTTTTTACCTGCTTTCAAGACCGCCTTCGAAAAAGCAATTGCTACGGAGAATATCCAGGGCGCCTTCAAAGGCGCAGGATTAGTGCCTTTCGATCCAGAAGCTGTTATTTCAAAGCTTGATGTCCGATTACAGACCCCGACGCCATTACCAGAGATCACTCAATGGGAGTCGCAAACACCACGCAACGTCGCTGAAATAAGGTCCCAAACAGAGTACATACGACAGCGCCTTCAAAGAGATCAAAATACCTCCCCAACACCGCTTTTAGAAAGCTTTTCAAGCCTTGAAAAGGGTGTTCAAATGGTCGCGCACGGAGCTTCAATCATGGAGGTCGAGATAGGAAAGCTTCGGAAGGCAAACGAGACGCTATCAAAGCGCAAACAACGCAAAAAAAAGGTGCTTAAGGGCGCTAATACGCGCTCAATTACTGATGGGCTTGAATTAGCTGTACAACGTCGGGATCAAGATATAATCAGTGAAAATGGTACTTCTAATGACGTTCCCGCAAGGCGCCAGCGACGTTGCGGACGCTGTCGCGAGCCAGGACATCGCGTTGAGACCTGTACAATGCCTCAATTAGCTATACCAGAAAACGTAGATCCTAGCCTACTTCCTAATTAATAAATTGCTTCAGTAGTTGTTGAGATATTCAGGTTACGGTAGTGGGCCACGGTTGAGGTGGGCGACTCGGTGGTTTGGGCGACTCGCTGGTGGATTACGTTAGTTAAGTTAAGTTAAGTTAGTGCTGGTTCAGTTTGTTTCTTCCACAGCAGATGCCTATAGTTCTCATCAGCATAACCCCAAAATTGTTGGTATGTGCCATCATTGCGATTGCTTAGTGATGCTGGCAGTTAATGACATGGGCTTGCATTCATACAGCGTGGTTCAAGAAGAATGTTTGGACTGAACCGCGCTGGAGATGCATGCACAGCAAATCCGGTCAGACTTCATCTGCATCATGGATGGTGCCTTGGTATACCAAATATCTGGATATACACCATGGCGGTTGCTATTGTTGCGGTAATTCCTTCATGAAATTCCTTCATGGTTAGCCGCATGAAGCAGGTACAACGCCGGAGCATTACGTTCGTGTCTATTTTCCCAACTCGTCTCGGTCCCTCAAGGAAAGTTTCGATCGTTTTCATTCATTGCTTTCCTTCGTTAGTCTCGAGTCGATTATACTTAGTCTTATCAATCCACAGCCTTCATCTACCATGTCCGTCAAAGGAACCGTCCATATGTCAATGGTGCAGCCATTGAAGCCCCATATTCCAACCCCAGTTCGATGCATTATCGAGAACACGGTGGTTTCCGTCAGTCGAATCTTCGTGGATGAATCCTCCCTCATCGGAAAGATACGCGGATATGGCTTGTTTACTACGGACAAGATCGCTGCGTACACCGATGTCTTCCGCACGTCCAATCCGGCAACATGGTGTGTCATGCCCCAAGTCTTCAAACAAGCCTGCGACAACTGCTTCGCCGATAGAGCGAGAGACGTCGGGCAACTGGACTACCAACTGGATCCGACTAATAAAATGCAACCACTTATCCCGTGCGATGGCTGCAAGAGGGTATATTACTGCGATGATGTGAGTCGGTGCTCCCATATTTGAAGGAATCCAACTGAGAGTTCCGGCCACAGTTCTGCCGGAGGGCGGCTTGGGACAACCATCACAAGCGAGAGTGTCAGTACTTCCAAGAGGAGAGATGGAAATGGATTTGCGTCAACCAGTTCGCGAAGCTCGCACGATTGGTGATGCGCTTATACTCCTCCGAGGCATCAGAAGAACAAATATTTGCGCTAAGGGGCCAGCTGCCAATGCACCCGAGCCGCTTGCAACGTTACTTAAAGAATCCTATTTTCACCCAAACCATACGCATTTTGACTGAGACGATGGCTCACCTTTGCCGAGCTGAGGGGCGGCTTCCACTTTCTTGGCAAGACTGCACAAGATTGGCCATCAGAGTGAGATCAAGTTTGCGTTTCGACCGAAAACCGAAGCTGATCATTGTGAAGCTGGACAGCTTGGTCCGCCTCTACAGGCTATCGCCGTGCCACCAATTCCATATGACTTATCGGATTGACCTCACCATGATTTATGTCTGTCACTCATGCGATCCGAACTGCCACTACTTCGTCAATGGGAAGGAGTTGGTTCTTCGAACTCTAAAACCCATCCAGCCTGGAGAACAGTTGACAGCTTCACTCATCGTGAGGGCAGAGTTGTCGGCGGTCGACCGAACCGGTTTCTTGGCCAGTGAAGTAAACCAACCTTGCGAATGTGAGTCATCGGGTGATTATCTCTCAACCCTTCCGTTAACCTTCACAGGTTCAAAATGCATTGAGGAGTACTTCTCTTCGCTTTCGCCGGCATCCACGGCCTTACAAACCCTCAGTAATATCCTCCGCAATCCTGCCCTCGATGGTCCAACTACGTTGGCAGCCGACGCATGGCGACCACTGAGGGGCCGTGTATGGGACTTTGCCCTTGGAACATATCATTTCCAAGAAGCGTTTGAACTGGTTGCGCGGATCACCACGTGGGCCTACTTTTGTGCCCCGCCATTCGAAGAGCACCCTCATCGAGTGTATCCTCTTATCGTCGTCTGTTTAGCACTGAATGGGGCACTGCGCTATGCCCTCTCTCCAGCGAGCCCCAGAGGGTCATTTGGATTGAAGGAAGCCGTCGGGGAAGACGATTTGGGGTGTGCGCTCTCGGATTGTTGCACTCAAGCGATCAACGACGGAAAAAATATTTTCGGTCCGGATTGCTACCCATTCAGGAAGCTGGAAGACATGTTCGGGCTGTTTTACGTCCGAAATGCGAAACAGACGACCTACGAAGAGTTCCTCTTCGAGTTTCGTGCCAAATACCCGGCTCTGATCAAGTGGTGTAGCGATGCCGCTGTGGATAATGCGGAGCGCTTTGAGCAGTGGTTGACGATGGTTCCGCTCCTTTTTGAAAATCACTAATCCCGCAAGGCCAAAGCCGTTGGTTGACACTCATGTACTGCCCATCATTCGCTAAGATCCACCTCAAGAAAGCAGACAGCGAATTTCACATGCAGTTCCCATTCATCTCAGAGAGACTCGGTCAGACGAGTGTACGTACTGGTAACCGGTCTGTTCAGATACGTTTCGAGTCAGTGATCCAACTGGTGCAGCCGGGCAACGAACTGCCAACGCATGCTCCGTTATCACAACTAATCCGTTAATCTCCAAAAAGTGCCAAGTTTCGACGAGCCAACGGTGGATTGGATCCCGGCTGGTGAGTGGTGCCCGTGATTGCGTGTGTGGGCGTCTGTGTCCTTCTCCACAAAGTCTTTGCTTCTTCCCCGCATTCCCCTTTCGCGCATCGGCGGCCATCGACCTGGTTTTGTCCTGTCATCCAACGCCTCGCTCGACTGTGGGGCGCAACAAGAAATGATGGGATGAAACCTCAGTCATTTTCTACCGAATTTGCTCATTCATTATTAATGCGTGTCCAATGGTTTCCTATGAACGACTCTCCCATTGGACGGCACCATTTCCAAACGTTAAACCTCCAGGGTGACACCTGGAATCCCTCATCTATCACGCTCTGTATAATGAAACTCGGAGGGCTCGGTAGTCGGTAGCCTTCTATGCGCTTCCTATGCCCTATTCTATAGGCATACTTCGCCAACAGACTATTGCGATATTTATCCGTTTCATATCGACTTCTTGGCCTGGAGTTTGTTCCATTTCCGCCTGTCAGCGTGTCAGATCGCTGGTTGGCTCCCGTTGCGTCCCACCTGTATTGGCCTGTGCCTCTCGCGGGCTATATCTGAAACTTGGCGAAGTCTATTCACGCTTGGAACACTAGAAGCCTCGTTAGAATCCCATTGCTACTAGGTTTACACATGCTTTCCAAGATTCCTTTATTGCTCTACCGTTCTGAGCGGCCCTACTTCCCGTTTTGACTTATGTTCATTTATCTATGTTATCTATGAATCGACCCCGCCACGCATGTTCTTTGGGACCCGTCGTATATCGTAATCGTTTGTTCCTGCACGGTTGATCCGCAATAAAGCCAGCCGGTAACTTCACCTGAAAAGTGGTTTCTTCTGCAGAAGTTCGTGGGCCATGTCGTCGAAACGATCGCATAAGAAGTCAAAGAATGGTTGCAAGACGTGTAGGCAGAGGAAGATCAAGGTGAGCCATTTTACATCTGCCCTGTCGAATATCCGTTCGGATGAATTGGGAGCAGAGAATATGTTGTCATTGGCTTCTTACGAGCTCCAATCGAGTTCAACGTATAGCGGCAGTCTGAGCGGCATGGCTTACCAACGACAACACAGTGCGATGAGACGAGACCAGTATGCCTACCATGTAGAAAACATCGAGTCCTGTGCCACTGGAATGGCCCAGATCAGTCACAAAACGACGCCTTAAGCCAACTTGAGCAGCAGGCCACATTATCATTCCAGTTCAACGACCCGGGGTCACCACCATGGTTTGGGTATCCGGACCGGCCGATTCTAGAGCTGGAGCTGATAAACATCCATACCTATATTCACGCGACGGCTTCATCATCCTTTGAACCGCAAATCCGCCGTCTCTGGGCATACGAGGTGCCCCAACGGGCTCTTCACTGTGATTATTTGATGAGCAGCATCCTCGGCTATGCCGCCTTCCACACGCATATTCACAATCCCGGAAATATTCGCATGAAGCTGGCGGCGCATAACTACTTCGGCGATGCCGTGCGGAAGCTGAGCAAGGAGCTAGCGAACATCACGGAAAAGAACGCCGGCCTGGTGTTCGCGGCGTCGACGATCATCGCGTTCCATTCCAGTATCCTGTGGCTTGATCCGTGTACTCGGAATGATCGATCCGGGTACGAGTTGCCCTTGCAATGGTTCCAGACAGGGCAGGGGGTGGGTGCTGTGGTCCGATCCGCGGGGAAATACATCGCGGGAACCCCGATTGGGCTACTGGTCGAGGGGCTCCCGCACAAGCAGCCGGAGTGCGAGCCAGTCGAGATGCTCGCGCCGCTGAAAGCAGTCTTTTTCCCGGAAACAACTCCAAAGAGTCCGGCGGAGGTCAATCCGGACGATATGTGTCTTAACATGGTGTTTCGGTATATCGAATCGATGTACCGTGGGCTTCTGAAGGGCGAAGCGATCCGAATCACCCGGCGACGAATTCTGGTGTTTCCGACGATCCTGAGCCGGAGATACATCGATCTGCTGCGTGCGCATGATCCTCGCGCCCTAACCCTCCTGGCGTACTACTTCGCCGGCATGAAGGTCGTCGAGCAGCACTGGTGGATCAAAGGTCGCGCCGACCATGAGATCCTCGGCATCATCGATCTGTTGCCGCAGGAATGGCGGATGCAGTGTGTCTGGCCGTGCATTGTCGATCCACTGGAGTGGTTCGAAGCCGGGATACCCCTGTGCATCATCCGAATGGATGACGGGCAAGATGTCGGCGTGGTGTTTCTCCCCTTCGAAGCTGGCGGTGCGCAGGCGCAATTGGAGCAGTTCACCAAGCCGGACGTACCCGGCGTGGATGGCCCGGAGACGGTGGAGTCGGTGCGCGAAAGTCCAGAGGCACCGCGCCTGGGGCCGTTGACCACGTTCGCGTGAACATGGGGACAGCGAACTGGATTGGTGCACGAGTGGCGGTCCGGAGTTGGGCTGGATCAGTTGGGATCAGCCATCGGCGTGGGATCATTTCGGCAAGGTGAGCATCGCACTGCGCGATTGCTTTGATCCAGGTGCTTCCATTTATGCCTGAAATGCTTTCTTATCTATAAATCATATTAGCTCGGCGTGTTGCTAGTGTGTATAGGATTACCCCGGAGACTGCGATGGTGTCTCGAAACCGCGATGGTATGTTTGGCATGTCATGAGGAGACGGTCCATTTATAAAGCTCCCTTGAAGGGATCTGTATATCGAAATCGAAGTCATGTCAACGATATAAAATCGAACAAATTGATGAAAGAAATCCCGTCCACAAAGAAACTGAAGACTGCGGTTCGTCGCACGGACAAAAGAAAGGACGACTCGTCTGGCGTCCACCGTCCTTTTGTATGCATGTTTCTCAGCCGAATCTTTCACAAATTCGGAGGGTTCACTATTTCACGACAGAATGTATCTGCCGACGAGGCTCACATGTAATGCAAGGCGCTTATAGGAGTCGAAACCCGGTCCAGTTACTGTTTCAGGCACCCTCCTGCTCGCTCTCGGGTTCTGATAAGCACCAGGTTCAATTGGTGACCAATCAGCAGCATGATTGAACAACGCCAGATGCACTGCACAAATGCACAAGTGGGTTCAATCCGAGATATTCGGCTATCTTGGTGGGCATCCAATAGTAGCAACTGGTTTTAAAGACGTGTGTCGGTTCCCCTGGTGTGAAGAGCATCTGATTCCGAGTTGAAGTGGGTGTGATGTCTTTTAGTTATGGAGTAGGGTGGTCGCATCGAATGTGACTTTTCAATGAGTTTCAATGCCGAGTCGCATAGTGTCCGATCGGCCATCGATTACCCCTGTACAGAATATGGTTACTCGCCCTATGCGAGAGATGTAAGTTTCATCAAAGGCAATATACACCTTCCAGCGCATGTCAAATTCCCGGCCTGTTGCTCATTCCAGGTTGAAAGTAGAGAAAGATACGGTACGTTTGCGATACTACTGATTAACTCACGATCACTGTGAAGGGATTGTCCAACCATCATTCTAAAGGCCGGTTGACGAGAGCGTGTCGACGTTATGCAAGCTAAGAGCGAGTGCGAATATGATCTTTTGTCGAGACACTTCACATGCTTTGAAGAACACTTGCAGTGTCGTAGAATCAACCACGGCCCCGAACGGTATTATGGTCAGGATGGCTGCACGGATATAGTAGCTCTCGCACTGGGGATATCGCTGAATATGATACCCAAAGACCAGGATACTGACACTTTGCGCTTAGAAGACATATCAACCTAGATCGATACATCAGTCACAAGTTCTATGATATTGGGAGGACCAGCATAAACACAGTCCCGTCGAAGGCATGGACATTGAATCCAACCGGTTGACTATTTGTTACTGCCAGTGGCAGAGCAACGGATGTGAAGTCACATAAATTATATGACCCCTTATCAACAAAATGACGACATGCATACATCCAGGCATGCTAGCTACTGTATACGACTGCAGCGCACGTCCACTGGGAATTTGCAATCATTCTCTGCAACATGCACCGCAGAGGCAGATGTAACGATGAGAGTTCGCATGACACCTTTTGTGGTTCCCATGCTCTTTTGATATCGATGTGCCTCATGGCTTCCCCGTTGTGCGCCACGCAAATGCGATATCCGACTCCGTATTCGACACTCATGCGACATGCCTGGTATGACCGTTGCTAATGCTGTGAAAGGAAGCCTCAATCACGAGATCGAACACTCATGTTTTGGGTACCTGGGACTCGAGGTTGCCAATCTGCTTTCGGAGTTGCACCCAGAAGTCCTGGCCGGATGCCATGGCATTCGCTGCAAACCATGTTAACCTTCTTTCATTCGCGAAGACACGGTTGGTTTGATGGGGACGTACGCCTACTACCCCAAGCCGCTGCTTTTCCAGCGCTTGCACTGCCATCCGATGGCTTCCAATGTCGCACGTCGGCCCCACCCACTGCCCGCGTGTAGCATTGCTTCAGGAATTCCTTGGTTTCCGCGGAATTGAATCCGTTCACGGGGACATGCTTCTCGTCCGCCGGAGACACCGCCGCCTTTCCGCTCGCATAAGATTGGCTCGCGGCTCCGGGGGACTGTGGCGCGGACGACTTCTGAGACGCTCCGCGGGTCCAGACGTTCGTTCCCGGAGATTGCAGGTTCCCCGTCTGTTTGTCCCGCGACGGGGTGTTGGATCGATCGCGGGAACTGCCAGACGATGGCTGCCGGGGGTTCTGCGGCGCAGCGAGGTTGGCCGGTGGCGGTCGGCGCCAGCTAGAATGGAAGGTTAATATCCGTACGTGGCTTCTGAAATCGGCAAAGGACCAAGATCATGAACAGCTAGTGGGATACACGACTGGACCGTGGTGTGATGGACTCGAGCATGCGTTGGCATCAACATGAACTTACCGGTTCTCGCTTGCGGCGCTCATGGTGAACCAGGACGAGGGAATGACGCCAAGGAAAGATTCGACAACCGCCTCCGCAATTCCTCGACGCAAAGGAGGACAAGTTGCGAGAAGCTCGATTAGGCTGATAGCCCTTGACGGCGGATGGAGGAAATGACAACACCATGAGCTGATTGTCAGTTGTCACATTGCCTACGCGAACGGCGTGAACCGTCCGCCGGATTTAAAGTGGGGCCACACCAGTCGAACTTTCGGACCACATCACTAAAATATTCCACAGCACCACCATCGACGCCATCGATTTTACATCTCCAGCACTACTCTCAAATCCCATTGTTGGCGCAGGATAACCACTTCTTTGCGTCCATTCTCAACTTTTCAAAATGGCTCCAGCAACCGTATGACCGCCCCCCTCGTTCCCGTGCCTCGAACTTCAGCTGATCATGTCACAGAAACGTACTGGTGGCGCCAAGGGCGGAGCGAAGAAGGGCCAGAAGATCACGAAGAAGGTATAGAGAGTTGCCTTCGCGATGGATGGAGAGAGAAGGCGGCTAACATCCCCCCCAGTTCGTCATCAACGCCGCACAGCCCGCCAACGACAAGATCTTCGACGTCTCTGCCTTCGAGAAGTTCCTCCACGACCGCATCAAGGTGGACGGCCGCACCGGCAACCTCGGCGACACGATCCAGATCTCGCAGGTTGGCGAGGGCAAGATCGAGGTCGTCGCCCACCAGGAGTTCTCCGGCCGCTACCTCAAGTACCTCACCAAGAAGTTCTTGAAGAAGCAGCAGCTCCGCGACTGGCTGCGCGTCGTGTCCACCTCCAAGGGCGTCTATGAACTGCGATTCTTCAATGTCATGGACGATGCTGAGGAAGAGGACGAGGATTAGACTTGCGCGCCAACATGGGACCTGTCAAGTGCCTACACTGGTCATTGGCGTCATAGCTAGTCCAGCATGTATCCTAGAATCACCGGGAAAGCATGAGAATCAATAATGGTGTTGACAGAGACTTTCTATGGCCCCTCGTTTTAATGCGTCATTGTTCGTGTCTATCATCGTTATCCATCGTCCATGCCCAACTCGTGCAACCGGTCGTTTTAGCCGGCACGTGAGGTCTGAATATTACACCTCTCGCACGGTTCCAATATTTCGGAGACAGCGTCCGCATTCGAAGCGTGTAGCAACTAGTAATCCATGAGATCACCATATGACCCATTTGAACCCGCCACGTCCTCCATCGTCATGGCCTGGCCGCCCCTCAGTGCCTCCATGTGAGGTCCGCGACCTTTGCCAGAGGCGACCACTAGGTTGGCATGCAACATATTCATGCGCATTAACCGCAGCCGCAACGTCCGCTCGTACGACTGAGCCATGTCAAGCGCTTGGGCTTGCAGGGCCGATCGGGGATGTGGAGTGGGGGAGATGAGTAGCTGAGGAGCTGTTAGTGTCTCCGTTGGAAAAGTATCGTAGAGAGGCTTACTCGATCCACCAGGTCTAGCCGTGCCTCCAGAGACCCCCTTTTGATCATGTCCACTAATTCCTCCTCGATTGGTCGCCCATCGGTGGACGGGAACCGTGTCTGCATCTCGTCCAGCGTGACCTTATTGAACGGTTTAAAGTACTGCACGATGCTCTTCCGCCGCACCAGTTCGTAGAGCTGGAGCAGATGCGGCTGCAGGTAGACGTCTAGCAAGTAGTCGTTGCGGTGCGAGTCTAGGATTTCGAGGCAGGCGGAGTAGTTGCAGGAGCAGAAGAGGGAGATGGCCCGACGAATGTGCGGTTCCAGTTCCAGGAAATGTCGGAACGTCGCGCTGTCGAGGACCCTCTCTTTGAGCTCTTGGGGGCTCATGGATGCCAGCGCACAGAGACCGCCGTAGACGGCAATGTCGTTGCCTGTTATCAGCTCTTTCTGAAAGTCGATCCCCGCACGTGGTTCTAGGGCCGTATAAGATTGCGGGGTTGCAATGAAACTCCTCGCCGCGTCGGCATAGTTCTTCGCGGCGAGTGAGACGAGACCGTTCAAGGGCGGCAGGAGGGCGTCGATAATGTCTTTGTCCTCGGTCGGAAGGGGTTGAGCGAGGACGCGCTGGATGGCGTTCCCGAGGTGGTGGAGCTGCTTGGTGGCAAGGTGGACCATGGCCAGCTTGAGGAATAGTTCGATTTCATGACGGGCGGTTTGTCGGAATTCCCGGGCGCGGGCGTATGCTTTCAAGGCACTGCCGAAGTCCCCGATCTGGTACGCGTGGAAGGCGATGTCTTCATTTGCCATCTACGCTGCTGTCAGCTGCCTGGCTTTCGAAGCCGCCTGAAATGCCCAGGCCGGAGTGAGTTTCTGAACGCTTACACGAATGCTCTCTCGGATCATGTTGTTCTTGTACCCTTTCAGCTCCTGATCCAACCGGTCCGATTCCGCCTTCTCCACCAGCTTCGTCCGGGCGACCCAGTCCAGGTCTGTCTCGCTCAGCGGATCTCCCGGCACGATCTTCTGCAAGATCTCCATGACCTGCATGTAGGCATCCACATCTTTGCCGCGTCGGGCCTCTTCCATCGCCAGTCGGAGCGCATCCAGACACAGGCACGTCGACGTGGCGCCGATGGACTTTAACCGGTCGAGTTTTGTTCTTCCTGTGGCGGGATCAGCAACGGCGTCATGTCTGCGTGGAACGGGGTAGCCGGACCTTGGTAGTTGGAGATGTATGATTCGAGGTCGAATTTGGGAGGTTCTGCGGAGTCTTAGTCAGCGGACGAGCTATTCTATAGCATAGGAGACGTACCATGGACAACAACGAGCCCATTTTGGGCGCGGTTATTGAAGAATTCGGAATTGGCAGCCATGGTGAGTTTGCGGCGATGTCGTGCGGCGGTTGGTAGGTGCCCGTTCGGACGGCTTAGTCCATAGCTGGTGAGGAATGGTTTGGATTACGAGCTAGGAGGGTTGATCATTCGTAAACTGGTTCCGTTTGGTCCTTCAAATTTTCATGCGTTTCCAGCGTGTGTATCAGTGTACAATATGTTCAAGGTACGAGCAAGTGAAGTTATCGTAGTGAAGTTATCATATGGCTGGAGCTCCAGGTTAAGCAGGAGCTCGGGGTGAGCTTACAGTGTCATGGATGCCTTACCGACTATCGGCTTGATGCCTGAGGCACCAAGGCACCAATAGAGTATAGCACGTGATATGACGCAAGTATGGAATTGTTCCATGCGTTCTGGGCTCAGGCACTCTTCACCATCGACAGGCGATATGATTGAAAAGCATGTTTATGGGTTACTGATACAAACTCTATCAATGACTGAGCAGGCCAGTGACCTGCACAAGCCCAACTTTTCCAGTCCTATGGTCATGTCATCGGCATTAGCCATGTAGCCGTCGTCAAGTCCCCATGTCCCGTAGGCCGTTAATACACCAGACATCCCGTATCGTCAAAGTGGGTGGCCCTTCGTGTTCCTGCCGACCCATATTAAGACCTTCCAAACGCCGCAAATGATTCGAATCGACAAATGACACGGGCCGAATGGGCGTGCAATAAAAGCCACCAACCATCCGGCGTTGAATGAAAGTAGACGCGTGACCCAAGTGGGGTCCGCGTCGTCCCCAAACCCCTTCCCATAAAAGTACAGAACTCATAGCATACAACTGGACCACTTTTCAGAGCATCGGGGATGCATCATCTCAGATCAAGAACGGCGTCGATTCAACGTTGACCAGGTTATCGGGCACCCACGGACCTTTCTCCTCCTCAGTCGCGCCCAGCAGAGCCGATGCACGCTCCAAGGTTCGGATATCCAGGTCCGTCACGTAGTTCTTGGTATCGAGGTTGACGCGGACCTCGAACTCGCGATCCAACATCATGTCGTCCTTCCATAGTCGACGAGGGCCGTCGTACACGCAGATGACCCGCTTCTTCATGTTCATACGGTCGACTGGACAACCCCAAGACGTGGGATAGTTCTTTCGCCTCTTGCGGCCGGACGTCTGCCCCGTGAAGGGTACGCCGCCCTTGCTGAACGTGAGACCGGCGCGGGTTCCAACGTGACCAGTTCCTCTCCCACCAGTGGTCTTGGCGATGCGGTTGTGAGGGTTGCCACCCCCGACGTGCTGCGAAGGGCCGACACCTCGGGGATGTGCTAATTGTCACATTGGATCTTCTTTCCGGGACCGGATGCCGCCCTTGCCGGAGCGTGGATCGCTGCTGTTGCCGTCCCCGCTCTCCTCATTGTCCGCATCGTCGTCGTCCTCATCTTCGTACGGGGGAAGGCTGAAGTCCATGCCGTCTGAAAGTTTATGGCGTGTGAGGGACTCCTTGACATTCTCGTCGTTCTGGACCGACTCGAGGTTCTTCTGGTTGATGGCCTCGCTCGGCTCAATCTGCTGCACGACGCGAAGGACACAGTCGTCGAGATGCTCGTAAAACTCCTGGGCGGTCGGGAAGACGATGCTACATGTGGAGCAGGTGCCCGATGTATTGTTTTGAGGGTTTTGTCCTTTCCTGCCTGGGCTCCTCTTCCGGCTATTGGGTGGGGTTTGTTCCACTCCATGGACCGAAGTCAGATGTCGCTTGAAGACATCGGCGCGGTTGAAACTCTTCTCCGCTGCGGAACCCGAGCCCGGGCAGAAGCCGCACACCATGGTACCCTTGTAATGGGTCAACGTATGACGGTTCTTGTCATACTTCCGTGCGAATCCTTTCACGTGGTATTCGCAGGTTTGGATCGGGCACTTCTCGGGCCGCTCGGTTTGGTGGGTCAACATATGGGCCTTGAGGTCCTTGAAGACACGACCACAGTCCCCGATCGGGCAAAGCCCCTTGGGGTCCTCCTCGAGATCGGAACGACTTGATCGCGAATGCCTTGACGCCTGTGAGCCAATAGACTGTCGTCGTGATTCGTTGAAGGTAGGATAGGGCTCGTATCGGTTTCGTGGCGATTGGCTGCCATGGGTAATGTTTCTCGAACTGACCCGAGGGTGGCTATGGCCCGAATTTTGAGAATAGGCCGGGGAAGGGGGGTGTTCGACGTTGGTGAGATGGGGCGATGCGGTCCCGCCATTGAATCCGGTTGGGTATAAGTAGGGAGCAGCGAAATGATTGGCGATAAGAGAAGGATCTAAAAGCACGGTCGGAGTTAGCTGCTGCTAAGAGGGTTTGCAAAGCTTCTTCAAGATATATGAAGATCGATAAAGCAAGGATAAGGAAAAACCAACAAGAAGACTCCAACGGAGGAACGAAAATGCCGCTGCTTTGATGAAAGAATGGAGATGAAAGAGATTCAGAAGACGCAGGAAAGTTGCCCTGGACGGGCTCTACTGCCGCGGATGGGGGCCAAATTTGATGCGAGAGGAGCGAATTTCTTCGAGGAGCCACCGGTGACCCCGCCACCGACCTTGGGCCCCCATGTGGTTCCTGCTGTGGCACTTGAGAGCATCGAAGATATGGAGACGCCATCCTGGAGGCTGGGAGGCTTGGAGACTTGAACATCCCGCCATCCTGCGATTCGATGGGGGTGACGGTCGACCCGTTTGACCTAGGGATCTCGGTCGGGGTGGTGGCGGTCGGCGACGATGTGTTCTCCAGGAAAGGGCGGGCAATTGAAGATCTTCTCGGATATCGCAACACAGGCGACTTGAAAGACTCGGAAGAAGAAGGAAAGGCAGAAGACACGCTAAAATGAGACAACGAAGGAACTTCAGATGACTCACCCACGCAGCCCGGATCCTTCGGAGCTGCAGCCAGAATGGGACCAGCATCGTAAGAGGAGCTGCTGATGAATGCCTGCGACATTGGGAATCCCTCCGCTTGGCTCAAGCCCAGTCCGGCGTATGACCAAGCCTCGAAGGCCGCAGGAAGGGCGGGCGACGGGATCGTCGAGCTGCTAGTGCTTGAGAGGGACCCGGTCGAGTCGGATGCGGTCGAGAGCCGTGGTGCATTCATGTCCAGCGGCTGGAGAGGAGATTCCGGCGGGCTATACGGATTCTCGAAGGTCCCGCCCGTTTGCGATGGATCCAGTGGGAAGCGAGCATCGGGGAGTTCGGCCGGGGTGAAGAAAGGCGCCTGCAGGGATTGGAGACTTTCCATGCTGCTGATGGGGGTGCTGGTAGAAACGGTGTCCAAGTATTGGGCATACGCCGTGTGGGCCGCCGACTGCTCATCGTACAACTGCGCAGTGAAGAAGTCTTGGTCCGACATGTTTTGAGGGTACATGTAGGATGAGGGCATGTTAGGATTCGTGGATGTGGGACTATCGGTCCGCTTGTCAGCATGGGGATCTTGATCAATATCCTGATCGATATCTTGATCGATATCTTGATCGATATCTTGATCGATATCTTGATCGATATCTTGATCGGTATTTTGATCGGTATCCTTATTTGAGTCTGACATGATTGGGATCATAGATAGGGTCGTATGAGGGGAATAGAAATGGCGCGAAAAGAATGGGCGTGCTTTGTCTGAACTACAAAGTGGAAGGATAAAAATGCTTTGTGACAGAGTGAAGATGCTCCTCATCGCGAGGCCAGAAAGATTTATAAGAAACAGGAAACTCACTCTTTCACAACGAAAGGGGGCGCTGGGGGGGGAGGAGCGAACTGATCAGCGGCGGGATCCAAACGAGGGACTCGCCTTGCACGCCGTCGTCGAGACGATGACCGGGATCGCCCGCCCATTACTTCCCATTCAGGGTCTCCGGGAGGAGCAAGTGTGGAACAGATGAACAGTGGAAGTCAGGATGCAACTTCGGTAGAATGCAGGACACCAATCACTGGAACGGACAATTGCACTCAACCACAACTGTTCTTCTCAGTTCTCCTCAGTGGTACTCGGATTCTTGGGAATTGACACAAACGTGGAAGTGGATAGAAAACCAGGTGCACGTGTTGCGGAGGTAGAAATTAGTAATAAGGCAGGGACTGTAGCTGGTGCAGCGACGGGTGCAGTGAAGGGTGCAGTGAAGGGTGCAGTGAAGGGTGCAGCGACTGATAAGGCTGATGCCCCACAGCAGAATGTGTGTCGTTCTGAATTGCAGTTGCCTTGTTGGCCACGGCAGTTTATCCTGACACTAGAACAAGGTGAAGGGTGGATGAAGTATCAACAATTATAATCATCAACAATAGCAACAACAATAGGATGGAAGTGTGGAAGCATATGAGAGGGATGGAGTTCCTGGAAATGAAGAATTAGACTTGAATAGAAATGGCACAGTGAGGAAGGATATGTAGGGTGTTAGCAATCTGGAACTGAATTTAGAAAGGCTTCGAACCCGTCCGGAGAAGGGGGGGCGCAGTCGATATAAGAAGATCTTTTTTGGTTTTCGGGGGGATTGGGGGGATGGGGGGAGGCATAGTCACCACCACGAAAATGCGCAGCACCATGACACACCATCCGCCGACGTTCCCCCCGATCTAGGACAACACCACGACATAATTAGGTAGTATGCTGCACCGCACGATTTCCAAGCCCTCCTCCAAATCCAGAAAAGAGCGGAGCCGTCCAACCGTTCGCTTTTGATTGACGCGAACAACACCGACTGCTCTCCACCACGATGCCCACCGCGTCCAGAGATCAGACACCGACCCGAACCATGCAGGGCTCCAAGCCGCCGAATGCTGCCAATCTAGCCAGTGCGCCCAATGGAACCTCTCTCCCTTGTCGAGCCTTACGGCGCCCGCGACCATGGGTGAGTGATGGGTATGCATGTCCGCTCGTCTGTACTCCCGAACTTCCCTGTCCCTGCAGAGCATCATCAAAGAGTCGACTCAGTCAAGGACCCACGGCTACCGGGGATCTTTCCATCTGGCTGTTTTCGGTTTGGGGGCATGCTGGGCTGGGCCGAGTGGGGATGGACGCGGTCCCTTTTGGCAGGGAATAGAAGGGGAGTCCCCCGGTGATCCATAACTAGTGACGGCGAGCATCTTGCACAGCAAATCCCCTGTTCCTCCGCCTCGCCGCCTCTTCGCGCAGCCCGAAGGTGTCTGCGCCATAAATCCTCTGCACCACGAGTCGGTCTGCCATTCTACTTCTGTGACCACCCCTTTCGTCCTGTGTGCTCCAGTAGCCCTCCCTAGTGTAGGGTAATTGCCCACTAAATCAATAATTATCAATGATTTTCTCGCGTCTTCGTTTGATAAGTCGGCAGCATGCCAATCTCATCTCGTCTAGGATCGTAAGACAATAATGTCAAGAAAATAATACTGGTATTTGAGTCAAGGTCGAAACCAAACTCATTCCAATTCTCAATCGCGGCCCGCTTCCTTATCCACTTTCCACAGTGCTGTGGCCGAAACTCGGACCTCTTAGAAGTCATTGCGACAGTGCTGATCTCGTTCCTGAATCCTGAATTCCTATTTCTCCATTTGGCGGGGTAATCATGATCCGTCAATGGGCCGTCATACTACGTATTTTTTAGGGAGGACACTGAGCTTCTCCAGTCGTAACGCGGATGTGTACCAACGGTGAAGACTCATGGTTATCAAGACCAACCATGGTTCACGGCAGAAAATCTCGCATGATTGACGAATCGGGCAGTGGAAATGCCGTTTGGAAATGCCGTTGTTTACTTTTCTCGACCATCATGGTCACTCTGATGTAATAGAAGTCAACAAATCTCGTTGTGGGGAGGAACGGTGGTCCCTGAGCCACGGCTCTCCTGGAGTAGGGTACCAACCGGAAGTTTCCTTGACGAAGTGGTTCAGAATTCAAGATTTATAATCATCGAATTAATTAGTTCTGTATCGCGGGAACGTAGAATTTAGAAACCCGTCAAAGGGCCTGGGCGGACCGGTCCAGATATGTATCGTCCTCCCCCTTTGACGTGTCAATCACGCAATAATGATCCAACTTTCAAGAGGCATGCGCGTCTTTGGAGGGAAGGGAGGGGACCAGTCATTGGCCTGCCAAAGAAAAAGAGGCTCGAATGGTGGCCTTCTCAAAATAATCCCGAAAATGCCACTATGATGCCAAACTACGACCACGTTTAAGTGTCACAAACCAGTGAACCACCGGGTCAGGAATGCTCGTTAGTATGACCAGCGACGGTAAGTACCTTGATAAATCGATGAGAATTGAGAAGTTTTGATTTCGAAGGGTCCACACCGATTAGGAAGAAAGAGGCGAGCCGAAGGCTTGTTCTGGACGCGCCGACGGGGATAGATGTTGGATGGGCAGGGGAGCTTGTCTGTTTGTTTGACAGATCAGCAAATCTGCAGGATGTGAATGTCTTATGTCACCGGGCGACGTGGTCCTGTATCGCCGATCGTTGGATCATTTGGACTTCTCGAGTTATTGAGAAGGCAGGGTTCGAAGACAGTGAAGATGCCCAGGAGAACTGCTGTTCAGACTTCAGAGGCAAAGTGTTAGCAGAAAGATTCTGTCATGCGATGCTTCGTGACGTTGGTGACATGGTGGCTGGGCGGGCTCGTCCACAAGGGCGGAACGGGCGCTGGTGAGTCCGTCAGAGATGGCTGCAAAGCGAGTCTGGGATCTCGGTTTGGCCGAAGTGGCACTGGCGCCGTCTGGCGGCGTGCCCCCCCATCCTCAAAAGTATCCGATCCTCTACTACCATTACGATAACAGAATCAGATTAGATGTTCGTATGTGTGGCATTATTAACAGTGAATGATTTGCTGGGTGGCTAATTCCGCCGTTTTGAGAAGACGGTATCACGGCATCTTGCAAGGTCATCCGAAGCGGTGCGACGATTCCACTTCGTCAGTACATGTGACGCTCCAATGAGACCAACCCCATGTGACGACAGAAATCGGATGGTTGCATGATGCGTACGATAGATTGGATGTCGTGGTAAGAAGAAATGTCGCCGACGAGAAAATCTGCAGAGCGGACATGGAGTTGAGGCTTGGAGAAACGGAGAGGCGGTGGAAATAGCGGCGGGAGACGCAAGAGAAGGAGCAGTCGAAAGTTCCATTGCGGGAAACACCCCTACTAGTTCCTATATTTGGCAGCCGCTAGGCCTATTTAGGATTAAAATGAGCCTCAACTGGGGCTTGTGACGCCATCAGGCGATTCTCGACACCGCCTCCTCCATTCTTGGCTCCAATGAACCTAGAGAGAAGCGAAGTTTGAGACAAAACCATGAATGCAGATTTATATTGGTTACTACTTGGATCAGTACAGGTTAACGGTAGTTCCGTAGGTATCCCTACCAGGCGGAGGGTCCAGAAATCTCTTGTTGAAGTCTTGTAGCCAGTTCAGACCTATGGGTATTGGTTTCATGGTGCATTCCTTGGTATATTGGCTTTCATGATACATTCCCTGGGATATTGGGTTCACCACTCAAGGTGCAAGATGCTATATATCGGTACGTAGTATTGATATTATGAGATGTTGCAGTGGCGAGTGGTGAGGCACCGAACGCCACCATGCACCTAGCCCAGCCATGGTCAGAGTAGAACCTCACAGGGCTGACTGGATTCTGCGATCTGGCCCCTCTCTACCCAGTCTACCAGAGTGCCAGTATTACTATCTATGCTCATTTGCCCCAAAGGCGTAAAGTTAACGTATCCGTCGAAATATCGGCGGTTGCAACCTTGTCCATCATCGATGCCAATGATCACTGCAATGACTTCTCCACCGTACGTTCACGGAGCTATCACTAATGGTCCGCCTATCTCCCCGAATTGACGACCGTTACACGTACGGAGCAGATGGATAGTTGTTAGTTGGACCCCAGGATTCCATGCTTGCTAGCCGAAAATAAATCCACCGGAAACAGATTCGCCGGGTACAGGGGTTGAATACCTATATCAGGAGAACCGTTCATGGTTAGAGAAGCGACGGAGACGATTCAAGGTTGTAAAATGCAACGCCTTGATGCTGCAATGGACCCAAATCGGAAGGCCGGGTCACTATGTCATCCCTATCATGTTTGCGGTTCCAAAAGGCAACCTCATCATCGGTTGGAGCGGCGACTTATGGGAAGAGTTGCCATTTTTTGAACTCTAGTCGAGTTACACACGGTTGTCCGCTACTCGAAGTCCCGACCCCGCATTATGACATCCAACTGAAACCATTCCGAACGTGCAGACCATGTGAAATGGAAAAGATGCATATATTCAAAGGTCGCGATGCAGCAGGATCTCACCACACCTAGGTTCGATAAAGTACCTCGGTGCCATATTGCTTATTAGGTGGTACTCACGAACGACGGCCAAATGACCCGAAGAGATGGTCCTCAATCTGCAATGAATGCAGTTGACGATTCCAATGGGCGGGTACACGTAGGACGAGTTCCTGAAACCACACCGGTGGAAAAATTGACATCTGCTTTCGTCCTTCGACGCTCTTTGCGTCCCAGCAATTGCAATCCCGATCACTAGTTCGTATCACGTCATTTGGTTGGGTGGCAGTTGCACGACCGCAAAACTACTGTCCTGGATGCCGTATTGATCCTGTGCACACAATCTCGGGCAGTACAGGGAGATCCAGGCCCAGTTAAAATAGCAACAATGATTTGGCTCGGTCGTCGGTACATGACAGTCGACAGAGGACTTGAATTCTTCTCCTATTTTCTAATCACCGTCAGAAACCGGGTGAACGAAGTCACTCACTTCGTGCCGGCTGCCCGCCTGCCGTTGGGGGAGCATTGCTAAACTTCACAAAACCCGGAAATAAGTCTATCCCCTGAGTCTTGAGGCGATGGGCCTGTTTCAGATGGCCGGCTATGAATCCAAACGTCAGAAGTCAATTGGCAGCGTATAAATATGGAGTGCGGACAGTTTGGGTATTTTGGGGCTATTCAGGGGATGGCGAATAAGGCGATGCTCTGCCGGGTCTGCCCTGCCCGTGCAGCATCAATTTCCAGCGTAAGCGCGGGATCACGATTTCTCCGATCCCCAATTTCGTTTCTGCCATCGGCCATGGGAACAATACACTCGACTCTCGGCATCAGCAATTGAATCATGAATCATGATCGCTCTATCTAAAGTTAATCCATTATCACTCCCGAGTCTTGAGTTCTGAACCATTTCACAGGGTATGTCTGACGACATGCGACCTGGATTCATGGTATGGAAATTGCAATAATGCCCATTGTCATCGAAACCGGGCACCAGGCATATGGAGTCCGACAGAAGGGAAAGATCCTTCCGGCATCACCACTGCGGTCTACACCAACCACTCGCAGACTCGGACACTTTCCTGTTGTCCCCTGGAGCGGCACTTCCGACGTGCGACCCCTAAACTTGTGATCCCCTGCTCACATAATCGGAGTCTATTGATGGCATACAATGTAAGTCATCGATAAGGGTGGATGTTGTGGGACGGGAATGGGAACCCTTCCTCCTGCATTGTCACCGTCCGTGGTCCATCACAAGGCCCATAGATGTGGTCGATAGGTATCAGCGGCATGGGAGGAATTAGGATGCGTTGTCGTCAGTCGTCTTTGTCGACAGGGTCACAGCCCAGACCCGGCAGCCTTGCGCCCTGCTCATCGACCATGCGACCATCAACCAGTGGTTTGTTTCTGGTGTCCAAGACATCGTGAAAGCCCTTTTGGCTGCATCCAGATTCGCGATTCCGGTGGCACACGTCCACGAACCTCCTTTAGGGCCTCCGCTTCCAGGCATGACAACCGACCAGGCGGCAAGACAAGAAACACCACGCGACAGACCCTAGTCAGTCCGGACTGTCGGTTGCAGGATTCGGCTGGGGACGCCGATCGCAGGCGAAATGCGTAGTGTGTGGCTGACTGAGGAGTCAGAAGTGTGGACTAGGATCTGACTTGAGAGGCAGGGGAAGCTTCGACTTAACGGATTCGGACAAGCGCGTGAGCGAGACTGCAGCCAAGAGAAATAAGGATGAGTTAGTACTCCGTACATGTTTCCAATTTCCATTCATCCATTTAGTTCCAACCTCAACTGGATCTCTCCGATATCGAATGCCACGCAAGTGGAATTTGGAAAAGTGGCCGAACAATCATCGTTGCAGAATGCCGAGTCGAGAGTCTAGAACGCGCTCATATCATCCACCCGTCTAGCACCTCGACACTTTCGGCTCAACCTTCAGTCGGGCTCAGCCTTATTTCGGCAGTTCTACTTGACGAACAGGGAAACCAAACTTTCACGCTTCGTGACCCCTGTATCGTCATCTCGTCACCACACATGCCCGATATCAAGGTTGCCAGGCTCAGTTGTGAGGTTCAGAGTAACTCCCCAACGTCCATTACCTTCACTTCAGAGTCGCTGCCGAGGGATAGTTCAGATTCTCAGGATTTCGATCCCAGTCTTGCTTTAGAGTGTCATCAAGCATAAAGCTTCGAAAAGCCCCCAATGCGGGTCCGAGGGCAGTTGAGCCGCCATATGTGGATTTCAACGGTCTTCTACTGGATCGACATCGTAGCGCCACGGCGTTGGCGGTTGGCTGCTCGTGCGATTCGATACTTCACCAGGTTCACCTTTGTCACCGTGTGTAGTACTCCACCGCGGTTGGTAAGCTCCGTTCAAAACGAAGTAGAAACATTGACTGAACGATTATATCGGTCTCAAATTGGTCAGCAGAGAGTCCCCTCAACTCAATTCCTTCCTCGGACGTTGGGAAGTTCATGGGAATGGAACATTTGAGCATGCTGTGTACTTTGAGGACTGAGGTACATCCAAATAAACTTTGCCTATTGAATCCCTCGAACCAATAGATATTAGCCAGAAAATCCCTGGATCGGAAAGTCCCGCCGGATGCTACTGAAGTTCGGTCCCATGGAGCAGTTGGTTAACCGGTTTCATTGGGTTTCGACTTCATTTCAAGCATCTCGACCGTTGACACCAGCGTGCCCGCCTCACTGCCGTATACTGGTCACATCTAGTATCCTTTAATGCTGGAAGGATTCGGTGTTCACACCACGGCCAGAATTATGAGAGGAAGCCGTCAATGATGCATTCAACAACGTCCCAATGGAAGTTTCTGAGTCTGACGCACCCTCTTGGAGCAAATTCTAAAATCTTTTCGGCGGACAGGAACATGTTGCACCCAAAACATATCTCTGGCTCTCGCCTGATATAATCCTACCGTTTGAGGGAGTCTAGAAGCTTCTTTCGAACGACTCATTATCGGGGAGATGGGTAGGTGGGTATCTTGGGAGGTAGTTATTATGGGGCCAGTACCGAACAATCGCGAAGTCGACGATAACACGTTTGTATACTGTTTAGACTTCACCGGTTCACCTTCATCGATGATGGTCAACCCCTGGGCTCGATACAGAGCAGAACATCATGATGAGGTGCGTAACCAGACTCCGGAGCATCAATTTTTGACACCCACCCGCCAGTCCACCATGGTTCGGAGCTTTGGGTCCATCTACAGATCATTATTCAATCCCTTGGGACTGTCCCTAGCCTTTCGGAAGTAGGACATGAATGACGATCCGTATGTGATCCAATGTGGCATGTGACCCCAACCAAGATGACAGAGTACATGTATTCAGAGGGGCTTTGGACTTTGGTACAGAGTACACGGACGGGATCCGAAATGAGAATCGCCAATTCGACGGTGCCAATTCGACGGTAACAATTCTATGGCACCAATTCTATGGCGTTGTTGATACTTGGCATTGTTGATATTCATCGCAGCGCGGCGCGAGGCCTGGATCGGTCCCTACCAAGCTTTGCTTCTCCGATATGACGAGCTCTGTTGGCATAATTCAACCTTGGCTCCACATTTTCGATATCCAATACCACATCGACACATTTCATACTGGGAAATTTAGGAACTAGTCGAAGGGACCCCGATGGAATAAAGAATGTCATCCATCTGGGTAGGGTTCCGTTTGAGAGCATCCCATTCTTCCTGATTTTTTACCATCAACGTGCCTGCTAATAGGGTACCATTGAAACATGCGGTTCCGGCCACTGTGCCGTTCGCATCTAGGGTCGGAGCGCCTTCATTCGAGCGAGGACAAATGACCATTCCTCCCTCAACCATTCCAAGGTTGTAACTAAATGGGACGGGCCCGTCGAATGAGGATGGAGAATTTGTCGTCTCTGGGGACTGTACTTGATCACCACAGTGGTTGATCAATCTGCGATAGACATGGTAGATGTTACCGAAGGAACAGTCCTCCGAAATCGGCAGCCCGAAATGCGAACAGGGTAGCGAAGGCAGCACTTTGAACCCTTCGAATTGTTAGCTAAGCATCGTATTTATCGTCGGATGATATAATTCTCTGAAGTATTCTGGTGAAGATCGACGTGCAGCGTGGGCCAACTTGCCTGCTTTCTCCACGGGTGACGCGATGATAGAATCAATCAAAGGGGCCCATGCGAGCTGAGAATCGTCCCCATCCATCGACTCGACGGGGAGGAACTGAAGGTGTCGGTGTGGTTGACTGGCGCCACTGAACGGCCCCGAGTTGAAGAACGCATACAATCGCCGGCCCTCCGATGACCACGACCTCAGCAGCTTGTATGTTTGCAGTAGATCATCCAGTTCAAGCAAATAAGTTTGGGGTTTGTCTATGACTGTAGCGAGAATGAAATGGTTCTTGATGATGGGATACTTGTTAAGCACCAGGAAATGGCTCGGAGCCCCTCGTGGGATTTTGTCAATCAACAGGTCCGGATCTGGATCTGCGAACGGGTCGACTTTCTTCTCGACTGGTTCGTTTGAAGCAGCACGCTTCTGGACCGGCTTCTTGTTTAAAGAAGGACAATATCGTAGTTGAAACTATAAAATGTTATCTATGTGTGTCGTTGAAACACAAGGGATGTTTGATGGACTAACCGGTAAACTTGATGCTGTATGAATGATGGCTAGCTCGGTTGGGGAAAATGATAGCTTCTGTGCGGCGATTCCGGCTTCATATTTCCTAGAAACTAAATCGTGCAATGGCACATCATGTTCCTGCATCATTGTATCGGCGAATTTGTTAAGATGATCTGGTAGTGCTAAACATTTATGAAGAGTCCTGAGCCAGAACCATGATGACGATGAACTTCTAGTCTCTAGTTGGCAGTTCATGCCCGAGGCAGCCATTTCCTAGCAGAACATGAACCAGGCACTCTGTGCTGTACCTATGTGACGAAGTCTATATCTTCAGATTCGCCGGCTTGACTTCGCTTATGAGACTAAAAGCATTGGAGCCAACAACTTTGGCTAAGCAAGTCAAACTGTAGCCAGTGGTCAGGAGCTGGGAATATCAACTTTATTTCAGTATTAGATACAGGTATCTCACGAAATCGAACCCATCACAATGAGCGCACTACTTTTCGAGTAATCATGTTCATAATCATTGTACGTAGAATGCTATATATAAATCCGAAGGACATGAAAATGCTAATGAGCTCGTTCTAGTGCCATGATATGGCCATTATCGCTCACCCAACTTGTGCAACTGCATCGCCAACCACTTTTTCTTACAGGTTGCGTACCCGAATCGATAGCTCCCACCGTGCTCTGCAATGTACTGCGACACCTTCTTCCACGGGATTTTCGAGGCGTTGACCTTCACCCGATCGGGACTTGACTTCGTGTGGATGCCAATCGCGGTGCGCAGTAATTGGATCTGGGGCATTCTGTTAGCAGAGGATAGTCATTTGGGTTATCGATACGTACGTCAACATCCTTCCACGCTGGCCTCCGGACCCTTTGACTCTTTTCCTTTGTAAGGATCCTGAAGCGTCCTCTCAACGTCGACTCCGCCTCCGAGAACTTGCCCCTCTTCTTGATTTCACTGTATGGCATCCCGGCTCTGCGAGATTGGACGAGGAATTGATTCTGCTTATGCTTCTGACCCCTCTCTCGACTTTCGTCCTGAGATGCGGTGGAACGATCCCAACCAGGGAATTCCCATTCCGAATTGGCTGTATAATCCCAAGTCTCACTATCGGGGCTTCTTCGACCCATCGAGGCCGACAATTCTGGAAGAACAGCCTCCTGATTCATTAGGGCCGGCTGATGTTCATCGTGCTCTTCCTTGAAGTCGACATGTGGTACGTCCGCTCCACTAGCCACGGCCTGGCTTAGAGAAGTCGCAAAGAGTGGATCGTCGTAATTAGGATCGATCGGACTATCGGCTTCCAGGGAGAGGCGAGATTCCATCGTCAAAGGCGATCCGTACGAGGAGGGAGACCAGTCATCCAAGTTGCTGTCATATTCGGGATTTCCGAAAGGTGGAACCGTAAATGCGCTTTCAAGGTCGTCTGCTGCCGTCCAAAGCTCATGACCCTCGGTGTAGAGTTCCCACTGATCCGGAAGGCATTGTGTCCCGCCTGAAAGAAAGGAACTGGTTGCAGAATGGTCGTCAACCTCAGACCCAGAGCTCTGCTGGCCCTGCTGAGTCTGAAATGCTTGTGGTAACATGCCTGGAATGATGATCGGTTGGTAGAGAGCCGACGACGGGAAGATCTGGACCGTCTCAAGATCATCACAAGTACCGCCGTCCTACAATTCTTGTTAGCTTCTGGGGGAAATATCCAAATATAGGACGTACCTCGAAGGTTTCCGGAAAGGAATCGACAGGTTGTGAGATGCAACCCCAGCCAAACGACGGGTTGGAAGATTGAAATGTAGCCGCCATGTGAGATTCTTTCTCTCCGTTGCCTGTGATCAAGATTTGATCCCTGGCTCACCGCTAACTGGGACTGTATCGAATGGCAGCTCAATGTAATTCGCCGAAACACCACGACGGATACATGCGGATCTTGCAGAGAGTACGTTGAAGCTTTCCTTCAGTACTGTCACTTCAAAGCCACTCCGTGGTTGGCGAGTCAAGTTGCTCCAGTGAGATCTCTTTTCCCGTCAATATGGAGATGTTGCTTTCCGTTGAAGGCAGCTCAACACTCAGACACAGTATAGGTTCCGGGTCCCAGGGCTGCAGTTGTCAAGAAGCTTAATGTTCAATAATGCTTCGCTTGGATGTGAGTATGGCAGAATGCAGATGTTGGAAATGGCCAAGAATTCTGCGAGGGGGATTTAACTCAATTCACTGACAGCAAGTGGTGATGCTGGAAATGTATCCGCAGCGAGAGAAATGACTAGAACGGCCACGTGCCAGGCCTTTTGACATTCAGTCAGAGTTGGTCCTGTGTGCTCGGCCGAGATATTATTGGACTGAGTTGAATCCGTGATTGTATGAAGGCAAATAAACACTAAGCCGCCAGAAGGAGAAGGAAAAGAAACTAAAGGACGTGGCCGACGACAATTCAACAACAGAGGGAAAATGAGTGTAGATCATGCGAGCAGGACATTAAGAAAAGCCGGGAAAGGGTGAATAATTATGGAGGATCTGACAGCGTCTCAAGCCCTCCTAATCCAGCCGTTATTCGGGTCGTAGTTTGCAATTACTCCACGGCGTTTGGATATCATGTCAATGCAAGATTCATAGAAGATCTTGTTCGGATCCCAGAGGTCTGGAATTGACCTTACCAGGATATTCACGGGAGGGGACGGGGAATATGCAAATATGCGGCGACAAGGCGATCGCTGATTTCCAGACCAGCCCAGGAAATCGTTCGCAACAGCGCGAGGCCACCTGCTGAAGCCAAAGCGAGATACTGGATGATGAGCACTTTGCAAATGACGAGCCTCTTCTACGTCAAAGAGTCATTCGACCTTTTAGTTCCCGAGACAAGCTGTGACTATGAATTGTGACTTAGAGGGATAGGCAACGAGAGAGACGAGAGGAAGATATACCTAGTCAACCTAGTGGATGCCATCGATCTGACAACTTAGGGGACGCTAGCACGGCAGGTTGCATTAGCGATGCCAACGGCTATGACGGGCCACCTGGAGGCCAATGAGACCTTTGAAGTCTAATAGCCCCCTTCATTGATGGTTTGCAGCACCATGAGAGACATCTCTGCGGGAACAAAGTTGGAGACGCGCGATATACGAAGAGACTTTGCTTGAATAGCCCTTGTCGCGGCTCCGATGGGCCATTCCACTTCAATCTGGTCGTATATAACCCAGGCGGGGATAGAGAAACCACGATCCGGTTTCCTAGAGATTTGGTGTCGCTTCTTGTCATCTTCAGTGGTGCCTCCAAGACCTCTGCTCTTCAGTGCATTCAGTTCCTTTCTCAACGTCGCCATCGCTGAGAAAGAGAGATAAGTATTTCTTATCCTTGAACTGGGGCCGTCAACTGGTTCCTGGTTCGTCGGGAATGTGCATGAGATACTCGGTTTCTTCGCGGGACTGACCTGTCAACAGCATCCCTGGTCAGGCACTGGCCATGGGCTCATAGAAAGGTCTGTGACGAGATGTTGAGGCTCTTCAAGGTGCATGTTCAATACTCACCCAGCACAGCAGATGAGGGAATGGATGCAGGCATCCATCCGGTTCATACGAACTCAATGTCCCTACTTCGTTGCCCCCCCAATTTGCTAGGAATGGGCCACGCGGAGAAGAGTTCCGAGACTTGGCGTTTGCTGTACAAACAGCTAGGATCGTCTCGTTTAGGGATCGTGACCTGTTCTTTGGTGGCACTGGTGGCACAAGGACAGTTAGGACACAAGGACCTTCAATTCAACTTCATTGCATCAGAAAACGTGGGGTTCCGGGCCGGAGCGTAGCAACATGAACATCCGTTGTCCAGAACGGAGTGTAAGTATGGGACAGACATCTCAGTCCTGAATGCCCTATGTTAGCCAGTATCACAAGTTGGATCTTTGCCAGAAGAGCTAATTGTTCTTGACGTTACACTACAATTTCGTCTTCTCTTGACCGTTTCCCCTTTCTTCAATTCTAACATTCTGATGTGGAATCCCAAGGTACTCCCACATGAAGTGGAATCTGTATACGTTAGAACTCCTCGATGATGCCGATATGTTCCTACTTACCGATCACTGCCAAAGAAAGGCTCGGTTACCCCTTTGTCATTGGTGACCATCGACCATGGACACCCAAATGCGCCACAATCGAGAGCTTCCTTCGTGTTGTCATTAAGCTTCTGTTTATACTCTGGGGTATTCGCTGCCGCCATTATCTTTCGGACGTCTTCTTCTGAAAAATGGCGGGAAAGTGATTCTGCCATCACATCTGGTTTACTCAGATCCTTGCTCTGCTGCCACATTGACACCCAGAGCTCGTTGAAAGCATCTTCAAACTTGTCTTGCGAGTACTTGTCCTTCACATAAACCATGCACCGTTGAGGCTAGCAGATGAGCAGTCAGTGGCAGGATTCCAATCGTTGGAAGCAGAGTCGATCAACGGTGCTTACCAGCAATGACAGGATGGGAAAGAACTCGGGCGTTATTAACTTCACACCGAAGTATTTCTGTGCCCGATCGCTATCGTACGGCCCATAGTTCTTCTTCGCTGGAAGCGTCCATGGTGGTTTGTTACCTATGTAAGGGTTAGAGTGGATATGATCAAGCTGGGCGGAGATCTTACCGCTTCCTACATTGATGCCGCCCCTAAACAACAGTCAGCTATAGGTTCAACCATCAACGTCGCTACAGTTTTGATGGCCAAGAGCGTCTGACGCTCTCCACCGAGTATATCTGGTGGCGTCAAACTTCTGACGTGGGAGAATGACGAGAAACATCGAGGATGTCCCAGGGCGTCCTTGGTGACAAGGAATTCAACTACGTACAGGAATACTGGAACAAATCTGGCTCATATGTTAGACGTTTCTAGCAGCCATAGCTACGGCAATGATCTCACGTACTCAACATCAACGCCATGGGCTTTAAGTGCACTACGATTCTCCCGGAGGTATACCAACGCAAACCACGAGTACGGGGATACCTGAAAATGATGGTTAGCCCAGAGGTTTCCTCATTGAACGTCTACTGATGGCATGATTGGAAAACATTATGACGATGAAGGAAAGTAGTGTGATGCGTGGCCTGGGTGACTTACACAGTCCAGGTATGTTTTGATCTTGGATTGCCCCATTTTGAGAAGAAATGATGCAAAAGGATGCAAAAGGACGCAAAAGGCCTGGTGATGAGGTCGAATGTCGCGATGGCACGACACTCCTATTGCTTTCGTTGTCTTTTCTATTGCCGTAATCCCCGCAGTGTTGGACACCCACTCCTGTAACCCGTTATGGCTGCTCTGAGCGGCCCGAGGCTCTCTGTCGTACTAAGAGAACCAGCCACCTCCACGTTAGTGGCCTACCGGTGCTTGCAAGACGCGCTGATTGAACTGGATCAGGTAATTAACCGACTCCGAGGCCTGTTCACTAATCCTCATTTCGCTGCTTCAGGAGCTGCGTGGTGAACGACATCATCCCGTAGCGATGAGCCGCCTGGATATCTGCAGCAATGTGGATTATCACAACAACCGACGGCAGATATATAAGAGCTATACGTTAGACCTTTGGGGTTTGGACAGCCCGGAATCTTCGAGATTCGCTCCTTAAGCTATCATACTCCAAGCTATCAGACTCCAAGCTATCAGACTCCAAGCTATCAGACTCCAAGCTATCAGACTCCAAGCTATCATAGGTACCCCAAGCTATCATACTCAAAATGGAGCACGAGAAAGCAGTTGCTTTAGTGGTGGGAGCATCGAGAGGAATTGGAAGGACCATCGCAATAGATTTGGCAAGGTACGCAATCCCGCTTTCGCACACAAATGATTCAACCTTACTCACGATTCATAAAGGAATGGATATCGAGGTCAGTAAACCCAAATAGCCGTCTGGCTGTGCCTCTGTTGAACCTGAAGCAGTTGTCGTCGCTGCAAAGACAACCTCAGATGCAGCTCGAACCAAGCCTTTTCCTCCCGATCCCAATTCTCCACAGTCCACAATCAATACTGTCGCTCGCGAGATTCACGAAGCTGGTGGGGAGGCCACAGCAATTCCGGTTGATACAAGGGACTTTGAGAGCGTCACAAACTTGGTGGATAGCACGGTGAAACTATATGGTCGCCTCGATGTCCTGGTCTACAATTCTGGAGCCATATATTGGGCATCTGTTGAGAACACGCCAATGAAGCGGTTCCAGCTCATGCAAAGGGTTAACGTTGAAGGCATGAAGATTCCTTCTAGGCGAAGGATGTGGCTAATTTGACCAGGCTTATATGGCACGATGCAAGCAGCACTTCCGCACTTCAAAACACAGAACTGGAAAGCTCGCATCATCGTCGTGAGCCCGCCGATCTACTCCCGCTTTTTCCGAGGCAAGACAGCGTATGCCATGGGGAAAGTAGGTATGAGTGTCTTAACCAAGGGATTGGCTATGGATTTCGAGCGTGAAGGGAAAAACGACATAGCCATTACAAGTATATGGCCTGCGGCGGCAATAGAAAGCGCCGCAACGCCAGACGCGTCACATCGCCCTGAGCTTCGCAAACCGGTAAGCTCGAGTTCCTATACCCAATAGAAGGCATCGCTAATTGTGACCAGACAATCTTTTCCGACGCAATATTGGCGATGCTTTCGGCTCCTGTTGCCACGGTGAATGGGAAGTTGGAACTCGATGAAGACTTTCTTAGATCCACAGGAGTGTCCGACTTCTCAAAGTATTCGCTGATTCCAGGAGCTAACCCCCGACGAATCATGCCAGCGAAGTTCCCAGAACTGACAGTCGCCGAGCAAGACGATGAAGGACGCCGTATGGACAGTTCTAAACTTCGGCGGGCAAAACTGTAGGTCTATGAGCTTTGACATTGTGTTTCGTTATTCCGTGAGCAATTCAGAAGGGCTGGTGGGCGGCATGTAGCACAACTGACATGGGGATCCATATTGGCACTCACCGTCCAGCCAGCCGTTATTCTCACCTAATGGATCACAATAGAAATTTCATCTTTCTCCGTCCGAGTTATCTCAAGATAAGCGTGATTTTGAACGTTGAGAGAGAAAACAGGTTGACCTACTGAAGATACGAAGAACAGTTTCTGCCAGGGAAGTCAGGTTAGCTCTCTATCCTTTGCGCGTCGTCTCCGAGCGTGCAGCGTCTCCGAGCGTGCAGCGTGTGCCAAACTTTGGCGGCATGTGGAATTCTTGCATTGCCAGTTCAGTTAGCTCTTCCGCAGCCTTCGGTTTTCGAGGGGGCTATTACATCCTGAATGTCGTTTTCTCTACCATTGGATAAACCTTCGACCAAACTGGCTAGCAATAGTCTATTTCCCGTGCTTACATAGTATGGTGTATGACAGTATCGCCCTATTTTCCTTAATTTTCCTTTTCTGGCGTTATTTTCATGAAAAATCGCAATTCCGATATGAGAACAGGTTTACCTACTTGTCCTTGCTTGACTTGTTGTCCTCTGTATGATATCTCTTTCTCTGGTCAGTTTCGAGCACCTGGAATGCATAGTACAAGAGCTGCATTTCGAGGAAATAATCGATCATTCCATTTAAATCTCTGCGCGAGAGTACAGACCGCGTGCTGAAATGGCGCAAGGGGTTCTCGTCCTCGAACACGGTGCAGCCGCGGAGACTCGGTCTCGCATTTTCTAAATATCCATGCATTGGTACCTGTCTCTCATTGAGGTGTACGGCGTGTGACTTCTCTGGACGAGATTCCAAACAATTAATGGCTGTATGAAATTGAGCTTGTGCCCCGACCGCGTCGATTCAATTGCCCTGGTACACACCAAGTTCTGGGAAAGCTGTGCATTCAGAAGACTGCACTCTTACACAAAATCATATGCGATTCTCCATTGTCACGGTGGTCAAATCTCATGCAGGAATGTTTGTATGGTTGTTTCTCTCACAGGTATTCCTAATATGTAGGACATTCCTCGCGGGCCACATGCCTACGCGACCCGCGGCGATCAACAGGGAGACATCGAGTTCTACTCGATTTAATAATTGGGTTGCCTGGGATCTGCAAATTCTCCGCACTCGCTGATTCGCTTCATTGTTAGACCGTTTGACCGTGTTCAGCTCTCGCGAATTGTTTTCGCTCTCATATTCACCCGTTTGATACGAGCTGTGGCGTACTAGGCCATAGTGATTGGCACAAGGTATCTCGGCAGAGGCCGCATCCCTACTCTCTTTTTTTTCTGCTCGTCGGCGGCGTTATTGCGAAACCGAATCTAATAGGATACATCGACCGTATTGGGCCAGGTGGACCTTTGGCCCAGAGAGAATCTGATCTGGCGAACCGCTTCCGCAGAGATCTAGAGACCAATTCGCTCGAGCCGTTATCTGCCAACAGTCTAACGGCACGCCAGTTTTCGACCGTATCTTGCCCGCAGGATGACCTGGAAGTCGATATATCGAACTCCAAGTACTACCAGGTTCTTTGCTACAAAAAGCTTATAGGGACTGACTCCATCCCGCCCAACGATGGAGAGACGGGGACTACATTGGATGGGTGCATTAGTGGATGTTCGGCTGCTACTGATTGCGTTGCAACCATACAGTACGAGAACATTAAGGCGATCCTGGATTCAATCCCACCCATTTTCGATGTAGCCAGACTCTCTGTACGAGAAGTCAACGTTACGACCGTCCCAACGTGTCCCGCCGATAATGACTCGTTCTATTTTGCAATGGACGACGATCAAGTCCAAATCGCCTGTGGATTCGATATCAATGGGGCCGACCTCTCAATACGGAGCCCTCACGTTTTAGGAATGAATTGAATATTTTACTTCCTACCCAGCTAATGATTGCGATGGTGTAGTATTTCTTGGGCTAGACAGTTGTTACGCTAAATACGGCACGACTGCCTTTACAGGCGATGGAAGTTCGAGCCAGCAGGGAGCGATAGCGAGGAGAGACCCCACTGACAGGAGCTGACTATCCAATCGATGATGGAGCGACCTTCATTGCAACCACTGGAAAAGGATTTGAAGTCATTTGTTACCATCGTCAGCCAGGCGCAGATGCGCCAGAAGGGGCCATGGCGAATGCGGGAACTTCACTCGCTGGCTGCATTGATCATACGCGATCTTGCCTGGGGGTTGGCAGTTAGGGTATTTTCTTTCTAGGAGGGTAATCTACCGTACATGTCGGCATTTGTCGGGCTATGTTGATATGCTTCTAGGACTTGCTACTTCAAAGCCGCCACTAGCATCGAAGGCGTATTCCACACGAACGTAGTGGCCGCGAGGAACCTCCCTCCTACCTCTACAACCAGTGCCTCTACGGGAGAGGAGCCTAGTACCTCGACAGCGGAAACCAGTATCTCCGACCCGTCTACTACCACGACAGTAGAGGAGTCCAGTACCTCCGATACCTCCAGCATCTCTACCATGGAAGAGACAACCACCTCTAGTAGCACGTCGACCGTCGAAGAGACAACTTCCGACACCAGAACTTAGACCGCAGAGACACTACTTCCGATACTAGCACATCGACCGCGGAGACAACTACTTCCGATACCAGCACGATAACTATAGAAGAGACGACCGCCTCCAGTAGTACCTCCAGCACCTCCTCGACTATCGACGAGACATCTACGTCCATCAGCTCCTCAACAGCAGATGAGACCACTACGCTAACTAGGTCCTCGACTTCAGAGGAGGCATCCACATCTAGTACGAGCGCCGGGGACACTACCACGTCTAGTGCCATGTCCTCGACTACAGAAGGGAATACGACGTCTAATATTAGCACCTCAAGCACGGTGGAGACGACGACATCTATGAGTAACCCCTTCAGCGTGGAGGAGACGACTATGACGTTGTCTAGTAGCAGCTCCTCGGTTCTGGACGAAACAACTACTTTCAGTAGCACCTCGAGCGCCGAAGAGACGACTACCTCCAGCGGCAGCTCCTCTATTGTAGAAGAGACTACTACATCTACCAGCATCTCAGGGGTGCCCACCTCGGCAACATCAACTTCATTCTCAGACACCTTAACCACGGAATCCACATCAACATTCCCCTCCAGCTCCTCCTCATCGAGCCCCCTGTCTCCATCTCCGACGGGAATCACATTCCCTAAGGCAAATGTTACCATGGTGACGATGTCCAATTTAAACCAGACGTACATCCTTTATTGTGCTTCAGACAACCCAGGTGCAGCAGATACAGGAACACCCTGTATAGGGATATCCTTTATTTCTTGCTTGGAGTATTGTTCCACAATATCAGACTGAATCTGTCGCCTCTGGCTCTAACAATGCAGCATCGGGGAACTGCTGTCCAAAGAAGGCCGCAGGGACGTTAATCTTCGCACCAAATATTTGGATCGCACTCCTGCAGGATCTGCCATCCAGCTCAACATCATCCTCGTCAATAGGAGAGCCAACTTCACCTACATCAAGCACTTCAACCGGTACAATTTCCGCCATCCCTCTAGCGATTCCTCCACAACTGGCTCAGATACCATCTCCACTGATTTAAGTAGCTCGTCCTTGTCAGACTCAAGCAGCGGCTCAGATTCATTCCCTTCGACGAGCTCGATTCCGAGCAGTACCTCAACTGAAAGCTCCTCGAGCTCAATTCCAAGTATCAGCTAGTTCCATCCCCTCAACAAGCCTCGATTTAACCACGTCCGAAACTATTAACGGCAGCAGAGCCTCCAGAGTCAAGGTCTAGTATTACAGTCAGTAATGCCGAAAGCCTAAATGGATAGTTACAACTGCTAACTAATCATAGATTCCAACGTCAACATTTCCTAGTTCTAATTTAATTACCGTTACCACAACTACCCCAGGCTCCGTCATAACGACAACCGTGTTCATCACTACAGGCGCCTCGGTTGTAACATCGATAATAGTAACTAATTACCCTATTAGGAACAACAGTGATATCGACGCTACTAGTAACTACCACTGAAATCCTGACTGTTACGTACACCACAGTATCTGGAGGATCCACCACTTTCGTCACAACAACCAGCATTTCTGCGTAAGTCGCTTCCTAAAAAATAGGTAGAGATCCCAGACCGATGAATCATACAGTGGTCCTACCGCGACAGCAACGACGTTTGGAGTGAGCACGATAAGTCTTCTCTGCTTTCAAATTCTAACAGTAGCATTCGCAAACTAATATTCTCGTCCATTGTTATCTAGAAGGGACAGGCACTGTCTGTGTACCACTGGCCACGCCGTCATCAACCAGCTCAGATACGCTATCATCGTCAACCGGCTCGAACACGGTATCAACGTCATCAACCAGCTCGGATACGGTATCGCCGACCTTCACCAGCTCGGACACGACATTGTTGTTGTCAAGCAGCTTGATCTGGACATCACCCAACCACACCAGGTCGACTAATACAGTGACTGTTTCCTCCACTCAAACCGGTTGCCGCACAAGTACACGAAGTATTATAACTATCACCCCCTTTCCGAGCATATGAGGGCTAAATGCATTGAGTTCAAAGTTCATCTTGTTGGACCATTGTGTTTCTATTTTAGGCCCGGAAGCCGCCGGATTTCTGCGATTCATTTTCCCCTTTGATCTTGTTGCGAAATCTAATAGTGGATAGTCGGATTGAGGCACACGCTTGGAAACGATCTAATTGAGGGAATAGCATATTTAGATTGCTAATGAAACAAATCCATGAGGTAAATCCGCCATCCTGACCTTCGATCATCCGGAATTCTGGAAGGAATGTGGTTGTAAAGATCCATCGACTTGGGCCACTGCACGATTCTGCACACTTGTTATTCCGTTCGACAACATAAAATGGCCCCAAAGATCATAAATAGTTCCAAAGGCATCATAATGCGGCTAGGAGGAATGTGTAACCCCGCTTAAAGAAAGGGATTTCTCTTTGATCCTTCTCTGGCCAGGGGTTCAGGAGTAAAATGACCCAGGTCCATCACGGCAGCTTTTCATTCGGCCAATCCCGCAGTGCATGTCCTTTTTTTATATAATTTTTATATAACTAGTTAGAATAAGTGTTATGGTCCCAGGCCACAGGCCTGGGACTTTGAGTATGGCTGACGCCACAGGGATGTGGCTACGGTAGTGGATGGCATCAAGGAGATAGTCATGTAGGAGCTATGTTGAGGAGCTATGTTAGGGTAGTAGAGAGAAGAGTCGATATCTCGCGCGCAGAGGCGCTAGGAGATTTCTTCCTTCTCTCTCTTCAGTTTAGATCAACGAAACTTGGTAATCGCAGATCTTGCGCATCCAGACCGTGTCAATAAGAGCCCCTTGGTCCGCTCCGCTAGGCTATTACTATAGAGACTTTGCTCGTTGCTTGCAAGACAAACAAAGGGGTCACTCTACCACACGGCACACTGGAATATTCAATTGCATGGGTAGGGAAGAATTACAGGATATTTTCGCCATTGACAAAGGATCACTTGATTTCAAGAGGACGCGTTTCGATAGCGCAGCACATGATCTCCTGACAGTTCCATTGCCGAACTGATTGATGACAGCATTCAATACTAGCTAGTATCAGTCGCTTCCCGATTATCCCGAAGCATATCGTATTTGGTTCCAACACCCTGCGTCTACCCGGTGGCTCATGGCTGCCACTGGCAAAGTACTTGGGTGTTATGCAGCCCCATTCATAAATGACAAACGCCGCCTCGTGTTGACTACCCAGATTCCTGGAGTCGACCGTTAGTAGAAAATTCTTGATCTTGGCATTGCGAAAGAATGAGGCAAGGTCGCGATGGCAATTTCATTTCATTATTGGGGCAGATGGAAGCCTCCAATTGGCGAGAGACAGTGAGACAGTGAGAGTGACTGGCATCGTATTTCCTGAGCTCCGCATTGTCGATTGCCTTCAGAATTCGATCGGATCTAATAGTAGAGATCTAGAGATGCAAGTACTACCCACTTCTGGTCTGCTGGATAGGTAAGAACTAAAAAGAAAAAAAGCAACAAAGCTACACAGCATTCCCGCGCCCCCCACCTCCACAATATGAACTCCTGCATTGACCACATGTATATTGCAGTGCCAGACTTGCACAGATCCGTCAAGTGGCTTGCAAACCCGAGATAATACCCTTGTTCATAAGTGAACTTTTACCCTCCATCAAAGTCATGATGCCAACGTCTTTCATCGTCCTCAAACTTTTCGACATGAGTTTCGAACATCTGAGAGTGAAGAGCGGGAACAGATATCCCAGTATACATGCGCCCTGAATGCTCCCTAGCAGGATTCTAATGCAAATCCGCTCCCTAGCAGAAGCTTGATGCAAGTCTACTCCCTAGAAGGAGCAGAGGGTATCAATGTCTTTGAGTTCGCCCAATGAAACCAGAAAAACAATTACTCCCAACGTCGTAGCTCATATTCCCAGGCATCAGTTGCTGTGGGCTTGACTCATCGTGGCGCCATGTGCAATCAGAGGCATCGTGACAGTTTCGTCACGGTCCAAGTGGATTTCGAGCGTCCTCCCCTTGAACTCGGATTTCTGGAGTGCCGCCACTGCAGCATCTGCTTGGCCTCCAAAATCAAACAACGCCGTGGCAGTCAGCTTGAATCGTCCTTTTGTGGAGGGATTGCGACGAACGACGCATTTGTTAACCGTGCCAAAAGGTCGGAGGAGTCGCTCAATGTCAGCCTTGCTGACAGAGAAGTGCAAATTCGACAAGAAGACGCCGCGACACTCGGTTCGGACAACTCCTTTAACAACATTGACCGGAATGCCATTCGAAGTGGTATATATGGGGTAGTTGGATCTCGAGGACGACGGAGGTGTGATGTTGGTCGTATACGGGTTGGTCGAAGCAGCCTCTGGAACAAATACTGGCACGGAATAGACGGGCACAGAATTTCTTTGCGCTGGGGCGTACACCACAGCAGCTGGAATAGGTACCCCAACCATATCGTTCACCGAACAAGTCGATGTAGCCGGAGAGGAGGACACAGAGGTAATGTCTGAACCAAGCGAGACACTAGAACTGTTGGCAAGGGACATGCTTCCCGGTGGGACGGAGGCGGATGGACTCCACATGCAGGTCCCAGGGAGACAATTGCACTTGTGCCCTGGAGGAGAGAGTCCGCGATGAGGACAAGATGCGAAAGGGTAACAGTTGCACTGGAGGAGTTGCGGGGGAGCCCCGCTCGTGTCGAAGTGATGAACACTGAGGGGTCGACCGCCACGGCTCCTTTTAGTGAACCCAGCTATAACTTGGTTAGCATTCGCCTGGCTGAAATCAGTGCAGACCATTCATGGATGACCATCTAAGTCAGGTTCAACTTACCGTACACCACTTTAGCATCTTTTACTGAAGTCAGTGAAATGTATCCTCCACAACCCTTTTGGACAGTCCAGCCGGGAATGGAGTGAGGCAACATCGTCCGGACGTTGTCTTTCAAGAGCCTGAAATCGAAACTCCGGGGAAGCTAAGATCGTTATATTAGTTGAGCGATCCAAAGAGAGCGACGATGAAAGTGAATGCTGGTATCCGTACTCCTTTGATGACGATGAGTTGCGTTCCTGTCTCTGAACGCGTGGCGCCATGGCCGGTGTGAGCTCTGGGGGCCATGTTCGATGTGTATAGGTGACCAAGTTGATTAGCGACAAATCCACAGACTGAAGGGAATCAAAGGTCTCTTCTACGGAGACGGAGTGAGCGTCCTATCCTATATACTTATCCGCCATCATTGTAGATAGGGCAGTCATATAACTTTGGCCTTTGCAGTTTGCTCCCTAAAGACAGGGCTGCTACTAGGCGTGTCCATTTTTACCTCTGTATTAAAGCCACATTCGATGTGATATGTCGCTCTGAAGGCTTCCATGGATCCCATTGGACATTATCCATGGTCAATAGAGTCAAGAATGATGAGCGTCTAAGCGAAGTCGATCTCAGTATCCGGAGCCCCTTCCAGGAACTCCAAAGCGGGCACAGACTATTAGTCCTGTAGGGGATACTCAATAAGGATCGGACCCTCGTCAGTCGCCAGTGCGTCGCCCTTCCTTCCGCCTTCCGCCTTGTGTGCTTTATGCCTCCATCTCGCAAATCGAGTGATCGACGCCATAGAGAACTTGGTGACGTGCAGTAAACGACCCGGGCACGGCGGACAGGGACGTCGCCATAATCCTGAGATTACATGATTGGCGGGGGGATGCGGGCCGCGCGCTGTGACCTGGACGGCTGGACGCCACAAGTTGTCCAACAGCCGTGGGCCGGAGCGTCGTCTCCACCCACACTCAGACACTCTCGACCGTTTGGCAACGGTCTATTCACGTTAGACGTTAAGTGCCCTGAAAGCCTCGAACCCAATGAAGCCTGAAGGCCATGTGCTGCCACAAGATTGATCATCTCGACACTGAACCTGGGTTCGGTCCAGGCTGTCTAGCATATATAATGTCACATAACAGGCTCGGTCCCTACGAACTCGCCACTTGGACGCTCGCATCTGGCAGGTCTGTCACCTTCGTCAAATATGAACTTTGCTTGATGCTCTCGATCGAGGATTCCAACAAGCTCGCATGGATGGTGGGTCTCTATCCGGCGGCTGCGACTTGCATTGGGCAGTGGTGCCGCAGTTCTGCTTGGCAAGGTGCTCCAGTTAGTAGAATGAGCTGCTTTGCCATACGTAGTAAATGCCACATGTCTCTTATTGACGGGAAAGCCCGAATTAGGCAAATCCTCCGCGACCTGGTTCCAACGGATTAACCTCTGGCGCTGGAAGTCATGGTGTTGACGTGCATGGAGCCGGCAAAGAGACGCCACACCCTAACTTGGCGTTTTGCGTCAACAAAGCAGTCTGCCGTTGGTACTTGGTAGCCCCCTGGAGATTGTTCAGACCAAAGCAATGTCAGAAGTGAGGAGAGGTACGTTACTAAAGTAAGCCATCACTGGTATCTATCACAGTATCGAATAGCGACCTTGCTTCCGCGGGTAAATCCCTTGCTGAGTTTGGAAGAAGAACAGTATGGGTTGAAGTCATCCGGTCCAGAAATAGTGATCTCGAATTCAGAGAGAAAACCAAAGTCCTGTGTGTATTTGCTTCCTACATTTTCAGTTGCACGACATATGGCATCGGCTCCTCGCATCAGGCTCCAAAGGCACCCTTCCTTGCCAATTTGAAATCATTCTATCGCTGTCTTTGGCTTTCTACTCATCTCCATCCCGCGCGGCCCTAGACTCGGATGTGGACTTGCAGGCCGTGACTCTGCGGCGGAGGTCATTGCTGCTCATGGCCAGGTCTGCCACAGTACGAGCAGGACGAGGCCGTGGCGATATCGACTTCTGGACACGCCTTGGCGGCCGAAGAAGGTAACATCCTCGCTGTTTCAGCGGGAGTCGATGGTGCTGTTGCCACTAATTTTGAAGTCTGGCCTCTGTAGTTTCGAAGATTGTTGGCCGGTAGGATACACTCCTTGACATCTGTCCCGTTCTGCGCTTTTGGGACTCGTTCTAGAAACTTGGACGTATTCCTCGTCTCGGTGCGTGGGTTGGATGGATTTTCCATTTGTCGGAACTTCTGGCTTCGATGATCGAAAACCCACTGATCGTACGGCCCAGAAATTGCGACGCCGTCTGCGTCCCAAGCACATACCCAGCTTTTCTCGTCATCAAGCCTGAAAAAAATTGCACGCTCATATTTCTTTATGTTGGCATTTTGACTGTCTGTTTCGGAGTTCTTCCTCTTGAACAGCGATGATTCACTGTTCATCGTGGTTGCGCTGTTTAGCCGCTTCATTTTTGGGAGATCATCTTCATGAATGACCCCTTCCTTCTTGCGACTCTCGTAATCCTCTTTGAACAAATAGCGACGCAGAATCAAGGATAGGACAACGGGCTTTGGACACGGTAACTCTTCCCCACGATCGGAATCCCGTGCCAAAAGCTGCCAGCCTTTTCCAGCTTCATATACATATAATCCTGGCTCAGGATTGTTCCAATGCTCGATGGTTCGCCTCCCAAAGCCGGGCCTGCCGGAAAACCACTCGGAGGCATTAAAGAGGGCTCGAGTGACCAAGTACAAATTTGGAGCCATGTTGAACGAAGACACAATGAGGGAGCAGAGGCGACAAAAGTTTACTGGAAAGCTTCAATCAGCAAATCGTCCCCAGTGCTTGGATCAGTTTTCAAAGACTCGATGGTTTCTGCGGTAAGGAACCAGAGGCTCGGGACGACTCGTCATGTAGTTTCCGGGAAAATTGGAAACATAGGACAATGATCCGAAACGAATTGCAACTCACGATGGAAGAGTGAGGCTCTGATCACGCTGCCATAATAGATTGTCAGATTCAGTCTATGCAGTGTAATGTCAGCTTGATCTTGGGATTATACACTACAGGACAGTGGAACAGGGATGGACTGAATAGTTCTCGCCCGACGTACATGTAATGATGAGACGATGCCAAGAATATCAATTTGAACCTGTACTTCCGCAGCGAGTGCTAAAACGCTCGACGTAATTGACCACAATGGAAGAAAAGATAGCGAAACGTAGGGCGAGTATTTCGAATCCGTACAATTGCGAGGAGGCCGGGGGCATTTTGAGTTTGCCGGGAACTGGACACAGCGATAACGGCCATATCTTTTTTATATTTCCTACATGGCAGCTCTTGCAGCTTTTTGCGAGAGATCTCCGAGCGCCAAAGTGCGCTCCCATGCTGTGGTGTCTTGGGTCCTATCAGCTCCTCAACTCCAAGTTGCAATGTAAAATGATTCTTAACCAATAATATGCCAATCTTCACCCTCGTGCAGCACTGATAAGAGTTCATTATCATCCTCCTTGCCAAGCACTGCTCGAATAGTACATATCTGCTGTGGTGGTCTTCCAAATCCATGGCTTCGGTGCAGCAACACCGCTGTCGCCCAGAGGATCTGCTTACTACGCCCAGGTGGGTAGATAATTAGTAATTAGGTATAGCGGTGTGAACCTCCTCGCCAAAAGCGTACCAGTATCCGAATCAGCTTAGGATCATCCGGAACGCCTAGCCATTGTTCGGTAATTTGAAGTCGGCCTTCAGATGCAGTCTATTGTGGCCAGCGAAGAGTTGCCCGTGAATGCGGTTGAGGTTCACACGCATTTTGCTCGAGCTGGGATCATTATCAAGTTGGTCAAGCAGCGAACGGTCCGGGAATTGTAATCGTTTCAAACGAGAAGCTACTGGTAGGGTACTCATGAAATGCCGTGTTCCCTTTGGAGGGTGCTAGGTTGGTTTGCTGCTATCAAGTGTCGTCCTAGGATACTGGAGTCATTAGCATGCATATAATAATATCTCAATGCACTGTCCACACAGCAGACCACATATTCACTCAGCGTGTAGCAACAAAGTAGTTTGGAAATCTGATTGAATTTTGACCCAACAAACTCCATGATGGCTGCACTGAAGGATCCGATTCATGTTATGCACATGCCATAAGCGATGCACCCGGGAACGGTTTGACCCTCGAAAGTAGGTCCATTTTTGCTCATCGATACAACATCCACAACTACGATTCGGTCGTCACCTTCGCCTTGCCGTTCGTCACCTTCACACCAAGTTGTCGCGCGCGGGCAACAATGTCCACTCGCTTCCTTGCCGACACAGCATGTCCGATCCTGGGATAAGTCAGCGACAACCATACGTTTGCGGGGGTTGACTGGTGAGATAGTTTCAACGTACTCTGCGGCGTAGGTGCGGTTGTGCATGAGGAGGAGCTCGACGTCGTTGGTGTTCTTGACGAGGAAGGCCTTGTGGCCCGAGGGCGTCATGTGGCGGGTCTTCTTGTTGGAGCCATAGCCGATCTAATTGTATAGCGAATGTGAGCAATCGATTCAAATGATCCCACGCCACGGAAACGTTGGGCGCTGAAGGACCCAGTTTGGTCCGCGGATTGATGCTCACCTTTGGCATGGCAGCCTGGCCCTTGAACCTTCTTCGCACTCGGTTGTCGATTCCCTTTGGTTTCCTCCAGCTGGGATCGACACGCATGAAGCGGTCGCTCTGGTGGCGGTTGAAGCGCGCATTGTCTACAAGTCACGATGTCTTAGCCAAATTTCCAAGCCACACCATTTCCATAACGATCGATATTCATCGAGATGATCGGATTGAAGGCGTAAATGCAGAATATTGTGCTCTCTCGCTTTCGCGGGGAACTTCGGGTCATTGGGTAGAGGTTCGGACGATGAGTTGGGAGACATACGCTTCTTGACGATCGGGACGTGTTTCTTTGCGGCGACCATCTATAAAAACGTGAGCAGAGTACTCTAACGGCTGATAAACAGCGATTAGAATGCGGGAAGAGACATACCTTGAATTGCTGCTGACGTCGCGGTCAATGTACGGATTTGGGGATTGATGGTGCAGTGTACACTTTGTGAAGTTGCAAAATTGCAGGTTGATAGTGGACGGGAAAACACTAAGCCGAATTAGGCGGGTAAAGCGAGCAGCCACGCACCCACACAGCCACATAAATGTGGCGCAGCATAATTAAGGTCACGTGCATAATACCGCATTCAATAGACAGAACCAGTTCACTAATTACAGTTCCTCCATACTGTTGTGGCATCAGTGGTAGCTACTTACTGGACCCTTCTGCCAAACTGCCAATGTCAATTGGAGTGACACCGAGACTGATTGCGTGCTACAAATGGAACCAGCCACCTGATCCTACTCATTCTCCATGGAGCTCCCGTCATGATTACGGGCTAATACCGCGCCCTATGAGCGAGGCTCCCCCAAATCATACGGCAAGAGGGAACTCCTGAAAGCTGGCCGTCATTCCATCGTTGCTTGCCCAGCCGACTCCGCGAGCAATATACTAATACCGTATCTGAGATTTTATTCCCTCAATACACAATCATGGCCGGAGAAACCGTAGCGACAGCGCTTGCAAAGGCCATAGGCAGGCCAGCTTTCATTTATGGCACAGCGTGGAAGAAGGCCGAGACGACGAGATTGGTCCAAGAAGCCCTCGCCTCGGGCTTCACAGCTGTCGATACCGCTGCTCAGCCGAAACACTATCGGGAAGACCTCGTGGGAAAGGCGTTGAGGAACTCCTTCGAGTCCGACATTATCAGTAGAGAGAGGCTTTTCGTATGTGCAATGATCGAGCGCCTGGTACACAGGCGGGACACCCAGCCCGACACTAATAGAGGCGACAACTCAGTTTCGCGCTAACTATTTATGAATAGTTACAGACGAAATTCACCGCACCTGGCGGACAATCCCTCTCGAACATACCGTACAACCCAGATGATGAACTCCAGGTTCAGATCGAGACCAGCGTGAAATCGTCTTTCAGGAACCTTCGCCCACGAGAAGAGACCGAGTCGGAAAACGAAACATATATTGATTGCTTGCTCTTGCACTCCCCGCTGGACACTCTCGAAAGCACCGTACAAGCGTGGAAGGTATTGGAATCGTACGTCCCCAAGCGGATTAGGCATCTCGGCATATCGAATGTCGACTTGCAGATACTGCAGGGGCTCTACGATAGTGTCGAGATCAAACCGGCAGTTGTGCAGAACCGGTTTATTCCGATGACGGGCTACGATGTGGAGCTTCGCGAATTTTGTGCAGATAAGGGCATCATGTACGAGTCTTTCTGGACCTTGACTGGCAATCCGAATCTACTCCGGCTTGAATCTGTACAAGATCTAGCAGCGAAGGTCAGAGTGGCCCCTGAAGTCGGTTGTTACGCCCTAGTTATGGCACTCGGCATTACAACCTTGAACGGAACTACCTCGACAGAACACATGAAGGACGATCTCGCTGGGGTTCTCAAGGTGCAAGAATGGGCAAGCGAACATCCAGAGGAGTGGCAGAAGGCTAAAGATTCCTTCCGTACTTTTATTGGAGCTATGTCAAAGATTGACACATTAGGGTAATTACACGCGCCTGGTTATACGACTGACTGTCCCGTTCAAGTGCAGATGTAAAAGTATAATATGCCCATATATCGTAACTTAAGACAATTGACTCCACGGTTTTTGCCTTTGCCGTGAGTTCCAGTGCAGTGTTCTCGATATACTGTCGATCCAGTCCTCCTGTTTTCGGTCCAGGGGCAGGATGCTCGGGAAGGGATATCGAGACGCTGAAATAGTGACATAATCACCTGGATGTAACTCCACACTGTCTGCATATCAGTAACGAACATGATTTGCATGGAAACGGTGGTCCATACCGGTCTCTTCCATCAAAACTTGCCCATGAACCTGCTCTCGCATCAAACGGAACGGCAACCCTCAACACGATGGTATCGGGTAGAATGATGGGGCGAAATGAGAGAGTATGTGCGCAAATCGCGGTAAGTAATATCACGGGATTTTCAGGGTGACAGAGCGATCCACCCGCCGCGAGGTTATATGCCGTCGAGCCCGTCGGTGTCGCAACGCATACGCCGTCCGCCTGGACCGTCGTGAAGTGCTGGTCATCGCCAAAGACCTCGAGCGTCGACATGGTGGGATTCGGGCCGCGATCGATCACGACTTCGTTCAAGATATTATAGGAACCGGCGGGCCGGTGGGTGTGGTCGTCGTCGCTCTCCTCTCCGATGAGCTCCTCGACGATGTCCCTGGAACGCGGCAGTTGGCCCTGCTGCGAGCGCATGATGGTGGCCTCGAATCGAAGCCTTAGGCTCACGGTGATCCCTTCCACGAACGAGCGGGACAGCGTCGCCTGATAGGCATTGTAGTCGAATTTGGTGAGGAATCCCATCGATCCGCAAGCAAAGGCGAGAAGAGGAGGAACGATCTTTTGAAACAGCCAACTCGCATAGAGCACCGTGCCGTCTCCACCGAGCTGGTGATATGTTAACGGTTGCTTCTATGATTAGCAAAGCATATTGAACATACGGCAATGACAATGTCAAATGTGTGTGGATATCGCGCACATAGCTCGCTGTTCCAGAACAGAAGTCGATCTTTAACCGTCGGGTACTTGTTTAGCATACCCTTCAAATCAAACCTCTCGTCGTGCTCCAATGTGTCCTCCACATATCTGGACATTGTCCTGTCAGAACAAGGCATTGGACTACACTGTGAGACTCACACTTTACAATCCGAGCCCTCTTTGATCAAGAGCCACTCCGCTATCTCTCTGACCGATTTGATGATATTTCCATCATTCGCCTTCGCCAGCAAGAAGATGTTCCGTACCTGGAGCTTCAGCTTGAGGGTGGATAGCCTTTTCGCCAATTCCCGTATTCCAAACGCCATATCCCTCAGCTCCTTCTTTGTAAGTAAACGTGAATGGACATGTTCGCGGCCCTCGACTGGTTCGGGACGCTTGTCTGTATGTTTGGTTAACGGCTTATTATCCGGTCTGAAACCACTCGGGGAAGTGATACGCTGTTCCTCGATGATGGAATGGACAATGCAGTGGTGCGGTATATCATGGTCGAGGGCTTGATTATTGGACGGGACGAGGGAGGACTTTCGACGATGCTCGGCTTCTTCGTTGAAGACTACCTGCAATTCTCATTTAATATCTAGTGTGCTCACAAAGAAGTCAGAGCACTTACCTCCAACGCTTCTTGGGCGTGTTGAGCATTAGTGGTGCTGATTGACCGGTGGTTGTTATCATTCTCCGCGAGGATGTTAGTTCGAACCAATGCCTCCCTCGAAAATGGAAACTCACCTCTGGCATTTTGAAGACAGGCGATGGTGTGGCCAGCTATGTTCCAGGTATAGTCAAGTACCGTACTGCGTGGACCTTTCAATCTGTTCCTACGAAAGGGATGCTTGGATGTGATTCTAGGAATTGGATAGCTCCGAGACTCTGTATTAGCCGATCAATATATCTGCTGTTGACCCCGCCTAATTACATCATGCAATCCAAATGAGGTACTAGCGTTCGGCACCCATTTGTACATTCGGCATTATTTGATAGTCGTATTGCAATTGATGTGGACACAATTCTGCTTGTCACATTTCGTCTCTCGGCATTAAAGTGAGACCAAAGATTGTAGCTGAGGCTCAAAGGCTTCAGCTGAGGTGCATAGAAGCAAGACGATATTCGCTCCTTTTGCCCCGATCACGCATCGGTAACCTGCCCATCAAGACAGCCACTTTCTGTCAAGTACCGCTGCAATATAAAGACTCCTCCTAAAGAGGAGGTTTGACGTTCTCGAGGACATCTTCGATCACACCTTCCACTGTGACACCATCCAGGAGCTTCCTGACCGCCTGAAGCGAACTTCCCCATTGAAGACTTCTTTCATCCTCGGGCTTCGTCACAGCGAGTCTATGCGCGTAGATTTTTCTCGCCGCCAGCACCACAATGGACGGAGTGACATAATTGACTCCATGGAGTGGTGCCATTACATTGACAAGGCTGTGGAAATGCCGTGTTGCCAGTGCTGAGACGCCTCCACCTGCTGCTCTGTGCATGCGAAGATGGACCACAATATCATGAAGGTATCCTCTTACTTCCGTGTTCATTTTGACCTGTGTTGAAAGTGTCTTCAACGATTCCAACTCGTCTACGCTGATGAATGCCCTCTGAGGCGGTGTCCTCTGGTGACTTGGAAGAGGGCCAGGTCTGACAGAGTCCCGTTGCGACACGCTTTCCTCGACTCCGTTGATGGTACGGTTGGATTTCGTCACATTGGGCGTATCATCCTCCGGGAGATGAGTGTGAGACATAAAGAAATGGTCATTCAACATCCCATTCAGGGTTTGCGTTGGCGGTGAAGTGACCAGTCCAACGACTATGAACCGTTTCGGAACCGAGTATACCGCGTTGCGAGTAAACATTCGTTTACCTCTCATCAGCTCAAGGATCTGGATCTGAATCGCATGAGGGGCGAAATCGAGATTCTCAACAACCACTGCATTTGCAATTCGTTTGCTGCCGAGTGCCAGATCGGCGGCAAGGCTGTCATCGTCTCCAGAACGGGTATCAATAAGCAAACTCTCGGCCAGATCCTCTAACGTCATGGTTTGATGACAATGCAAGCGTATAGTCTGCAGGCCGACAAGATTGAGGCATATCTGTCCATATTAGCTAATTGATTTCTGGGATACAATGATACCGCATACCAGCTCGACTTCTTGTGCAATGAGGTCTTTTTGCGCCTTGTTACTTCGAATCAGGACATGCTGTCCAGCTATTAAACCCAGAAGCACTGCCAATTCGAGGTCGCTCATTGTTCCAGCCTTTTCGGTTATACTTTCCGAAGCCATCGTGGTCAGGACTTCCGAAGGTATTGTCAGAGGGCCGGCTGAGCACTTTCAAAGGTACGAGTCCTTTTCTAGTCATATTCCGCCGAATTCTCGCGGAGCCAAGGTTGCATCATGGAGTGCTGAAAACATTAGGACGATCATGCCATAGCTTCCAACAGCTCTGGTGAGCGACTATGTAGACTCTGAATGAAGATCTGAAGAATACCTGTAGTTAATTAGGTGAGTTAAAGTCACTTGAAGATGGAGGAGGGGATTTGATATGAATTGATTGATTGATTGCTGCACACGTTCGGGCCAACTTTCATTCGGCCCACGTGGGGAGGATTTTTTTGCAACTCCAGAAACGTACAGGGCAGCCTCCTTGCAGGCCTTGGCGTAGCCTATACGTATCCATTCTTAGTGATCGGTAATCCGCAGTATTGTTCCAACCGCTACCTAAATGTTTTCCAAATCGGTGCCATACAAGTTGCATCACGTGAACCAGAGTAACCTTCACGCATCGAGAAATACAGCAGAGCGGGTTGTTTTGGAAGGCGTGCGTCAACCATACACAGCCCCTCCCTAGCCTTATCCGCATTTTCCCAGTCTACAACCACGTCCCCATCATGTTTCATTTGCTTCTTGACAAGAAACGATAGTTGAGTCTATCGAGAAACTCATTTGGTGGAACACTTCCCCGTTCAAGCAAAAACCAGGCGTCTATTGAAGCGCAATGGCAGTGGGGGACTGAGCCTGACAGACGACCTGGTGGCGACGATATCCCTCGAAAATACGCCATCCTCTCGCATACATGGATACATGGTGAGGAGGTCACATTCGAAGAATTTAGAAAAGGGATGCGAAAGCACACAGTTGGGTATAAGACGATCGAGTTCTGTGGAGAGCAGACCGCTCGTGATGGCTTGGAGTACTTCTTGCTGCATCGATAAGTCAAACAGCACCGAGCTATCGAAGGCCATGATGCCTCGGAGACGGAGCACTTTGTTGCGCGAGAGACAGAGCTCAAGGAAATACACCAAACACTCAGTGGTGATGGTAGTCGTCGCATCGCTGTCCTTCACGGGTTGGGAGGAATCGGTAAGACACAACTGACGGTTGCATATGCGAAGCGTTATCGAGACAGCTACTCGGCAGTGCTCTGACTCAACGCCAAAGATGAGGGTTCTCTTAAGCAGAGCTTTGGCAATGCAGCTAGGAGGATACTACAAGAACATCCGTCTGCTCAACGTCTCGGTGGTGTAGATTTGAGAGGGAGCTTGGGGGAGGTGGTAGAGGCCGTCAAAGGGTGGTTGAGTCTCCCCAACAACACAAGATGGCTGGTCGTCTATGACAACTACGTCAATCCAAAAGTAGCGGGCAACACGGATGCTGCGGCATTGGAAATTCGGAAGTATCTTCCCGAATCACATCAAGGATCGGTTATTATCACTACGCGATCGTCTCAGGTCACCATTGGCCATCGCACTCCAGTCCGAAAGCTGGAGAACGTGCAGGATTGCCTTGAAATACAATCGAATGCGTCAAGTCGCAAAGAATTGATAAGTGGTAGGAAATTTCTTAACATATAGGAATTATTCTAACTGAACCGACAGATCCCGACGCAGCTAAGCTTGTAAAAGAGTTAGACGGACTCCCTCTTGCACTTGCAACATCTGGAGCATATCTCGAGCAAGTGACGACCAGTTTGGCGGAGTATCTTCGTTTATATACGGAATTATGGTTGAAGCTGCAAAAGAAAAGTCCTGAGCTCAGCTCATACGAAGGTCGACTCTACTCCACATGGGACATCTCCTATAAGCAGGTTCAACAACAGAACCGACTTTCGACCCGGCTCCTACAACTGTGGCCATATTTCGACAATCGGGATCTCTGGTTCGAACTTCTTCTCCACAGCGATATAGGTGATCCGGAGTGGGTTCGCGAGTTTACTGAAGACCGAGTAAATTTCGACGGCGCAATTCGGGTGTTGTGCAACCACGGGCTTGTGGAAGCAGACTCGACTTCGCAGAAGAAGGTGGAGTCTCAAGGGTACCGCATGCACAGCTGTGTACACTCGTGGACTCTGCATATTCTAAATCCAGAGAGGAATAAGGAGATGGTGAGACTCGCACTGAAATGTATTGGGTTACATGTTCCTGAAACTTCAAGTGATCAGTCGTGGATTACGCAGCAACGGCTTCTGGCGCATGCGGCTGGCTATTCATCGATACGCAAATGGCGGGATGGAGTGGGCAGTACACAACCTGGGCGACCTCTACTCTGACCAAGGAAAACTGAAGGAGGCAGAAGAGATGTACATACGAGCGCTGCAAGGATACGAGGAGGCACTTGGACCGAAGCACACATCAACGCTCGACATGGTCAATAACCTGGGCCTATTCTACGCCGATCAAGGGAAACTGAAGAGGCAGAAAAGATGTACATACGAGCGCTGCAAGGATACGAGGTACTGGACTCCGAGCCCCTTCCGAGACACCGACCAACCCTCAACACTATACGGAATCTCGGCGATCTCTTTACAGCCAATCAGGCGGGAATGATATAGACTAACTTTTTGACAGAAGAGCTCGCAGACGATATGAGCAGGACAGGGGAAGCGGCCGAGATGGTAGATGAGAAGGATGCAAAGAGAAGACGTCGGTCATTTGTGAGAAGATTTATGCATAAACTCGTAAGATGAAGGCAGTTATAGTGATTCGACAAGAGATACCCCATTTAGCAATTGATGCATAGTTACTGTTTTTTATTCTCATTGGGATGGATTGTCAGGTGATGTTCATGATCGGATAGGGCAGCAATTTTGCAAAGGTTTAGAGGCTGAAACGATACCGTGGCGCACTGGTCACTAAGAATCGATACGTATAGCTTACGCCAAGTCCTGCAAAGACGCTTTGCTCTGGGAGTTTTTGGAGATGCAAAAACCGGAAGCCAATTTCGGATCCCACTGTACGGACTACGGATAGCTCTTTAGAGTGAGAAATTAAGGGACTTCCTGCTTTGGAGCCGTCAGGCGTCAGGTACCATAATTAGGTGTCGCTCCTCACAGCCCCCTGCTCCACTGTTCCTGCCAAGTGCCTGGACAACAAACTTTCCCATTATCACCTCCATTGTGTTGTCACGGCGTACCAATGACCAGCTGCACTCAGAATTTCCGGTTCGTCCACGCATACCCGTAGCACATATCATCCGTACACACATCTGTACACACGGCATTGTCGCTACTACAAAGGCGTGGACCAATCACCCACTGACCTGTGGCCAAGTTTCAAGGGCCAATTGTCATTTCAATCCTATTCGGTTTTCCTTCGCTTTGCCTACCTCAATGCTCTTTGTCAGACCGAGACGAGTCTGAATTGGCCTGATTCCCAGCCTGGGGGCTGACGACACAATCTATGTGGATATGGGAAGCTGAGAGAACTTTTCGTCAGGGAATTCAGGATGTGGAGCGACGAGAAATTGGACGCTTTGGAAGCAAAGACGAGTGGCCTGACTACGGTGCTCGACCAATATCGAGAACTCCTCGACAATTACCGGCGTCTTAAAAGTGATTACGAGGAAGAGAAGGAATCCAGAGAGAAATACAAGCGGCTTGCCCGTGGACAAGAACGTAACCCATTTGTCTTGGTGCTCGTAGATGGAGACGGGTATCTTGTAAGTACATCCCTTCGCTGTTCAGCACTCCACCGATTTTGTTCATTGGAGACTCGGACTGACTCTGTTATTAGTTCAAACATGAGTTATTGAAGCTCGGTCACGATGGGGGCGTCACTGCCGCCCGACGCCTCTCAACCGCCATCGGAAAACAGGTAGTTCGCCTGGATAAGGATCTCGAGGATTGCCGCATTATGGTCAGGATATATGCGAATCTACAAGGACTGTCGAGGGCTTGCTCTAGGAGCGGCCTCTGTGGCAATGAAGCCCGGGCACTATCACCCTTTGTAACGGGATTTACCCGCTCGCAAGACCTGTTCGACTTCATCGATGCCGGAGAGAAGAAGGAAGGGGCTGATTACAAACTGCGAGAAATGTTTCGTCTCTTCGCGGAAAACGGCCAGTGTAAACACATATTCTGGGCTGGCTGTCATGATACCGGGTACCTATCGCTACTGACACCATACAAAAATCGGTCCGATAAGGTGACACTTATCGGCTCTACTCTAGAACTCCCCGACTTTATGAGTCTGGGCCTACCCTTGATCGAACTTGATACTGTTTTCGAGCGCTCGACACTGGAAGCGTCAAACGGAAGCACTTCAACGTTGGGATTGGACGGGCATCGAGGTTCATCTTTCGCCGCACCGACCAAGAGCAACGCAAGATCATCTTCAACCCAAGTTTGCCAGCATTTCTTAACGACAGTAAGTATTTTGTATTGCAGTTTGCCAGAAAATAGAGCAAATGATCTCCTGGAGGCTTTGCCGCATCATTTTGTTCGCCAAACTGACATGATTTGCAGCCTGGATGTAAATTCGGCACTAAATGTCGATACGTCCATCTACTACGCGATGGGTCGGCCGCACGGCCTCAAGATGAGCCATACGCGCGACCGAAATCTCAAATGAAGTCTCAGTCAGAACCCTTTCCTCCAGCTGCGAGTCATAAATCGTCGGTATACCTTTCCAAGGAAGATACAGCTGGGTTAACCGGCCCGCCCCTGGGACGTCCAATCCCCTTGAACAAGTCCGGCGAGCGACTCGACACTATTGTACCCAAACCGAGCAAAGAGGACGAAGCCGCGTATTGGCGGCGAGCGAAGGCGCACAAAGTTTGCAACAAGCATGTGCTAGCTAACTCCTGCCCCGATCCACACTGTCTGTACGACCATGGTCACGTCGATCCGGGCATCGTGGATGTTATCAGGAGCTTGAATCGGAGATATCCTTGCCCTAGGCAGGGACGGTGTAGGCGTGCCGACTGCTTTCTCGGCCATATCTGCGTGAGAATCGGTTGTCAAGGACGAAGCACGGGGTGTCGCTTGACCTACAATATGCATACCATGTCACCGACGGTACGCGAATGGGTTGCTGCGGAGGACGCTGAACTGGATTCATCTATCGGCGCGCAGGATGAGGGAGACCGCTCGGTCGGCTCTCCCGATTCCGACGATACAAACGGGGTGTCTACAAGGTTTGAGGATGAAAGGTTGCCGGAACTCATATTGTAAGCAATCGAGAAGGTCATAGACTGGGAGGAAAGGCGACTAGAACCAGCTATCGGTGGTTTACTACAACTCGTTCTGTTTTATGGACATAGTGGGATACAGTGTTATGCAGTACTCCATTAGAGCGAGAACAACCCACTTTAGGATCAAAGCAATATTACGGAGCCGTTTACGGAGCCGTTTCCGATAACGTCCGCTTGAGGTTTGCAAAATCGAATTCTGATTGGTCAAATGAGGTTCTGGAAACCTGCATCGGAGAGCATTCGGTGGCCATGCTGAGTGAGCGGCATGAACCCAGCATATCGCGCCTTCGCCACGGACCCATTTTCGCACCACCGCACACTTAGATTAAGCTAAACGCTTCCGTAAAGGAAGCATGGGCGTTGATATTCCTGATGCTTCATCTTTTGCACAAAAAGTCCCTTGATTTCGTCGCTGCGAAAGGAGCCATCCGTCGCATTGTCTCCCGACTGCGCTTCACCACTCGTCGGCATCGCTATTCGACGATTCACACCAATGCTGCAATGGACGCTCCTTACGCACATGAATTACACATCGCTGAATTGGCCGTCCATCAAGCGTCGTTGCTTACTAAAAGGGTTCTCCAAGCCGTAGACAAGGGCTCATTATCCAAGAGCGACAAAACGCCCGTGACGGTGGCCGATTTCGGTTCGCAAGCTCTCCTCATCAGTGCGTTGCACCATGCATTCCCCAACGATGGCTTCATCGGCGAGGAAGATTCATCGGCGCTCCGCAGCAACTCAGAATTGCGAGAACGAGTTTGGGATCTGGTCAAGAGCACGACGCTCGAAGGGGACGATGCGACCACGTTGCATCACCCGGGCTCGGCGGACGAGATGATGGAAATGATCGATCTGGGAGTGAACGCCGCGCCCGACAGTCGAAGAACATGGGTGATGGACCCAATCGATGGGACCGAGGCGTTCCTCCGCGGCGAGCAATATGCCGTGGCGTTGGCTCTGCTGGTCGACGGGGTGCAGAAGGTCGCGGTCTTGGGATGCCCAAATCTGGTCCTCGACGACGGGCGGTTCTCCGAGACCGTGACGGATCGTGCGGGATATGGGTACCGTCTTTTTGCCGTCCAAGGACGCGGAGCGTTCATGCGCAAAATCAGCGATCGGAGTGACCCGGTGAAAGCCGTCAACCTCGCCGATCCGGAGGCAGATGCGTCAGTCAAGCGTCTGAGATTAAACCAAAATCTCCCGGTCCGGCCCAGATTCGTGGACTGGGAAGACAAGAGCATGGATGTGGTTCGCTGTCGAGCCGTGGCAAAGGAGCTGGACGGCACCTGGGTGCACACGTCCGCGTATGCGGCGCAACTAAAGTACGTGGTGATCGCGACCGGATGCGCCGATATCTTGACGCGCTACTTCAAGAGCCGAGACCGCAAATCGTTCATCTACGACCATGCCGGTGGCATTCTCGTGGCTGAAGAGGCCGGTGCCGTGGTCACGGACTTGGATGGAAAGAAGATTGATTTCACCACAGGACGGAGGCTTTCGGCGAACTATGGCTTTGCGGTTGCTGTGCCACTTTTACATGCAAAAGCAATAAGGGCTTTGAAAATTCAGTTCCAGGGGTGAAGGCGTCGATACCCGTACTTTCTGGCTTGTCAGAGTCGTCTCCTGAATGCGCAGCAATTCATACTGAGTGGAAGCTGGAATTGCAATCAGGGGAACTAGCCACAGGGTATTTGGCAATGAATTGGACTAGAGTGGCGTCTCCGGCGATTGAGAACACCGGTGCCACAATGGATCGATGGGTTTAGATAAGTCACTTATATGTGGAATGAGCGTACTCTTAGATGAGTTGTTAGAGTCTTAAGATAGTCATATCATAAACATCAGTAATACATTGAAGGTGCCACAGCAGATATCCATCCATAAGTGCCTTGAGTGTGAAATCCTCCCCCTAGATTCCTGGCGCCGAGTCCTGAATGACCAAAGAAACGCCCCAATTCCAGTCATATCGTCATCTTCTCCAATCGCTATACCCGCATATTGCAGTCACTTCTCCTCCTGGCTTCGCTAAGGACCTCATCAAATGTCCCGGTGACGAATGTCTTCAAAGCCGGAGAGAGATCCTGTCCTGGACCATTCAAAATCTCCATGAAGCGTTCGATCAGCTTTTCCAACCGCTTCAATTGGCTCAGGACCAGTTGCATCTTGATGCACTCCTCGTCTTGCTCATCGAGCGCGTAGCTGCCTAGTTTGACAGGTGTCCGCGTGGGACTCCGTCCTTGGCTGTGTAGTGAGCTCGACCTGCATCGAGTGGTATCCGGGCAGTTGCAGGCCGCGGAAGGTGAAGCTTGGTGGGTTTGGGTGATGCACTTGTAGGAATTCAGGAGCTTGGTTATGATGAGTGCAACGAGGAGGCTCCCTTCAGGATCCTTTTGGCACAGACACTTTAGGATTGAGGTAAGAGAGTCGAGAGCTTGTCGGTTGGAGTCGAGGATGCTGTCAATGGTGCGGAAGCCGCCTGCGGAGGCAGGAATGCTGGAAGGATCGTGTAGACTGAACAAGATAGTGAGGGCCTGGCTCATGCAGTGTTGCGAGCTTTGCCCCGAGGGTTGGATCTTCTCTAGCATGGAGAGCTTGGTGAAATGTTGTTGAATGCCTTCGGAAAATTCCATATTGTTCGAGGGCTGTGAGCTACATGCTGAAGCAGGCGTTGAAAAGCCATCGCCAATGGCGAAAGTGCTGGCTTCCGAAGCAGAGAAGTCGGAGAATGCATCTGATAAGGAGAAGTCGCTGTCCATGCTAAGATCTGATTCTAGCATGGCAGGAGGCGCCATGGTCGGGTCGGCGGAGAGGAGAAGAGGATGCTCAGGGATAGGAAATTTGTATGACGAATGGGAGGATGATGTTTCCGAAGGGGAAGGGGAGCTCGACTTGATATTGGCCTCATAGAAGTAGCTCTCGGCATTTGTAAAGTAGCCAGGCCTTGGGGTCTTGTCTTCAAGGTCACTCGAGGGAGTATCAGGGAGGACGCCAAGTTGGGCAGGGAGAACATTGAACAAAGATTGGCTTGCGTGATTGCTCCGGGCGCTCGCATCAGAGGCAATGGAGCTCGTGTGTGAGTGACCTGTAGTCGGAGCAGCGCTTGAAGGGGGGTGGTTATGGATTTGCTTCTTCTTCCCGGACCCTGCGGGCTTTCCTATCCGCCTTGATGGAGAGTAATTGCAAGCGATGCTCAGTTTCGAACACCTCGTGCACGCAGGTCTCTGCTGCCCACATTTGATCTTCGACTTGGAGCATGCATCGCATGATGCCCGAGTCTTCTTGGGCTTGCCCGAAGCTGTGGTGGGCTTCCCGATGGTATTGGGAGCTTCAAAGATGAAGCCGCTTTGAAACATGGTGACGATGTTGTGCAACAGAAGATAGTCGAAGATGGAGAGATCGATGAACTTGACTTTCGAGGCGTTCTTGCGATGTGCAAGAGCTGGATCTATATGTCTTTCCTATTCCTGTGTATCCCCCCTCTTTCCCACGTGCGGTTGCATTTTTAGGAGTCTTATGATTTTCGGACACGATACCTAAATTGTCCGGCGCCCGAGTTGGAAGGATGGAGATGACCCTGCAGCACCAACGACATGCCTACAAGCTGTTGTCGTTGGTAGAAACCATGCTCAGCCTCAACCTGACAGGGTGCTTCAACAATCTACACGAATTAGTTATTGGCACTGCAACGTCGAAATACGCACGTTTCGGAATATTTCGGTCGTATTCCACGATTTGCTTGAATACAAGGCTCTGCTGGGCTCATCCTCCACCGACCGTCACCGTTATCGTTGTCGCTGTCCAGTTGTTTGCATAGCGATTCATCGATTCATCAATTCATCTTCGACGGGCCGAATCATCTTCGGCAAGTTTTGCTCTTGAGCTTCCGGGAGCCAACGTACAGTATCACCAACCGAACACCGATCGACATGCTCCGGATTTCGTCAAGATGCGGCGAAGGATTCTGCCCTACGCATGGTTCATGCATGGAAGGGTTCCACGGCTAACAATAGCCAACGATAATAACGCAGTTAGAGAACGGCGGGAAATGATAGACCTTGTTGAAGCTGGCAGCTGGTTTCATGTGTCCTCTAGTCTGCATGTTGCGGGTCACGAGCTGGAGTGGGGGGGTTGGTTCGGAATCAAACCGAATCCGGGCTGAGTTTATTTGCGGAATTTCAGGGACCAGGAACACCGGAATGGTTCATATTACTGGGTGGCCATCTCGACCATGTTGTTGTGCAAGGCGTGAGCCTGTGAGTGAGATGGCAGACCGGAGAGAAAAAAGAGTGAGAGGCTGAGAGCTGAGTGGTGCACGATCGAGTAGGTTGGGTGGTTTGGTTGGCGTTAGTGGGGGGTTGGCATGGCAGGGAGTGCCTGTGTGGGTGCCTGGCGTGGGTGGCCTTGGGGAGTTGGGGCGAGGCTCCTGTGGTGCAAGTGTCAAGTTGCTAAAAGATCTGTGAAATGTCAATCATGATTCATGAATCATCCAGTGACTTGCTTCAGTTCGGACACTATCCGCCTTGTGCGTCGCTGTGTCGCGGCACCGCAATTAGTTGCCGCTGTAATCCCGCTCTTTCGCCGCTAAATCTCGGGGTTGGTGCGCTTGGCAGGCATCTCGAATTCCGTCGATCATCCACATTCCACTCCCGTATCGTCCGCGCCATGCATATCCATGCTTCTGACGAAATGATGCAGGCTGCTTGAACGAGAAAGGAAACGAACCGGAAGAAGGCCGCGTTGATCATGACTTTCGGACCCCAACCAATCCAGTGACCTCCGACTTCCGAGCTCTTTCCGATTGCAATGTCTGCGCGATATCGCTAAAGACATGGCTATTGCGGACGATAGGTAGTGAGGCAGATGAATGCGGAAATGACTTTGAACAGTTTGAAGGGACCAACACGGAGGACAGGGGGGATAAATTAAAAAGTACCTAGCCTGTATAGGCAACTGTGAATAGGCAAATTGCGACGCCGAAGCCAGATAAGATGATCGCTCTCATCGGTCTTTTCGCGAGTTGAAGTAGTATGGTTGTCGAGAAACGTGTTACTGTCACTCGGGCCTCAACGGTCCCTCTGGAGTGGACAGCCATCCAGGAGATGTTTGAAGTTGTATCTATCTTTGTAGAGATTGATGTTGTATCTGTCCTGTGGACGCTCATGTTGGATGTGTCTTCTATATGTTGCATATAACAGCCACTGTAGTTAGGCAACAGTGATGAAGCACCTATGTTGAATTCGAATACTCCTCTTTCTACGAAAGACTTCGTCAATGCTATCAACTGATGGAGACTTACCTGATATATGAACTCTCTGAATCGTCGATGCCCGCATCCTTCTTGGCATCCACAATTCCGATCCCGTGTAAAATCGCCGCTCATCGGGATCCGACTGAGACTCCGCTAGATCTTCATATAACAGGAGGATCATGACTCCCAAAAATGCAGCCCAGAGACACCGCATCCAAATCTCCACAGCTCATCATTTGCCAAGTTCAATCGTCTGTCGGATCCATCGACTATTGGATCCCCAAATAACCCCCCGTCTCCCTGCCCTTCAGTCTTCACTCGACGGACAAACCCAACATCACGCCAAGATGGACCACATGAACTTCATGTTCGGAATCATGAGGACAATGGATATGGCTAATCCTCCTTACACAACCTATGCACCTTGCACCACCCCCCCGGAGGCGCTCACTGCAGCACATGCGCAATCCGCTGAAACCAAAACGTCTGCCCATCGTGGCGAACAAAAGCGGGAAAATTCCCCTGTAGGGAGCCTGCGCAGGCGATTTCTGTCCCGGTCGTCGACCGCCAAATCTAATACGAGTTCAGACTCGGCGGCGGCACAGGATGGCTCTGTGAAGCCATCCTAGATTCGGGGATTCGGATCGTGAGACGAGGGGGTTGAGCATCTGATGGCGTCTTGTTTTGGAGTTCTTCGGTGCTTGGTGCTTAGTGCTCGGGGATCAAACAGTCGGACTGCGGACAATGCATAGCGGCGAATTCAACAGGTGATCTTGCAGATCGGTCTGCAGCCCTCTGTGTGGGACTGCATGTTCTCTAGATATTCTTGTTATCTATATCCATCGAGGTGAGACCATACATGAGTGGTTCTTGAAGATATGGACTTAGTATCATAGAGGCAAATCAATCATAAAGACTTGAGAATGGAGAAATGGAATGGGTTTGAACCGGGATCCGATATGCTGGGTTGACTGGTCGCCTATGCCACGTGGATAAACAAGCAACGGTGAGAGTGTATTTGCCCCTTCCTATAAATGCTCACAGACAGAAGACGAAACACCCGAGCCGTTGACGTACGAAACACAGAGTTGAGTGATCACTGAAACATTAGGCGTCCAGTCTATGACAGAGAGGCAAAAGTGGTGGACGACTGAAGTATCCAAGGGATTGATCTAGACCAGTTTTTTTAGCAAGCAAGCAGCAACTGCTAGATATCCGAGCCATGGACTGGCTACATGGTACATCTTTCGTGCGTATCTTTTCACTGCCATGATAGTCGTACCGATGCCGGCCATAGCCCATTCGGGGTCCGATTGAACACGGTAAAATCTAGGCGAGTCGACAGAAGTATTGTCCGAAAGAGATCTTACCTCTCCACATAACGAGGACCGTCCTTGTCCAGATACTGGCTATCCCATTAATCAATCCACAACATCACTGTAGAACCGCGATGACTTCCTTGTTTGGCGGCAAGAAGAAAACCCCCCGTCAAACGGTCGAGGAGATCTTCAAGCATAAAACAAATGAATGCACACCCAGAGTCCACGTGTGGAATTGTCTGGCCATGTCCTTGGCGGCTCCAAGTGTTCCTTGCTAAGGCGGTGCTTTATGTGGCCTATACACAAGATAAGTCCGAATGCGTCCGTGACTTCGTGGGCGGTATCTGGCACAACTCAATCATCACACGGAATCGAAGCATCGTCTATAGCTCCAAATTGCGCTTCAGAATATCCAAGCCTCTCCGACAAGGATCTCGGGTATCATATCATCTCTAGTAAGGTCATGTACGGGTCACAGCTGACCTCCAGTAGCTCACCTCCAGCATGGGGCGATGGTGGTGAGTGAGCTCGAGACATAAGGCGTCTCATCCCTCTATATAGCTCCGAAGATCAAAGCTCAAGCTATATCCTGGAGCTCTAGCTTTCCATGCACGGCGCCTGCTGTGCCTCGCTTGGTGACCTCATGAGCTTCGTGATATCATCGACTGGTGGCCGATCATGGCACCGGGCCGCGTCCCGCCATATAGACACCCCAGTTGTACTTGAAAGGTATATGACATGCTCATGGATGCTGTGGATCTTGCCCCAATTTGCATCCAACATGTTGATATGAGACTGTAAGTTCAGACACAATGCATCCTCTACAATAGAGGCAAATTCAAAATTATAAATCGGCCCTCAGCAGAAGGATCATAGGGTTCTGAAGATCGTTTCATGTCACTTGAATCAAGGCAACCAAGGATAGCGCATAGATGATTTGACTTAGAGGATATAGACTAAAGATTAAAAATGAAAACGCTCAGAAATGCGACATAGTGGTCGGGTTTGAAACGTCAACGAAAAGAGAGTCGAAACCACTTCCAGACTGCCACAGGCTATCAACACCAAAAATGGAGCAGGGGCAGTGCAATCCTAGTTGGGGAGATAATCTAGAAAGTGTAAGATGGTCTTATAGGTGGAGAACCTCTGATAATCAATACTCGGAGACCAAGACGAGGCCGGGAGTGGACCTCGACCGTTCGGGTGGGTTTCACTTCCGTTTATACTCGAAGAGATCGTCGTTCCAATGCTGGGGTACAGCTGGACCCTGGACGTTGACGCAGGGTAGCCGTTGTGACTAGATGCATGTTGATAATTGATATGCGGTACATCGTGAGCCGCGAGACCGATACGGACGAAAGCTGGGCGTCCGGGACTACTTGAAATTGCCGGGCCTCCCCACACCTCTGAAGTGGTCCTCAGAAATCATCCGAAGACTCCATCATGAGTCTGGGAGACGTACTCAGGTCGCTCCATGCAGATATACATGGGCAGATTGAGGCGGTACAGAGAATCTTGGCGGAGCTGGGGACCGGAAGTCGTCGGACGGCATATCCTACGCCGGAGCCAGAAAGCAGCAATCCTTCATCCCGCGTTCTCATCGTCGGCGCGGGAGTCGGCGGGCTTGCACTGGCACAAGGACTGAGAAGAGCCGGCGTGCAATTTCACGTCTTCGAACGTGACCTTCAACTTGCTACTCAACACAAATCGCATCGACTCCGCATCGATGCCGATGGCGTTAGCGCACTCAAAGAGATCTTGAGTCCGCAGTTGTGGACCAAGTTCGAACGGACGTGTGCGGGAACCACGATCCTCGAGACTGACATCGACGCAATAAGAGGAAAGCTCACTGGATCTCGGATAGGGAATCGAAAGGGCGGAGCAACGTATACGGCCGATCGGAACGTTCTCAAAGGGATTCTCTCTACCGGGGTCGACCAGAACATGACGTACGGAAAACATTTCATCGACTATAACTTCACAGACAAGGGAGTCGTGGTGAATTTCCTCGACGGGACTTCTGAAGAGGGTGCCATCTTAGTCGGTGCTGATGGGAAGGCATCTCGAGTTAGGGAGCAGTATTTGCCTAGCCATATCCCGATTAAAACGGACGGCTGCTGCATCAGCGGAAAAACTCCCTGGACAAACGACATTACGGAGCAATACCCAGGACGACCTACCAAGGGTATGACGTTCGTCATGGACGGAAGGTCGGCCTCCAGCGATCCTGGGGCATCGGCGGCGTCGTTCCTGGTGATCGAACCGATTCGATTTCGACGAAACAAATATCAAGATGAGGTTCCCAGAGATTATCTGTTCTGGGTGCTCGTCTGTATGAAAGGGAGCTTTGGGATTCCCGAAGACCAGTTCCTGACCATGCCTAATGAGGAAGCTGCCCAGCTGTGTCTTCAGGTCACACAAGACTGGAACCCCAAGATGCGAGCGGTCCTTGAGCATCAAGATGTCACCCAGACGTTCTCAATGCGACTGTCCACGATCGCTTCTGAGATCAAGCCTTGGCCCGCATCCGAACGTACCACCCTCGTCGGAGATGCTGTCCACTTCACCTCGCCCATCTCCAATGGTGGTGCTAACGCAGCTCTCCGAGACGCAGCAGAGCTGTCCAGGAAGTTGTCGCAGGAAGAGTTTTCGGTTCAGGCAATTGGGGAGTTTGAATCCCAGATGAGAGGCCGGGTTAAGAGGCAATTCCAGGCGAACAGCGGAATCATCAATCGAATGTCAGGGAGGATGCGGACTGCGGAGGCGAGTAGGAGTTGAGGCCATAGGTTACCTGTGAGCTGTCAACTTGGGATTTAACGAATGTCGTGATGGTTTTACGTACACTACCCGATAGCAATTGACATTCAACGTGTTATGACTATGTAGGTAAGATATGTGTCTCGCGATACTCCGTAGAGCGGATGCTGTTGTGACTTGTGAACTGAGATCATGTTGGATCTCAAGCGCATTCAGCCAATCAGACATCATAAAGTGCGACGACAGAAATGCATGTGCAATTGTGCAGGGATATGTTTTGATGCCTTAGTAGTATGTTCATCAGGGGGAAGAAATTGAGGACCGTTTCTTGGCATTCCCCCCAACGATCACCGCCATCACCACCACCACAGGCAGGCCCAATTCGCTCAAAAACAGCATAATATCAAAAAGAATACTCTTTTCCTAACTAGGCGACTACTAGAGGTATGTTTTGGTGAAATCTCCGCCGTCTTCTGGTTAAGGTCGTAAAAGCTGTGGTTGGGGGAATGCCAAGAAACGGTCCTCAATTTCTTCCCCCCGGAGGGTCCTTGTCTCCTCCGTCTATTTTCGGGCATCATCCTCAGGATTTCAGCTGAGTACAGCATTGAACACAGCCTGTGTGCAGTCATCTCATTGGTATGACAAGATCAGATCCGACTGTACTGATATGTAACCTGATCAAGATGTCAATTTGGTACATATTGCAGACTGCATGTGAGCCTTGTTGCCTAACTAACAATTAAAGCTTCATTTAGTTGCTCGTACCGAGAAAGGCAGGTGCGGACCTCCGCCAATCAGGATGGCGTGTGGTCATGCTGATAAAGCAGATGATTGGATGACTTAACAGGATGCTTGGCGTCGGCGTTCCGCCGCAGCGGCGCCGTCACGCGTTCCTGCCGTCGGATCGCTGGCATGTCTGTCGATCGATTTGTTCTTTCAACGTTCCACTCCATTTCACCATCTCCGTAGTCTACGCTCTCCAACGGGTTCCCGCAAGGTCCTTGGATCGATACCCATATATCGACCTCTTTAGAACCATGCCGCCCGTTGCCTAGTCGCTCGTTGTCTAGTCGCTCGTTGTGGATATTGCCGTCCTCGCAAAGAGGAAGACCCTTCTTTCGCTCCTCGCTCAGAGTTGGGACCGGCTGGGACTTCAGCTTCGACCTTCGAACCACCCGCCGAGCACTTCGCTTTTTCATTCTTGAACGACACCACCACGGAATTGCGCTGCCCAAGGAGCGGATTATATTGGACAGCTATGCTGTCTTCAAGATACAGGACCCCTATGCGAGCTGTGTGGATTGGTCTGGTCTTGTTTGCGACTAGCAAACTTTCGCTTGCGCAAACCGTAATCGATGCGTATGTTCTCCGTCTAGCTACCCTCTCATCATCGCCATAGTTCGCTTGCGCCGAAACTGACCAGATTTCTCCAGCTCGAAACTTCCCCAGTGCGCAGTGGACTGCGCCGCGCTCAACCAAGCCAATACGGGATGTGTACCACCATCCGCACCGGTGACTGACCAAGGGATCTATCAGAGCTGCATGTGCCAATCGACTTTTTTGGTCACTCTATATAGCACACCAGATGGCGTTTGCGATGCGGAGTGCACATCCTCGGGGGATAGACAGCGCCTGAAGGAGTGGTACGTCGGTCTATGTACCGGCGGCGTTGTTGTCACCCCGGCAGGGGGTAAACCAACAGCTACCACGAAGGGAGGACAGTCAACGAGTACTGCGGGTTCTCCCCAAAGTACAAAATCTGGTGTAAGCAATGCAGGGGTATCGGGGAGTGGCATCAATGAACCCCCCAAGACTTGGTAAGTCATCCGAGGCCCTAAGAACAGGCCCCGTGTGCATCATGCATCGAGTACAATCACTGACATGCTATCCAACAGGATTGCTGGCCATTGGCAATACGTCCTGATGCTGATCATCATATTCCTCGCCATGGTTTTCTTCACCGTCCTCGGCCTCTGGTTAAAGCGCCGCCATCGTCGCAAGCAGGACGCTCGACGCTCCAACGTCGCCGCCCCGGACGCCTCCTTTGTCACCACGAATCCGAACATGTCCACCATTTCCTATTCCCACTCCCCACGCGGCTCGGGTCTATTCCGCAACTCGGGCGGTAATATGACCTCCACCAGTGTGGTTGGCGTAGGTGGAACGGCACCTTCCGGTGCGATGGGGGCCGTTGGTCGCGCAGATAGTCGGAACGGGATGTACAGACATAGTGGCGGTGCTGGGAGTGGGACATGGGGCGGCATCGGTCGGCCGAGGGCCGGCACGGCGAATTCATCAACGTATCCGCCGATCACCAGTCCGCAGCTTATGCAAGCGCAGACTCGAGGTTACGAGTACCCTGATGTCGAGTCCGATCGAGGTCAGTCGCCGCCTCCGCACGGCTCATGGAGTAACACGAGTCGGGCCAAAGCGCGTAGCAAGGAGAAACTTGGAGACGATGCAATCACCGAAGTATATCAAGGTGAATCACCAGTAAGACATGAACGGAAAAAGAGGGACTTTGGTTAGGCAGTTGGGCATCGGGATAATGTTCTGGTCGGCGTTGACCGGACGGATTGGGATGTATGGTATTTCGACGATTTGGACATCACGACGATATGGCTAGGAATAGTTTTATTTAGGCATTGGGATAGAAGGATCTGAACAGGTCCCTCTCACAGAACCGAGGTGTAGGACACTTAGATTTTTAATATCTACAAATATCAAGGGTTCCGTGGATATTCTCGTCTCGCCTCTAAACTGATTCGTTCACTCGTGTCTGATGCCACAACAGCAACGCTTCGCATTTCACCAAGAATGAGTATACAATAGATGTAGGTAGGCTGCGATCTCGACTCTGCACTCATCTTGCAGCATTATTCTCTACTCCTGCTGAGTGAAGCTTTTTTGTATGCAGGGTCTCTGCTCTACCATCGAAGCATCGTAATCGTGAAGCCATAGCAGCCAGCCAGCTAATCCAGGAATACATAGTCAACCTTCGCTATAACGATTGAATCCGTACAGGCGAATCCAATCGTTATGACGCGGACATCGCTAAAACGAATTTTCTTGACAGCATTGATTGAGAATCCGTGCAGGGAATCTTATCGCTATAACGCGAATATCGCTATAGCGGTAATCGTTATAGCGGTGGTTGACTGTAATACATGGACGGCTAGACACCTGGGTTTACACATATCGTCCACAACGCCATACACTCGTTGTGTTTCCCTTGATCCCTTCCATGCAATCCATCGGTAACTCGCCCTGTGTCTTAACCCAGCATCGAAATCGAAAATGAACGAGCCATCGAAGGTTTATGCTGGCGGGGAGTCCATTCAAGATGGTATCATGGCCTCAGAAGATTTGATTTCAGATCACACTCTGCAAATAGCAGAGTCATTCTCTTCCTATCAATGGTAATGGGATTTCATCACAGGCCAATGTTGAGAGGAGAAAGGAGAATTTCATGGTGGGAAATTTCAGATACTTTGGTCAGCGAGAGGTCACATGCACGCCACGCCCGATCGGGGCTAGCGTCTCTCGGCGAAAATATTGAATATTTAACTTCATTCCGGGCCTCAACTTCTGTTTTTCCTCTTTGTGCGGCAGGCGTGATATATCATCTCCGTGTTACTTTTTCAGCCTACTTCAATGGTTCGTCAAGGTGTCGATCACGCCCTAGAGAGAAGCATTCATTGCTTGGTGATGCTGAAGTTTGAAGAATCAACTTTTTAATGGTTCATCGAACTTCAGGTACACCGGACATACTCGAGCAAATGATGTGGGAAGCTTGTGTACAAATGCAACCTTTCTGCAAGGCTCGATATATATGTAGTAAGCTTGATTTACACGGGGACAAGTGCTGTTGTCGCTGCATAAACCATGATCCCGTCAGATTCCGCCCATCTGGCGGTTAAGGACTAGGGATGATTGTGATGGTACATAATACATGTAATTCGGGGTGCATGCGAAGTTATCTATCCTCTCCGCTCATTCGTGATCCCCAATCTTCTCCAACTTCCCCATTTCCCTCTTCTCGCCCACGTCCCCAATGAACCGTATCCGGTCAATCCGCGTCCGCTCGCCATCACCGTCTCCATCGACGACAAACACCACAAGGCTTGACACATTCTGGAACTTGACATAGCGAAGCTCGAGCTTGGCCGTTCCGGTTTCCGGATCCCAATCTCCATCGCCGAGTTCAACGGCTTGTGTCGGGGTCATGTCTTCTCCCTCCTCGAACCCCAGATTGTGCGCGTGGTTGACGAAGATCCGTATCGTTCGTGGCCGCATGGGGATTTCATCGCTTCCTTCTGAGCTCGGCGGCAGCGAGGTGATATGTATTGAATGGACTTTGAGCGTCGAGTTGAACGGGACGTAGAGCATGAGCTGTGGGTCGATGTCGCTTTCAACCCAATCTTTTGAACTCCCCGCTTGCGATGAGCTGTCTTTCGATTTGCCTTTATTCAACGACGTCGGTGCCGATAGATCGAAAAGGGTCCGGGCGCCGCCAAATTCGCTATCGGCGTTCAAAAGATCCAACCCTCTGATGTCGACCTCCTCTGTGGCATCGGTGAACCCGCGAGGAATCGAGGAGCCTTTCCAAGAGCCTTCTTGTTTGCTGGTCGATGCGGAGGGCACTCCCACCGCAGGTTGCGGGACGTTTGCGGTCATCGTGTCGAACGCCGCTTGGAGTTCCTTCGCGTTTGCGCCTTGAACTCTAGCCACTTCTTCGCGATGGCGAATGAATATGAAGGTCGGCATCCTGATACACATAGATATTAGAGAGTGAGGAAGACCTAAGAGCATGGTCCCAGTTACTCACGACGTCACACCGTAAGCTTGAGCTATTCGGTCCTGGCGGTCAGTGTTGATCTTGGTAAAGCCGATAACCCTAGGCTGTGCGAGAGTTTGGGCCATTTGATCGTATATGGGAGCAATGGCTTTGCATGGACCACACCAGTCCGCGTAAACTGCAAGTCAAGTCAGTAAGAGATTCCGAGCAGCCAGGCGAGTAATAGGAAGGGCATCGTACAGTCCATTATGACCATCTGTGTGTTGTGAATGATTTCATGAAGCTGTACTTCCGACTCGACCTCGATAATCTTCGACATTTTGCATTCGTGGCTCTTCGCAGTATCGGTGACTTGTAAAGCAGTCGGTAATACGCTAGAAGCGGAATATCTGTCCAATCCAGCTGGCGATGTATGAACAGAACATGAAGCTGCTTGGACTGCGGACGGTTGGAGGGGTTGTTGATAGTTCACAGCCACAGATGATGCGCCACAGATACTGCCTTTAGATGATTGGTCAGTTTCTGATAGGCCTCTATCATGCCTGGAGGAACGAAGTTCCGTAAGGTCTGAGTGCCCCGCGAGGATCGAAATACTATGCACTTAAATCACATGACATTCACGTGAGTTTCACGTGATTTGTCCCACTTCAACCCCAACCTTCGTCGACTACCCAAAAGGTGTGCCCACTACCCGGGCAACTATACAAGAGTAGATGCGAACCGGCAAGCG
>NW_022985070.1:854238-870545 GCF_010015585.1 Eremomyces bilateralis CBS 781.70
TATATGGGGGATATGTTGGGCGCGTGGCGTGACTACCCAGGATTACGTAAGGTACAGAAAAAGGAAAGAAATCTTGTATAATGACTAAGTGATAACCTCTGATCTTTGATAAAAAGCAAGCCTTTTATGATGCTTCTGTGAATATGATTCACGCACTCTTTTTAGGGAGATTTGAAGACAGCGAACTCTAGCTTCGTTCCTCCAGGCTCTCTTTCAGCGAAACCCGCTTGCGGGTTCGCATCTCTTGTCTATGGTTAGGTTGATTGCTTTGTCATTGATCATGCACGTGATGATGTGAATGAAGAAAGGATGTCTCGCGCATGCCTCAGCCTCATGTATCAGGCAATAAGGCTCAATCAGCAGATACACGACAGCACGTGACTCTCGGAACTGTATCGTCCGACTGGGAGAATATCGAATCACCCAAGCGTGATTCCCCTATACTAACTCTATCTCCGGTACATTCAACGGGAAGTACCTGCAGAGTGTAGTCAAACAGAGAGTCTGAGCCTCAATGGATGCGCAGTCTCCGATCCTTTCCTTTAGCCTATCACCGTAATCCCAACGGAAAGCCATCTTCCCGTTCGAAGGGATCAACGGCAGTCTATCATTTTTGAGTTTGTTCCCTCCCCTCCATCCTTCAACTTCTCCTCCTCTCCACGAAACAACCAAACCCCAGTTCTTGTAGTCTTTAACTGTCCAAGATGGGGGCTCTTTCAACCATTCTCGAGCCATTGGCCCAATTCCTGGCCAATTCATCTCTCTCCGTCGTCATACTCGGCGGATCCGTCTTGTTTTTGGTCCTCGCCATCGTCCTCAATGTCCTGAACCAATTGCTATTCCGGAATCCGGCAGAGCCTCCTGTTGTATTCCACTGGATTCCCTTCATCGGAAATACGGTCCCGTATGGAATTGACCCCTTCAAGTTCTTCTTTAGCTGCCGCGAAAAGGTTCGAGACGACTCTTTCAGTCCTCCCCATGGAATGTTGCTAACCGCAGTACCTTCAGTACGGAGATGTGTTCACCTTCATTCTACTGGGGAAGAAGACAACCGTCTGTCTGGGAACCAAGGGAAACGAGTTCATCCTGAACGCAAAACACAAGGATGTCAATGCAGAGGAGGTATACAGCGCTCTTTGCACACCGGTTTTTGGCAAAGATGTGGTCTATGATTGCCCGAACGCCAAGTTGATGGAGCAAAAAAAGGTATGGTTACCGCGTATGACTATTAAGATGTTACGTGTACGCGTGTTACGACTAGCAACTAACGGTCGATTAGTTCATCAAGTTCGGTCTCACCCAAGACGCCCTTCGGTCCTACGTGCATATCATTTGCAAGGAAGCCAACGACTACATTGGAAGTGCTAAGGCCTTTCAAGGACAACGCGGCACCGTTAATATACCTCCTGCCGTCAGTCAATTAACCATCTTTACTGCCTCTCATACATTGCAAGGTGCAGAGGTCCGATCCCGATTCAACCATTCATTCGCCGAACTATTCCACGATCTCGACAAAGGTTTCTCGCCGATCAATTTCGTGCTGCCATGGGCACCTCTGCCGCATAATCGGAAACGAGATGCTGCCCATCAGAAAATGGTCGAGATCTACTCTGAGATTATTCAGACCCGGCGTCAACCGGGCGTCACGAAGGATTCAGAAGACATGATTTGGAATTTGATGGATTGCAAATATAAGGACGGCAAGGCGATCCCAGACTACGAAATTGCCGGCATGATGATCGCGCTGCTCATGGCTGGGCAGCATAGCAGTAGCAGCACCTTTGCATGGATGTGCCTCCGTTTGGCGGACAATCCGGAGGTCATGGACGAGCTGTTGGAAGAGCAGAAACAGGTTCTTGGCCAAGATCTTCCAGACATCACCCATGAGCACTTGCAGAAACTGCCACTCCACGCTGCTGCTGTACGGGAGACTTTGCGCCTTCATGCGCCGATCCATAGTATCATGCGGAAAGCGACCTCACCACTACCCGTTGCCGGCACCTCTTACGCCATCCCGGCCGGCCGTACATTACTTGCTTCCCCTGGTGCGACTTCGAGGATGCCCGAGTACTTCCCCAATCCTATGGTCTGGGACGCACACCGCTGGGAAGACGGCTCTCCAAACCATCCGAGTCTCGGAGCAACGGATGATGATGAGAAAGTGGATTATGGATACGGTCTTGTCTCCAAAGGAACGAGCAGTCCTTATTTGCCTTTCGGGGCGGGTCGACACCGGTGCATTGGCGAGCAATTCGCCTATGTGCAACTTCAGGCGCTCCTTGCGGTGTTCGTGCGGACGTTTAAGTTCAAGAACTTGCCTGGCAAGGAAGGTGTGGTAGGAACTGATTTCTCGGTGAGTTCCCTTGTTTACTGTTCGATTGAACTATTGTCGCTAATATTTGATCCAGTCTCTCTTCTCCAAACCCTTTTCTCCTGCTATAGTCGAGTGGGAGAAGCGTCAAAATGCAAAGGGCGAGTAAGATTGAGCAAGGCGCGGATAAGGGTAATATAGAATTGGTGTTTGCTAGCATCGGAATATGTACTAGCAGATTAATGCCGCATAATACTGTGATTGAGCGCGCTGACGATCGTAACGCGAGATGATCGTTAGCATAAGTAGGTTGTGTAGCTTACTACCAATATTAATTTATCCTTTCCATAGGTCCTATTGTACTACTAGTGACATTTGATATTATCAGAAAGGGTGAATAGAGAGACTATTAAGGTTGCCTGCAATATGCGGACAATGGTGCGCCGTCCACAGTGGAGTCTCACGGAACCGAGATGCGAAGCCTTATGGAAAAGTCACCTGAGATGCATATGCTGGTTGCAGAGAGGTGAGCGGCGAAGCGGAAATTTTCTTATTACAAGGGTCAAACAATAGGTTGTGCCAGAATCGCAAGTATGGACTTGCATGGACAAGGTGACGAAGACGAGATGAGATTTATAACAAGGCGATATATGCCTTCCCAAATTCATTCCGTCCCTCAGACCAATCGCGAGGATTTTCATGACGATCAGCACTCGGTAAGGAGAAGCACACTCTTCCCGAGCCCGCTTCCGCTCACATCTTGATCTCCCATCTCTTTCGGATTGTTTCCCCATATCGGAAGAAGAGTACAGGAACTGGCATTAACGCCAGACCGATAAATGCCAACACCGAATTTCCCCATCCCAGCCCTAAACGCTGATACAACGAAGGTCCGGCGAGTGGAAGAAAGGCTCCAAACACACACCGAACGACAATCGAAGCTGCTAAACTGGAAGCGGCATATGGGCCAAATGCGTCGATTAGATACAATTGAGCGGGCATCTGGTCAGTTGTTAGCGACTGTCGTTGGATGGTTGCGAAAGACGTCTCACAAAAATGGCAAGTGATCCTATCCCAATGACACTTGTCCCGATAATAGGGACGATCCAATGCACCTGGGCGTGAGCACTCCAACCGTACCAAAAAAACCCAATAGGCATCGCTGGAGACAAATATACCATCAGAGGTAATCGGTACTCTGGCTTCAGCTCTCCTCCCTTCGCTAACCTTTTGAGTAACCTGTCCGATGTTGAACTAAACAGAAACAGACCGAATCCCAAGCCGAGGCCGAGCCCGAGATATGAAAGTCCAGATACTCCCGTCGAAAAGTGGTATGCCTCCCCAAAGACAGCTGGGAACGTTGTGAATAACAAAAACATGAGACCGAACGCAAAAGACATATATAAACTTATCAGAGATACAATGGGGGACAGGAACAGCATACGCAAGGGACGGATAATACTACGCTTGAAGGTTCCCGACACAGAAAGACCGCTGTCGAATTTGGACCGTAGCTTTTCGTTGCCTGTTTCTTTCCTCAACTGGGCTGCTTTCCGGGCGAGCAAGACATGCCCGAATGTCTCTCGCATGATGATTACCATCGGAATGGCGACCAATCCCATGCTGATGGTGAGCAACCAAAAGACCCATCTCCATCCAATGTTTTGGGATACGAAACCCCCTATGATTGGCCCAATCACCGGGCCGAGGAGTGGACCTATGGCGAACATTGACATCGCCTGTCCTCTTTTCTCCTGTGGCATAACATCGGCGATGGTGCCTCCTCCGATAGTTAAAGCGGACGAACCAGCACATCCGGAGATGAAGCGGAAGACCAGAAACATTCCCGTGTTTCTAGACAACGCGCAGCCAAGGGTGAAGGCGATATATCCGAGGGTGGAACCATAGTATATTGGCAGTCGGCCGTACAGTTCAGACAATGGCGCAAGGAATAGAGGTCCAAAAGCAAAGCCTAGAAGGTAAATCGTCACGGTGAGGGATCCAACCACGCTGGAGGTGATACCGAATTCGGTCACCAGTAGACTTGATCCAGGTGCAAACATCGTTGCTGAGATATTTCTCGAAAGTCCGTTAGCTTGCTAGAAATATACAGATGCCGGAGAACTCACGAGATCAGTGTCAGGATGCTGACCAGCACGACATGTCCGATCCGCAATGATCTTGACCAGTTGAGTGGATTTGCTGGATCGTCAGGGCCGTCCCAATCGACCACATTGGGATCGATATCTTCCGCTACTTTGACCAGCTCTTGCGGTGTAGGATCAGGTACCACTCCCATATATTCATCCTCGCTCTTCTCTAGTGCAGCCTTCTCGACGTCGATAGCCACCGCTGTTGACGAATCCGCCGTCTCACTCGATGCTCGATTTGGCTTTGTTGTCTCCATGTTGCCGTGATGTTAGTGAATTAGATGGTTTCTTCAGGCAGCCCAGGGGATTTATATACAGCCCCTAAAGTGCATTTGAGTCACTTCAATTGAGGTGCATCATACAAAGGGGCCTCCTAAAGTCCCGTCACGGACGATACCCGGATCCCCACATGTAGTAGGTCTTACACTGAGCTACACACAATTTTGATGCGCATGGGGAGATAGCATCGAGTCTTCCATGTTAGTTTCAACTTTCAAGTTGTGGTGATAGCTTAACCCCGGTGAATGTTACGAAAAAGGGAATGAGTCGTCGGGAGTGACGGCGCGGAGGATCGGAGGGTCGGAGGGTCGGATAGTCGGGCCGTGTTTTCATTGGTAGGATGCTATGCCGGAACTTTACTCACGTAGCATCAATCAGAACTCTGTAGGAGTCGCCAGAGAAACGCAACCTCTTCGCTTACAAACTGGGGACGAACACGGACGTACGTTCGGGCTTAGGAGATACAGTTGTTGCATGTCTTGATCTAACCGGAACGTTAATACGAAGTCCTCTCATTCGAAAGCACCGACGTACATGCATGGCGACAACGTCAGCGCGGGCAACCCCCCCGAAATTGGTCCCCCCAAATAGACGAAGGGATAAACCCCAACTATCATGCAATCTTTGCAGAAGGAGAAAGTATATAGCCATGACCTAATGCCATTGCCTCAGTAGCTTACTCGTCTTCAGGTTGAGATGTGACCGAAGCGATCCATGCTGCAACTGCACGAAGCGTGGCTTGACGTGTACCTATGCTTGTTTGCCTAACCGGTCATCGAACTCCAAACAAGAAGAGAACCCCGACCGTGGGCTATTTGACAGGATCAGTCAACTTGAAGTTCTCGTAAATAAGCTCCAGCGCAAGCTTGATGCCTCTCAGGGTGCCGAAGCGGTCAAATCACCACGAAGTCCTAGGGGTCGTGCCTCTAATGGTATCCATGATGGCACAACTCTGGGCCCAGAATTGGCTGATGAACAACTTACCGATACATTTGGAAGGATGTGTCTCCGAGAAAAGACATCGAAGTATGTCAGCGAGTCTCATTGGGGATCGATGCTTGACGATGTAAGGTTTCCTGCGTTTGATGCTCGTCACCTCGCTGCTGATATCCACCTAGCTGGGTGAGTTGGAGGATTTAGAATCGAACAAGGGCGACGTCGAAATGAAAAATGAAGAAGGACCGGAGCTTTTGTACGGCAACAACCGGGCCAGCCGACAACAGATTCTATCCTCTCTCCCGCAAAGAGCAATCTGTGATTCAATGATCGACACATTTTTCATGAAACTCGGATTGGCATCAGGTCAGTACACGTCCCGAATGATACAGCCTCCAGCTCATGATATCAGGTGTCCTACACCAACCGACATTCGCAAAAGAGGTAAGATCTATGACAATGCTGAAGGACCAATATTTACAGTTGATAGTACGCAGCTTTCTGGGACAACCCAGCCGATACACCTATAATGTGGATCGGTATATTGTACAGTGTGTTGTGCGTGGTAAAGATGTTCGAGGCGTTTATGGGTGGCGTAACCCCCGTGGGGATTGTGGAGCCAGCCCGTACATACGCCCTTGTCGCCATCGGACGAAACGGGAAAGATACGCAATGTTACCGCCAGCGGGCAGCGCAGTGTCTTGTGATGGGGAAATACCTGAAGGGGGATCCGTATACTGTAGAAGGGCTGCTTTTATACAGTTTGATTGAGTATCTCCTGTCTCCGGACTCGCCCGTTGGGGCCCATGTTCTATTCTCGATTCTAGCACGTGTTGCAATCAGAATGGGATACCATCGGGATCCGTCCCATTTTCCTAAGATATCAGCATTGCAGGGTGAAATCCGACGAAGGGTGTGGGCATTTGTTTGTGAAGGGGATCTTCTGGTGTCATTTGCGGTTGGATTACCAAGAAGCATCAAAGAGTCGATCTCCGATACGGGCCGGCCTTCAAATTTCCTCGATGGGGATATCGATGAGTCGATGCATCAGCTCCCAGCCCCGCGACCTCTGACCGAGTATACCCCGGTCCTCTTCAACATTCATCGTCGACAGATTGGGCATCTGATGGGGGAAATTCTCGATTTGATGAATTCACCGACGCCGAAACCGTACTCGGAGATAATGCGCCTCGACAGTCTGCTCTGCGAGACGGTATCGGACTTTCCCGAATGCCTGCGATTCAAACCCGGAGATGAAGGCAAGGATTGTGGGTATGTCCACCTGTGTCGCATGTATCTTGATGAGGCTTTCAACAAGGCACGTTGTATTCTTCACCGGAAGCATCTTGTCGCAGGCCGTACTCTTCCTCAATATGCATTTTCCCGGAGCATGTGTCTGGAAGCTGCGCTGAACATCCTGAAGCTTCAGATCTCGAGCGCCGATATGACGGTTTCAGGAGTCGCGGTGCTAGGAATTGCACTCGAGCTTAAACGCTGGAAGCTTTACACTATCGTCAATCAGAACCATCTGTTAGCAACAACGATTCTGTGTGTGGACTTATACCGAGAGCTCTTACAAGATCCCGATGTCCGCCAGCAGCCGCCAAGTTTAAATAATCCGACCGTGATAGGTGTATTGAAACACACCTATGGACTTTTGGAGGAGTATGGCCGCATGTACCAGGAACCTCAAAGGGTAATGCAGGCATTGGGCATGGTGTTGGAGAAGGCCGAGAAGATGAACTCCGATACCTATGGGCATTGTCCGTTATATATCCCCGACAACTTCGATACGGCAACCGCTGCTAGTGCGTCACATTGTAAGTCATATGTTCTTGTCAAAGAGTAGACCTGCCTGGTCATTAATATTTCTTAGCATCGAGTTCCGCCACGTATGTTCCAACTCCAGCATTGAATAGCGTGGGGTCAGTCACTTCGGTCCAAAATCCGACACTCGAGTCAATGGCGACGCCAAATATGTTTCCTGATCTCTGGTCTTTCGCAAACTTCCCAGTAGGGGCACCGTACGCGGTAGCAAACCATCCAGATCCATTACATTGGGTTAGTCACCGTTTCCTTTGAACTTCTGTATTGTGTTCGGATAAGACTGACTTTGGGTAGAGTGACTGGGGGGCGGCGGAAGACGAGCAACAACTCAATGCTTTATTGGATTTAGATAGCAATGTCTTGGGAAATTTGTGTTAGCGGTTCTTGGGTTTCGAAACAGTCATTTGTAACCATCGGTTTCACGGTGTGGTCCGAATAGCACAGGACTCATCTTGATCAACTCCGATGGAACGATTAAAACAAGACAAAAATACTTGAGAGTAGGGGTAGAAACTGAAAAAGGGTATAGGAGGGATAATAGAGCCTGAGAGGACCTGAACTGTCAAACCGTACCTAGTCTATAAGTCTAGTATGAGTGCAGCCTGGATATGTGGGTGAGAGCTTATCATCAATGTCGAGACCACTATCTACCTCCGTTGTATCCTAGCAGTTAGCACAATTGAAGCGATGCGTTATACATCTTTCCGAATAATAAAGTCATCTATGATTATTCGATGTTGTTGATGTTCAAGTCGAAGTCGAAGTTGGCGTTTCCGTGTGGAATAGGCAGGGATTCCCCACGGGTGTCACCGCGTTGTCAATGGCGTAAGTAACGTATTACTCCGAATGGGCGGCCAGCATCAGATTCAGCATACCGAACACCACTATTATCGAATCATTGAATGACTAGGTACTCCCCCAGCCGTCTAGTCATCGATGCAGCGGTTGGCTTTAGACTCCGATCCTTTAGCACTGCCGTATATCAGTCAGGTTCCTTATGATTCCACCTCGAGCTCTGCTGTGAGTCAATCGTCCGGTGTCATAATTACTGGCTGGTAGCCTATGTGGAAGCAACCAATGACTCCGTCAAGGTGAAGCTTCAGGTTCAACTGAAATACCGGTGCTGCGCCGGATTCACCTGCTCCATCCCGACTCATCCTCTCTTCCTAGAATCATTCCTCTAGTAAATGCATTGATGCTACTAAAATCAATGTGCTCTCTCGCATATCGACACCGGGACATTATCTGGCCAGCACGAATACGCATACGAACCCTTCCAATAACTTGAAAAGTCCTGTCTCGGAAGAATGACACGGAATCAAAGGGCGTCCGTATCGGATCGCCGAAAAGGCGAATCGGTATGTCTCCCAATGTGTGGTTGACACCGCTGCCCCGTCTTGACTGTGAAGACGAACCAATTCGAGACTTGGAGGCTAATGTCCCCTAGGCTTTGAGCGACTTCGCCGACTACGTCCAACGACAGCAATCCAGGCGCCAACCTCAAGGTGCTTCAATACCAGGCACTTCAGCAAGGAATGGAGCGATTGAGGATCACGATGAACTTGCTATACTCGACACCCTGAACCTCTCCGACGAATCCAAACGCGTCCGCCTAAAACAGCTCCTCCTCGACAACGATCCTGACACCATGGAACAGTCCATAAGGGACCTGGTGGAGTATGTCAAGGGAAGGATAGCTGAAGGACATGGCGAAGTGATTTTCGACCTCGGATTGGAGGACAATGGCGACACAATGGGCTTCAATGCGACCGAGTGGAGCTTTGCCCTCGATAGAGTCAAGGACGCCACTGAAAAGGCTGGCGCCGACATGCGGATAATCATGACTCGCAATATCAGCGACGCTGGCGACAAGAAAGGTGGGGTTGTCGAGGACAAGTGGGAAGGCGATGAGAAAGTTGAAGTGGGACCGTTCTCCGCCAAGGATACTTCGTGGACCGGAAAAGCGATGATTCGGCGGCGACCCAAAGACATGGACGATGTCATAGAGCTTCGGGTCGCCGTGGTAGGGAATGGTAAGCCTCATGGTCACCTTCTGGGTTCGGCAGTAGCTGATTGCAGCCATGATATCCAGTCGACGCAGGCAAAAGTACCATGTTGGGTGTGTTGGTGAAGGGTGGACTTGACGATGGCCGTGGAAAAGCACGAGTTAACCTCTTCCGGCACAAACACGAAATCGAGAGCGGTCGGACCTCTTCCGTCGGTATGGAAATCATGGGCTTCGATACGATGGGGAATGTCATCCAGTCCACTGTTCCAGGCAGGAAACTCTCCTGGGAAGAGATCGGAAAACGGTCCACGAAGGTGATCTCATTTACTGATCTTGCTGGTCACGAGCGGTACCTTCGAACTACGGTCTTTGGGCTTCTCAGCAGCGAGCCGAATTACTGCTTGCTGATGGTAGCGGCCAACAATGGTTTGATTGGCATGTCAAAGTACGTATCTGGAATTGGACAATGTTTTCGTGTTGGTTTTACTCATCGTTTGTTGTACAGAGAACACCTGGGGATCGCCTTGGCCTTGAATGTCCCAGTCATGGTGGTAATCACCAAAATTGATATTTGCCCTCCACATATCTTGGAGCAGACCATCGCGCAACTCACGAAGATCCTCAAATCTCCCGGAGCCCGCAAAATCCCGATTTTCATCAAAACACGTGAGGAGTGTATCAACACAGCAGTAAGTCTAGCCGCTCTGAAAAAACTTGGATTCCACCTTATGTGCGATAGACCCAATTTGTCTCTCATCGGATATGTCCGATTTTCCAGGTCTCAAATGTCACCGGTGAGAATCTTCCGTTGATACGGCTTTTCTTGTCTCTACTACCGCACCATGGCAACTACAACCCGAACGCGCCACTGGAATATCATATCAACGATACTTTCTCTGTACCGTTCGTTGGCACCGTGGTGTCTGGGGTAGTGAAGTCCGGGGTTATCCATTCGGGCGACACCATCCTGGTCGGTCCGGATTCAACGGGTGCATTCGCAACCACGAAAGTGCGTTCCATCGAGCGAAAACGGATCCAAGCTGCTGTTTGCAGTGCCGGACAGAGCGCTTCATTGGCGCTTCGTGGGATCAGGCGGAAAGATGTGCGTAAAGGCATGGTGGTGCTGCACAAGCCCGATCCGCAATCCACCCTCCCCCCTCCGAAGGTCTACCGCGAGTTCATCGCCGAGGTGCTCATCCTGAGCCACGCAACAACCATCAAAACCAAGTACCAGGCAATGCTCCACGTCGGTCCCGTGAGTCAGACTTGCGCGATCATCGACATTGACCGTGCGTATATTCGGACAGGCGATCGAGCCACCGTTGCCTTCCGGTTTGTCCAGCGTCCGGAGTATTTGAATGTGGGTGATCGGATACTGTTCCGTGAGGGGCGCACGAAAGGGCTGGGCATTGTCAAGGCGCTGGGATATGATCCGGCGAAGCCTTTGAACCCCGACCTGCCAAACGAGAACGCCTCTGCTCCCGCTGCGTCGGGGTCGGGAGGAACGCAGACTGTGCAGGTCAAGGGGTGACCGGGTAGCCTAGACTTTTGAAAGTTGAATGAATGAAATGCACTAATGTCTCTTGTGTTATCTCCTTATGAACAAGGTGTATATATGGTGAAGCACTCCCGAATGCCTGCCAGATTATCCCATTCCCAATATATAATATTCGCTGATAGATGATCTGGGGTGGACAAATTTTGACGCACTTGACACGCCTTCCCGACCCTCAACACCAGTGCCCAAAGGGAGGAAACACGATATCAAACTATGTAAAGTAATATCAGATGAATAGAATGCAGTTTCCGAAGCTCTGGGAGTATGCTTCATGGTTTTATGTGCTGCGGTTGTTTATCTCCGCCACGGAATGACGGGATCCAGGGGGTGGACGATATTGAGACTTTTGCTACTACCACACCTGACTTCTGTCCATGAAAGTAATACGGTACAGATCAATACTTGTAACGTGCTCATTGGTGTCAAGAATTTACCAGCCTCCCTTTCAGTTTCTGGTATGTCGAGACATTACCATAAGAACCAAAAGAATAGGAAAAAAGTTTAGACATCACCAAACCACTTCATTAATTGTGGAATTTTGGTGAGGGTTAAACGTGACTGCTTAATAGTCAGTACAAAGGTGCTGCTCCCTCAGTCCTCACAGAAAATTATTAGCGCCATATCTCAGCCAAAAATGCCTCTATCACTACCAGACCAAGCTCAAATTGAATATCTTCACGAAACAACTTCGAAAATAATTTAAAGAAAAGGCAAAAAAGAATGACAACGATGGGATTCGAACCCATGCTCGTTTCCGAACCAGGAGACTGAATGCACAGACTTAGTATTAAGGTACACCTTAACCTGGCGCCATAACCAACTCGGCCACGTTGCCGTTATATTTGAAATAAGAATACATAAATAATATATAACCATGAGTACAATTTAGATAAAACTAGCAGGGAGTGTCTGAATCGGTGGAATCACCCAATGTAAAAACTGCGAACCACCAGGTCCTTGGCTGGGGTCCCGACAAGCCAACCTGCCCAACGCCCCAACCAGGAGTTAACCCTACAAAACCCACATTTCCAGCCAAATCATCTCTGTTCTTCATGACGACTGGTTGACTAAATCCTCGTTTGCGATGATGACCCCCGAAATAGTTCAGAAAGTCTCGCATTATTTTCATTAGTGACTGTCAAACCGTTGCTCAGCGAGTATGCGAAAAATTCTATCCTTTCTCGAATCATTTTTCTTAATTGACTTTAAATCCTTCCAGTAGGCTCAGTGGGCCATCCGGGGGCGGAAGATTGATGGTTCTTCCACCTTTGGTGTCCTTGCCCCGCCTACTGAAATGATGAGTTGTATCTACCTACATAACCAAAAGATGCACAAGATGGTAATTGTATGGCTAGAGAGATATTGTTAGGCGGGAAAACGGGTACTCCATAAAGATTATTTTCGACGACATAGGATATATGTTTCGGGACAACAGTGCAACACCTTCGACCCCTAGATGTCGCATCAATTTATGAGGATGTCAAAGCATCCCGGAGCCCTCCAATTATTCTTAGCACAGAAAGTCAATGCATCACTGGTCTCTCAAACCTCAATTATTTCCGTAATTGAGGTTTTGGTTGGCTCCCTGGTTTGGTTTAGCGCTGCCCGACTGGGTAGGTCTAATTATCCCCTTGGTGGCCGTCCCTGCAGACCCCCTCACACTGTCACACACTCTCTTTCTCACTCTCCAAAAGTCCAAATTTAGATTCAGGGTAGGGGCCAGTTGAACACCGTTTTGGAAGATACTTCATATTGTTAAATGGCTAACATGGCGCCAAACCTTGGAACGTCTCAGCATAACCTTATCCGCTATACGCAGTATGGTCATCAGTAAGTCTCTAAAGACCGCTCAAATGGTTGAAGTGACTGGGTACAGTACTCGCTCTATCAGGTCAATCCGGTTTGTAGATCCAAAGCGCCAATGAGTTGCATGCTCTCTTGGTAGGGTCTTTGACTACAGCTGGGTGTCTGCCTGCGAGTTTGCCTGATGGGCGAGCAACTACGGCACCGCAAGACGCAAGGCTGGGATGCGATCGTGTCGATGCTACCTGCAAAGCATTTTTCCAGCCTTTAAATCTCTACAACCTTACCTGCTTCACCTCCTACGACTACGTCTTTAAGCTGGGCGAAGTGACTTTCTACGAGCATTGCTTTCCAGCTTATGGTTTCCTTTCTGCGCGTTTCGTGCTGGGTCTACCAAAGTTAATTTGAGAAGTTTGAGAATGGCGACTTTAGTATGTCCGCCCTCTTCAGCCTCGAGCTGTACTGACAAGTCTCTATAAAGCCCACAGCCCTCGCAGAGGCTACGAGAATCGAGAATGAGCGCCTAGACCGGATCAGAGTCGCCTTGAATAATAAGAAGCTCGTCGTTGTTATTGGGGCTGGAGTGACAATCAGTGCGACATCAACGGTATTAGGCGAATCGCTCTCTCGAATATCGTGGCGAGGCCTAATTCGAAATGGCTTGGACTATCTTGTTACGGATGGCCACGTTGAGGGAAACAATCGAAGATTGAAGCGTGCATGTGAGATACTCGAACAGTCCAATCCTGATCTGGACGATCTGCTCGATGCGGCAGGTATTCTGAAATCTCTACTCGACAAGACCCGTCAACTGCCTACCTGGTTACAAGCAGTGTTTGGCGGTCTCTCTAAGGAAATTAGGCACCCGGCCGTGCTCGATGTTCTGAAATCCTTTCACGAGAAAGGAGCCATGCTGCTTACAACGAACTACGACGATCTCCTCGAAGAAGGCCACTGCAACTTGCGCCGCATCAACCGGTCCAATCATGAAGAGGTCTTGAAGTTCCAAAATGGAGATTTGCGCGGGATCCTCCATATACACGGCAGCTACTACGCACCCAATGATGTCATCCTGGACGCAACGGACTATTATGAGGTTAGACACTCAGATGATGTTCAGGATGTACTAAAAACGCTTTGGAATGCTTACACGATGATGTTTGTTGGCTGTGGATCCGGATTGGAAGACCCAAACTTCAGCGCACTGTTGAAATGGGCGTGTGAACATCAGAGGAATATCCCAAATCGACATTATCTTTTGGCTCGCACCGGAGATTATCTCAATCTCCAGCCTCTGGTGCGATTACAGTTTGGGCCAAGCTATTCGGATCTTGTCCCTTACCTGCAGCGACTGCTGGAAAACCCTGAGCAGCCAGCGGCAGTAGGATTGACCGGTCGATTTCGTAAGTGACCTTCGATATTGCATCGGCTAGGGATAGATCTATGCTAACCGCATAGTAAGATCGTGAATCTATGTCCGAGAGCCCAAACCCAAAGAGAAGGAGGCTAATAGTAGAGAAGGGCTCAGAGAACGAACTCGATCGCCTGCCATTCTCCGCTGAAGCACCTTTCAATTCATTTCAAAACCAACACGAGCCTACATGCCTCCCTAATACCCGCGTCAATATTCTGGAAGAAATATTTAGCTGGGCTGATGGACAAGATAAACGGTTCATCTTCTGGTTGAACGGCCTTGCCGGGACGGGAAAGTCTACGATTGCTCGTACTGTTGCGCGCAGATGTTTCGATTCAGTCTGTCTTGGGGCCAGCTTCTTCTTCTCAAGCGGTGGTGGAGACGTTGGCCATGCTGGCAAATTCGTAACAAGCATTGCAGTACAGCTTGCAAGAAACGTTTCTGCTCTCCATCAACACATTTGTGACGCTATTGCAGAGCGCAGCGATATTGCCGGCCAGTCCCTCCGCGATCAATGGCATCATCTCGTCGTCCGTCCGCTTTTAAAGCTGGACGGCAAGGACTCCCGATCCTCATATGTTCTAGTTATTGATGCTCTCGATGAGTGTGCTAAGGATAGCAACATCCGAATCATTCTGCAACTTTTAGCCGAGATACGATCGCTAACGAAGGTCCGACTACGAATATTTTTAACGAGCAGACCTGAGATTCCGATCCGATTTGGGTTCTGTCAAATACCAGATACGGAACACCAGGACTTTATCCTCCACAATATCTCACCATCAATTGTGGACCACGACATTGCTATTTTCCTAGAATACAATCTGACACTCATCGGGCAGGAACGCTCTCTAGGCGCTGACTGGCCCGGCGGAGATAACATTAAACGCCTGGTTCAGAATGCAAGTGGCCTATTCATCTGGGCGGCAACAGCATGTCGGTTTATCCAAGATGGGAGACGATTTACAGTTAAGAGACTGAGTACAATACTTGACGGCAGTAGCAATGCTGCTACGGCACCAGAGAAGCACCTCAACGAAATTTACATTACTGTTCTCAGGTATTCCATTTCCCCAGATTATTCGGATGAGGAGAAAGAGGAGTTGTACGGAATGTTGAGACATACTCTTGGGAGTATAGTTCTGCTCCTCTCCCCTCTCTCTTCCTCTTCTCTAGGCAGGCTTATCCACCTTCAAACCGAGGACATTGACCAGACGTTAGACGATCTTCATGCAATACTAGACATTCCAGAGGACCGACGTCGCCCGCTTCGTCTACACCACCCTTCATTTCGCGACTTCCTCCTTGACAAGAATAGGTGCAGTAACTCAAATTTCTGGGTCAACGAGAAGCAAGCACATGGGGCATTAGCTACGAGCTGTATACAGCTAATGTCGACCTCTCTTAAGCAAGACATCTGTGTAATGGAATCTCCAGGTGTGCTCGTGGCTAATATATCGAGCAATCGAGTGCAGCAATACTTCACTCCGGAGATTCAATACGCATGTCTCTACTGGGTTCAGCATCTTCAGAAGAGCGATGCTCGGCTTTATGACAACGACTTAGTGCATCAGTTCTTGCAGATACACTTACTCCACTGGCTTGAGGCGCTAAGCTGGATGCGGAGGATCTCTGAAGGGATCTATGCAATTACTTCTTTAGAGGCCGTTGCCCTTGTAAGTAAGCTAACAGTATTACACCAGTCTTCCAGCTTAATTTAGTTCAGGAACATCACTGTCCCCGTCTCTCCGAGTTTATTCAAGATGCCAAACGATTTGTACTATTTAACCAGCCAGTGTTAGAGTGCGCTCCGCTACAGGTCTACTATAGTGCATTGATTTTTGCACCTGCTATGAGTATAGTTAGGAGGCAGTTTAACGACCGGATACCTCGATGGATACAAAGATTGCCTAAGGTCGAGAATGATTGGGGTGCTCTACTACAGACATTCGAGGGCCATGGGGGGGCGGTCTTGGCAGTGGCCTTCTCGCCGGACGGCAAGGTGGTAGCGTCGGCGTCGG
>NW_022985070.1:871022-875870 GCF_010015585.1 Eremomyces bilateralis CBS 781.70
GCCGTGGCCTTCTCGCCGGACGGCAAGGTGGTAGCGTCGGCGTCGAGCGATAAGACGATCAAGCTGTGGGATGCCGGATCGGGAGCGGCCCTGCAAACGCTGCCTATAGACGCTGTTGTTCAGAGACTTTCGTTCTCCAATGATGGGACATCCCTCCGGACTGAAAGAGGACAGCTACACCACGCAATTCTCTCCCACGATTTAGCTGCTTCCGAATCAAGCCGTTCATGGGCTATATTTGTGAAGCAGCAATGGATAAGCTGCGGCATGGACAATATGCTTTGGCTTCCTTCCGAATATCGGCACTGCTGCGTTGATATTCACAGCAGCGTGGTTGCTTTTGGATGTAGATCTGGTCGCGTGACAGTCATGGCATTCGACTTTGAATCTTACTAGACCTCCACCCCGCCCACCTCCGTCGCGGTCGACATTGCTTTATACTCTCTTGAAAGTGGCGAGAGTGGCAATGCTTATGTTGCTGCGCTCATTACCAAGCCCTGAATGGGTTTAGTTTCTCCGAACCTTGGGCACGTCTCACTTTATTTCGTCTCTGTGGCCATGTTCGGAAACTTAGTTCCACAGGGGGGGTTAGAGTATGGTACAGTACCGCAGATCGTGTACAATGAGTGGCAAAAATAGATAGTTATGGGAATACTATCCTCTAAGTTATCCTTCGTCAAACTAGCAACCCTTGAATTGTGTAGTTTCTAGACTGGCCACAGCGCTTGGATATTTGATGGATTGGATGAGACAGGTCTAATGAATAGGTCCCTTTATTAAAGTTGTACACTTGGCTTTCATTGAAATAGTTAAGTTCTTCTGGGTGATACAACTATTTACATGACATATTCCAATTTAGGAATGTGTCAATTGCACCACATAATGGTTGCTTCCAGCACCCATTCGGTCTCTTGCTAAGCCTCCCGGTTAAATAACCTGTGAAATACTCCCGAATTACCTGTGTTTTATAAGGTACGATAGCTGATCTCCGGTCTACGATCCAGATACAGGGACACCAAGCTGAATTGGTTACATCCCTCCGGGTACTGGGAGTCTGGCTCGACCCTTCCCTCTCATAGAAGGACCACATCCTCCGAGCAACACAGAGGGGACTTAAGGCTTTCGATTCCCTGGCGAGGGTAACTTCGCCGGTATGGGGACCATCCGTCCGGAAATCGAGGCTGCTCTACACAGCGGTTACACGGCCCATTATGACATACGGCGCCCCAATCTGGGGAGTCCGCCAGCAGGGGGGGCCAATCTCTGAAGGCAAAATGAAAGACCTAGCCAAGGTACAGAACAAGTGCCTTCGAAATATCCTAGGGGCTTACAAACGGACACCAATCGCCGCGCTTGAGAGAGAGGCGGACGTTCCCCAATCGAACTCTACGTCATAGAACGGGCCGCTCAAAGAGCAGCATCGACGAACTTCCATAAGGTCGCTGCCCAGATTGAGGGAGCCCTGACGCAAGTCTGGGATGCTGCCTCCGCTCCCCCGAGACGAACTCGAGGCCGACCCCGCCGTGTCAGGTCTAAACCTTCACCCATAATGTGTACTCTCTGGACCAAGTATGACAAACTTCTGTTCCCCCGGCCCGAACCAGCTAGAGGATATCAGACACAACAGCGAAAAGGCCCGCACCGGGTGATCCAGGATGAATATCGGGCGAAATGGAGGGAGAGATGGCAAGCCGAAGCGGCCAAACCAGGAAGGAGAGCAAGGACATGGAAGGACCCGTGGGAAAACCAGTGCCTTAACCGATTTCATGGCCTTCAGAAACACGAGGCCTCGGCGTTTATGGCACTATGGACTGAGGTAGTTGGAGTTAAAGGATGGCCCGCGAAAATTGGTGTCCCTGGAATCCACCCTGCGTGTGAATGCGGGGCCCCCCGACAGTCTCTCTACCATCTCCTTGCATTTTGCCCGCAGCGGACCGACCAGAGAATCGCGCTCCTCCAACGAGCTAGAACAACGAACTTCAAGAGGATATTCATGACAGGGACAAGGTGCGTCACGCAGCAAGGTGGCTGATCGATGCGGGAGGTCTAGAGCAATACCGGGTGGCCAAGGAAGTTGAGAAGGAGGTAATAGAGGACTGGAAACCGTTCCAGCCCCTCCACGATGTGCCAGAATAAGCTCTCCGCGTAGGCGGAAACACCGACTCGTACGGAAAGATGATAAACGTTTGAGATAGTCTACTAAAGGGAGGAGGCGGGATTTTATGTACCCGCAGCCTCAGGGCTACGGGGAAACTTTTGCCCGCGGCAGACCAGATAGAATACCGTGCTCATAATTAGACCCGAAAGGGATCCAGATAGTACGTTAAATTGATTCTTATTATTATTATAAGGTAGGATAACCAAAAACCATCTTTATCGTTGTAATAATTACCTTAGGATCTCGAATCCTGCCTTATTAGAGGAAAAGGAAGATGCAGATCTTGCCTCCTTTTCATATATCCACACTTGCTTCCTACGATTTTCTTCCGCATTGCGTTATGTTGTTTCTTCGGACTGCCTCGCGAAATTCAATCTTGTCCTCAATGAGAACTTTATGGTCTGATGGCTTGGTGGTGTCTAACGCGACCAGTCATGCACGCACATTGAGAAAAACGACGATCTCGCTCAGGGACTCCCAGGTTTGCAGAGTCCAATTCACCTCTCAAGCACAAGCTGGTGGTGACACACCTTGACCACTGATAACGAGCCCGCTCTATCACTAGTGCAAGACCACTGGATCAATGCACGATCCAAACATATCGCGATCCATTACCGCTTCGTTCGTGAGCGCTACCTTGAGGGGGAGTGTACGTAGTAGGAAATGAACCATCCACTTGGGATTGGGGATTACTTCCTGATGGGGACTAATTAGCTCCATCACGAAGTGATCACCAATATCCACAGATCCCACCTCCTAGATAGCTTTCTGATTAATCAATCATACACACACACACCTCTTCCAAAACCGAGATGTTCCTTTGGAGTACACTTTGAAGGGAACTATGCGTGCAATGATGCGAACGTGTTGTTGAGACGCATCGTTGGCAGTCCGAAGCATATCCTCAGCAACCTAACAGAACTTCTCGAAGATCATTTCGTGCATGGGTGATGCGAAATTCAGCCCCTGAATCTGGGATAACTATCGGTAGCTTGGGCGCTGTAAGAGCGGCGTCAATCCAAATTTCTTGAAAACCAACTCCGCTACCTTCGCGATGACCAGTGTATCGAAAGATGTTGCATTGCGTGCCAGCCGGTAGTGACTGCAGTCCGGCGGATCATCTTGAAACTTCTCTAGGTGTAGGGCCACCGCATCGTCTACGAGTATACTTGTATACTTGGCAATGACATGGGGAAACTACCTGCGATGAGGAAAGCTGGGTGGATATAGAATATTGGCATTGCCTACGCGGAGTGCATGCGACTCTATTAGGATGCTAGGAGGCAAACAGGGCCGGTATGGATAGGATGCCTATCATCTACTAGGAGGGAGTACTTTTGATAATATAAAAGATATTCGGATATGACAAAGCGAACTAGGTATGTATCCGAGGTCAGCCATATCTAGGAGGAGTGCCCACGACAAAACAAGAAGCGGACTGGACATGCAGGAGAGAGCTGGTGTTGGAAGAAGATGGAAAGATGGAGGAAGAGGACGGGCAATAGAATAGTGGAATTCTTTTTAAGGTGCGAAACCTGGAGAATGCTTGATTTCAGTAAGGACCCGTTTGCGAAATGGGCATGGGGAAATTGGGTTCTGTTTGCACCCGATGCGTGCTAGCCACGCCGTTTGCAAGACAGGCAGAAAGAGTTTGAAAAAGTTGTTTGGGAGCTACCGGATGGATAAGGGCAGGTAAAAATCGCCTGAGTGAAAGTACATTCTTGAATGAAGGACTTTCTTATCGAATCATGAGATTGGGGGGTGTATCAGTCAATTCAGTGTGAACGAAATGGATGCCACAATATCCTGGACGCCCCCCCCCAGCCTATGGAAAGTCGAAGAGACTTAACGGGTTGTATCGGTCGATTCAGTGTGAACTAAATGGATGCTACAATAACCTGGACGTCCACCCCCAGCCCATGTAGAGGCGAAAACTGGACCATGATGGATGGTGACAAAGGACAGTGATCGTCGAAAGAACCAACTGGTGCGTTTAGTGGAAACATACCTCCAGGGCATGGATTTCATTATTTGAGTGTAATAGGGAGATGATTGCCAACTTCGATTTCCCCCTTTGGCAGCGATCTATCAAGCACGCTTGCTAATGATACCGAGCAAATTGATAATGAAGTGCGTAGTTGCGCCAACAGCTGGCTTGGGAACATTGGTAACCCTACACGATGCCGAATCTCATAAGCTCATTCCCGTCACCGCTGTGGCATGTAAAACCAACCAACGCCAAACAATGCATGCCAATCGCTCTCATGACCATGACGTCTTTCATCAATCTCATTCATCCCCCGCCTCCATCACCAACCCTACCCGTCCCCTCCTCCCCGACCGCGCCTCCTTCCGCTTCCTCCGCCCAAAACTCACATTACTCGCTGAATCATCCGGCAAGATCTCACTCCGCTCCTCCCACCACCCCACCTCCGTCCCCCCGTCCCCCTCGCTCTCCCCCTCGCCCCACCCGCTCGCCGGCGTCCCACCGCGCACCTCGACGCCGCCGGACCCACCCCGGCGCGCCTGCGCCAACATCGCCAACCCGGCGCCGCGCTGGCGGAGCTTCTGCCGCACCGTCTCGGCGTGTGCGTGCAGCGCCTCGAAGGCGTCCTCGAGGACCTCCATGCCGGTGTAGATCTCGCGCTCGATCTCGGCGAGGACGGCGATTTCAGTGTCTTCGTCGAGAG